>NC_059351.1:25645416-25956458 GCF_019703515.2 Myxocyprinus asiaticus
GAGCCAATGATCAAGAGCTGGAGAAAGAACCTCTTATAAAACTAATGCTGAAGGGACTTCGCGGGACTTCACTGAAGTCCTTCACGCGTCTTTTGTAAGTCAGCATTTTACCACATAATCATGTTAATTCTTACAAGCCCGCTGTGCAGCTAGTTTTTCTCCGTTGATGCTCTGCTCAAATTTCATATAATTTCAACTTTGTACCCATTGCCACAGAGCTTTTGAAGTGCCAGCTAATGATCACCAGACGGTTCGGATTAATTATCTTTATCTCGAAACTGCCACCGCTAAAAGCAGAACAAGATGCACTTTTCATATGGAGTTCAATGCAGCGCTGGATGCCCTGACACAAATCATGTGCATTCCAAATCTAGTGAAAAGACAGCCTGCCGACTGATTAATATTACTTGAGGGTTTAATGCGCATTGCAATGAATACTAGTTCTTTCAACAAGCCAACATCCCACTTAAACTTTGGGAAATGTTTAATGTTACTCAAACTGGAGCTATTTTAGTGAATTTCTGTGTTTATACTGTGGAGTTTGGAAAATGTTAATAAAGCATTTATGTTACGTACAGTATTGTTTTGATCTATTATGTTGTTCTTTCCAAAGAACAAATAAATGCGTTACAACAGGGAATAAGTATATATTGAGTCAAATTTTACAACTTTGCTATTAGCTATGAAATATTGAGATTAATCGCAATTAAAAATGTTAATCTACTGACAGCACTATTTTTTTAATATCATACCTATCTTTTATTTTCTTTATCCTTTTTATGTAAAGCACTTTGAATTGCCATTGTATATGAAATGTGCTATATAAATAAACTTGCCTTGCCTATGTATCACTCTAAGTATTTTGTGTTGTACATATTAATGCAAATTAAGTAAAGCTAAAAATGTTATAAATATGTACGTTTATGAGTAGAAGCAATTTATTTTCATACATTATGTTTGAGTCAACAGTTTACTACTGTTATTTTTATATCTCTATGTAACTTTAGTAAACTCAAAACGTGTAAATGTTATTGTTTATGCAATGCAAACATTACAATATATTGCCTTACAAGTCATGCACTATATTGTGTTTAGATGTCATAAGGTAGAATTGTGTGAGGAACAGGGTGAAAAGTAAGTGTTTACGAACTGATAATCTGATGTTTTATTTGTAATTTGTGTGAAAGTGAAAAAAGGTCTGTATTTTTTAGTGTCTCTATTGTTCATTTCACCAGAAAATTGCAATGTACCCATGTAAAAATCATTTTTAATTTTTTTTACAGGTATAGTAACATGATTCTAAGAGACCAGGTTGGAAAATCAATATATGTCCAAATGAACTCCAGTTGAAACACTACCCTTTCATTCACGGAGCTTTGATAAAAAAATAAAAAAATAATAATAATAATAATATATATAAATATATATATATATATATATATATATATATATATATATATATATATATATATATTAAAAAATCTAGCTTATTAGCTCTCATTCTCTGTGGATTTTTTTTATTTTCTTTTTTTCAGTTCAGTAGTAACATCAGAATTACTCAGTAGTACGTACTCTTAGATGGAACATTGTCTATAGCACACACGCACATAAACATGCACATTTACGCTCCTAATTCCCATTGCACAGCCCACCCTCATCTTTGTCTCACCACAAATTGTTGCACCTGCTGCGTTACTCCAAAACCTTTTTATGTGCTTCAGTTTACGGCATCAATTCAGGGTGTTCATGCTTGGAGAAAATAAAGCACAGTGAATCACTCCTCGGTGGCATCAATCAAACAATAAAAGCAAAGGGCATCAGCATGTGACCCCGGGCCGTGAGCTTGCCTCTTGTCATTCCAGGGGTAGGGAGAAAGAAATAACATAACTATACAAAAATCTAACCTCTCTGGCCCTCCTCAGCTTGACTAGGCCTTAAAGAATACATTTAAGATCATGCATCAAGGGACCTGATGTCTTCCTCATGAACTTGCTTGCCTTTTGATGGATAAAAGTGACCATTAAAAGAGCTTTTACCTTGCTGATCTTTGTGTATACCTGAAACTAACCATTCATCAAATGTTACAATATATGGAGAGCAGTGCAGAAATGGTAATACCCTTTGGGTGAAAATGCACAAATTTGTTTAAAGACAGTGGATAGAAGTTCAGATGATTACAAAAGAGGAATGTATTAGAAAGGACTCTTCAGACAGGCTACAATCTTGCCAAGTTATTGTCAACATTAAATAGTATTCGAAACACATTTAACTTTTGTAATGTGACATATTTCTGAGCTATTCATCAATCTGAACAGTCCACTGTAAAATAAATAAATAAATAAATAAATAAATAAATAAAATGCCAGACATTTACAGCTAAAAATACAGTGACTATTTTAGGCTTTATGGAATGTCTTTTTGGTGCCTGTATATTTTACAGTTCACTATAATAGTTATAATTAAATTATATAATGTTAATATGCCAACCTACTGGGACTACAAAAATGTCTTTTGCTCTTATATACTGTTAATACCATAGTAACACAGGAGGTAAAATTTCACATGATGACTTAAATTTCATTAAGAGCAGCACTTCCAGGAGTAAGGTGTATACAGTAACAAACGCAAAACATGAATCTAAAATAATGCAAAAACAATAACTTAACAAAATGAAATATTGCATAAAACATCTCAGTGCACATCACTGATATCAAAATTAAGATGAAACATATTTCAATAAAATAGAATCGAATGGAACACCTAATTACTGTATTGTTTATCAAGTCATTTTAATTATTTGTTTACCATAAAAGTATGTGTATCGTCTTATAAAACAGTTTAAAAAAAATCACAGGTAACTGAAAGATAAATCATATAATGCAGCATTTTTGCATTCTTTGACTCAATGTGTGTAATGAAGGGTGATAAATTGATTTAATCTATCATGAATTGATTGGATCATGAAAAGTGGTCATTACATGATTTTTTACATTGGTGACATTAGCCGAAAAGGAAGGCGATTTTAGAGACGGAGCAAGTTTTAGTGGCGAGTTTGGCATGGACAAGCAGCACTAACTTTTTCTTAAACGTCGTTTAAAATGTTTTCTTAAAGGATTTGGTATTTGTTCTTAAAGAATCATATATCATATAGAATGAGAAGTATAATAACTTCAAATGTTATGTTTCTTGTGTTACTAATTAATGTCAGATTTAAAAATCAGTTGATAAGGAGGTAGCATTAGGAGACATTGTCAGGTGCTGTAACTGCATATCAAAAAAAACATTTTATGTAATGAGTCCTGTATTTTCAGAAAATGTGCTTTTCATTTCTCATATTGTTTTTCAACACTATCAGTTGGGTTTAGGTGTTGGTTTAGCGTTAAGGATGTCTGTTTTGTGTAACACTCATTTTATTTTAGACCATTGTTGGTTAGGTTTAGGTTAAAGTTTTAGGTTCGGGAGGTACGTTTTACTCATTAAAATGTCCATTTAATATTCACCTTAAAAATCTCATCTGATTACGACACCGTTTCACTCTCTTTTGGCGCCTACCACTGGACATTTCACCGTGTAATAAGGCATGCAATTTCATTTAGCAAAAATGTTGCCATGGTCACGTACTGTTCATGAGATCAGTCTGCTTTTATTTTTTGGATTAGAATGGCTTCTTCAGACTTTAGTTGGATTGATTGTAGTGTTATGTTAAGTAGAATGTGAATGTATAGACAATATTATGTGAAGTTATTTTAGTCAGTCTTTGTGTAGAAGCTTTAACATATAACCACATAAATTAATTATACCACAACCATGTAATTAAATCTTGCAGAATACAAGCTTTATTTAGAAATGGGAGACCAGTTTATTAGGTATCCGATGCTGTTTATCCTTACTTAAGAATATAAGGCATTTATAACTTCTAATAGATTAATATAATTAACTCGAAAATTCAGTTTAGTGACAAATTGCTGATTTGCATATTTAAATGAACTACATGGCTGGTTAAGTCAGCAAATTGCTCTACAAATGCACAGCTCTTGCACTGATGTTGTTAAAGTAAAACCCCTAAACCCACTGTTATGTAGCTACTTAGAAGGAAATTGGTTTAGCTCCATGGTAGCCAACTTGATGCTAATGTGTAATTAAAAGGTTTTAAGTTTTATAAATTACAGTCATGAAGCGTACCAGGGAAGAGAAAGAGAGATACCAATAGACAAAACAGCAAGGAAGAGAGATACATTCAGGAGAAAGAAAGAAAGAGAAAGGAAGGAAAAAAGGAAAAAGAAAGAAAGAGAAAGGAAGGAAAAAAGGAAAAAGAAAGAAAGAGGGTTTGTGTTGCAGACTTGATTTAAGCAGTGACCATTTGACATTTCAGAGAGAACACTGATCTAAAAATACTTTTGTGTGTGATGATCGATAATTGCACATTCATGAAAATATCTCTTGCCACAGATGTTCATTGATAATGAATCTAGCTATTTTAAGACAGTTTTTAGTGTATTTATCTTCAAAAATGCAAAATGATCACTGGAAATGTATTGTCATTATTTTTTTGTCAGTGAAGCACGTACAGCGTGTGTCCAAAATAGTCTTTGGCTTCAAAAATCCTAATGAGTGTGTGTGTGCGTGCGTGCGTGTGTGTGTGCATGTGTGTGTGTGTGTGTGTGTGTTTCACATTTTGCACTTTACATAAAAGATTGCATTCACTTCCAAGAGAAAACAATTTCCCTTAGATTACTCAAATGAGTTCCTCAATAAATGTGCACTTGACATTTCTCAAAATAATTTCACAAAATGAACTTGTTCCTTGGATGTTTTTTGTCCAAGACATTTACCTTTAGGTCGTATGACAAGTTGTAGTAATTAGTACATTTAGGTCATTTGTATTGCATAAATAAATACAGAATGAGTAACCAAATTGGTTCACAGACATTTCCTTTCTTAAATACAGTGCTAGATCGGAGGCTATAGCTAAAATGTGATGCCTTTATGTGAAATTCTGTTTATTGATTGGTAGATCTCTTTTGAGTAAAAGTCCAGCCTTTAAAGTGTATAAAGTGTGTGATATTTTAAGATTTTGCCATCTTGTACAAATTATATAAAAAGGCTTCAGAAAAAGCAAAAGAGCCCAGTAATCTCAAACAGAGTTTTAGAAGATACCTCAACAATATCTTAAGCTACACTCAGATACCAAAATCTGCAATCAAAAGATCTTAATATTAAACTTAACAAGTTCTTTCGAGAGCAGGTTATCTGGGCTATGCTTTCCTCATTAATTATGTACAGTTGCTCTATGCTGTATATGTCCATTTTTTTTCTTCTTCAAGGGGTTTGAGGAGACATATCTGAGACAAAGCTGATACTCAAATGAAACTGAAGCTATGAAAGAGCAACCTCCTTTAAATGCCATGAAATGCTCCTTTGTACCTATTTAAAGATTAGGAATTTTGGGGGCGCTACCAGTGTCCTATGTGTAATGTGCTTGTGCCAGGTGTCAGGAAAGTGTTTGAACTATGTATGTTTTTGTTAACTTGTAGTTCATGTCATTGCTGTCTGCGGCTCAGAAGAGCGACATGTCCATTTGAAAGGAGAGCTCATAGTGAAATTAATGCATTTGGGATGTTAATAAGTACATTTATATCAATGTCTGTCAAACTATGTGTCAGAGTGAGAAAAAGAGACTTTTTCTTCGTATATGTTCTCTCCTTGTTTGGCCATCAGCATAAAAACTATCTGGCAAAGGACACATTAGGCTGTTTTATCTCCAGGCACACATTTGCTGTGAATATGTGATGGGTTAAATGAACAGTTTGAGCCTTCGTACATTAGTGGAGTGATCAGTCTATCCAACCGTCTGTAAAAAAATCTGGTGATGTATAACTGCCAGCCAGGCAATCAGTAATCCTATTTCTACAGTTTCGACTGGTTTAACACCTACAAAATCATACTCCAAATGTATTTCAAACTTTGTGGGAAGACGTGTTGACTGCGCTGAACTCTCTTGTCCTTGGCTGTAAATCTTGGTATCAGCTTCTCTGTGAAAGCAAGTGTAACTCTAGTTCTGTTTTCCTGAGGTCAAAGGAAAATGTCTGGGGTCAAAGATTAACTTGCACTCTAGACAAAGTGTTTCGTTAAATGCAAATTTTTTACAGGGGAAGTCTGTTTATTTCACCCCTGAGCCCTTAAAATGACTTCCTTATGTATTTTTTTTTTATCTATCTATCTATCTATCTATCTATCTATACATACATACATACAAACATACTGTATGTACATATATATATATATATATATATATATATATACAGACACAGTGCTGTGGAAAAGTATTTGCCCCCATCCTGGTTTTTGCATATTTTTCATTCTAAATTGTTTTAGATCTTCAGATGAGATATAACATAAAACAAAGGCAACCTGAGTAAACACAAAATACAGTTTTCAAATACTTGATTATTATTTTTTTTATTATTGAAGCAAAAAAGTTATTCAACACCTATATCACCCATGTGAAAAATGAAATGCCCCCTTAAACTTAATAGCTGGTTGTGCCACCTATAGCAGCAACAACTGCAACCAAATGCTTCTGATAACTGGAGATCAGTCTTTCACAACACTGGTGGAATTTTGGCCTACTCTTCTTTACAGAACTGCTTTAGTTCAGCCACATTGAGGGGTTTTCAAGCATGAACTGCCCGTGTAAGGTCCTGCTACAGCATCTCAATTGGGTTCAAGTCAGGATTTGTCTAGGCCACTCCAAAACTTTAATTTTGCTTCTTTAGAGCCATTCAGAGGTGGACTTACTCCTATGCTTTGGATCATTGTCTTGCTGCATAATCCAGTTGTGCTTGAGCTTCAACTCACAGATTGATGACTGGACATTCTCCTTTAGGATTTTCTGGTAGAGAGCAGAATTCATGTTTCTCTCAATTATTGCAAGTCACCCTGGCCCTGAAGCATCAAAGCATCCCCACACCATCACACTACCACCACCGTGCTTGACCGTAGGTATGATGTTTTTTGTGAAATTCTGTGTTTGATTTACGCCGGATGTAATGAGACCCCTGTAGGGTTGCTCCATAAAATTCTTATTGCATTTACTCCCTGCAGCAGTCTTTTACCAAATGATGAAATAATTTTGACAGAGCAGATAAAACAACTCAGAAATAAATTGTAAAAGATGTTTACACAGACTTTTTGGCATTGCAATCCAATAATTGATTCTAACTATATATTAAATAAAAATTAGTTTGTCATTTGTATCAGACTACACTGGGCTCACTGTGTTTTTTACGCTGTGGATTCAAACGAACTGGCTCATAAGAGTCTTTTTTTTCTTTTTTTTTTTAAACTGGATCATCAGAGTAATTCATTCGGGAATCATACTACACTGGACATGCTGTGACTTTTGCAATATAGATTCAAATGAACTGGCTCATCAGAGTCATACGTTCGGGAATCAAACTACACTGGATGCTCTGTGTCTTTCACAATGTAGATTCAAACAGTCATTTGTTCAGGAATCTAACTACACTGTACACGCTGCATATTTTGTGCTGTAGATTCAAACAAACTGTCTCATAACAGTCATTCGTTCAGCTCATGTCATTCATTCAAAAATCAGACTACGCTGGATGCGCTGTATGTTTTACAGTGTAGATTCAAAAGAACCCGCTTATAGGGTAATTTGTTAGGGAATCAGACGACACTGGTTGTGCTGTATGTTTCGTGCTGTAGATTCAAAAGAACCCGCTCATCAGTCATTCATTTGGTACCGTAATCGGAATACACTGGTCATGTTGTTTATCATGCTGTAGATTCAAAAGAACTGGCTCATGGAGTAATTTGTTTGGGAATCAGACTATACTTGATGCACTGTAGATTCAAACAAACCGCCTAATTTTTTCAGGAATCGGACTACATATTGAAATTTTGATTGCAGACATTGTTATCTTGACAAATCTGAGCACAGTTTCAGATATTTTTGAAATCACATATGAAACATTTGTGATTTTTTTCTCTCCTAAAGTTGAAGCTAATATGATATCGCTGGATTATTCCTAACAAAAGGCAACAGTAGAAATGCAAATCACAGACTTATATTGTGCATACTACACAGTTTAACCAGAGAGTTTTTTTTTTTTTTTTAACCTCTTGACATGTCACAGCAGTTCTCCTTGAATTAACCCATCACAGAAAGGTAGTAACTAATTTGTCTTGCCATCATGTTTAAAAATGTATGCTCATATGTCAGAACTATAATCATACATCATGTTATCTGTACAGAAAAGAAGACCTAACAGTGCATTTATGTGACACCAGTGCTGACAAAACAGCCTGTGGTTTTTCAAAGCATCTGCATATTCACCACAGCGATTTTTGCTGAGTGTTCCCATACCGTTATCCCCCTGGGTGACTGATGAATGTGCCAGCCCTCTGCAAATTTCCCAAATGTGGGCACACCATGTAACAAATCCAATGCTTTGTGTAATGCATCAGCGACACAAAGGCAAACATATCAACTTTTAATCTTTCCCTGCATTTTGTTTCTGCCAAATTTACTAGGTGGCTTGATATATTGTGCATGCTGTTGTAAGCGTTGAGAGATATCTGACACGGAGGGAATGATAGACTGAAGCTGACTTTAAGAATTGTCATGTGACAAAATCCTGTTTACTACCATGCGGTTTTGACATTTCAGTTTTGATAGAGAAACAAATGAAAAAATAAATAAAAATTCTCTGTTGTAAAAACAGTTGACCTGATAAATGCTCCTCGTAGATACAGTACCTCCACAAAGGCATGAAAAAACCTTACTAGAATTTCTTTGGCTCTTCATGCGATGAGGGGCACCACAGGGGCTCCAGGGGTGTCCTGTACGATACTGATACTGATAGTATTCTAAAAATACAAAGGAGTTCATTGTTGAAGGAGCTGCATGGTGATGGAGCTGCAGTTTGTCTCATTAACAGATGTGAAGCTGATTTTTTTCTTTCTTTTCCAAAACAGGTGTAGGGCTTTACTGGTTGTTTAGATCAGTGTTAGTATCAGAAATAATTAATAATTATTTCTTTAGCTATTAATTAATATTTAAATAATTAATTGAGTCTAACTCATTAAAACCTTATATGGGGCTCCAGTAAATGTAGTGTGCTACGTTTAGGAGCAAGTTTGGTTATTAGCAATAATTAATAATTATCAAAGATAATTATTAATTATTAAAATCAATAGAACATTGATGAGAATCAATGTTAGCTTTTTTTTTTTAATCCTTTAAATCAACAATTATCAAAGATAATTGTTAATTGTTAACATTGATGAAACATAAATTAAAATTAACACTAGCTTATTGATCATTCAAATTCAACAATCATCAAAGATAATTATCAATTATCAAAAATCAACAGAATATTAATAAGGATTAACATTGACGGGGCACCACCCTTGAATCAGGGACTAATAACCAGACAGTAAAACAGTCCCAATATTAGATTGTTTTCTTAGGAAAATCGACATCCGAAGAATATCGATTTTCGGGAAAAAAATCAATGAATGAAGGTTTGAATCCGAGCACTGACATCCTGTCAGCATGACACAGGCATATGCAAAACAAACCAAAACACTTCTTTTTGTAATATAAACAAAGTTTATTTATGAAGTAATATCAATTAATAATTAATACAATGCAGTCAATAAACTTCCGACTTACAACTACAAACTAAACAGTGATATGATTAGATATGGAAACTAAAATAATCCTATAACACATAAGGTGTGTGTGTGACAGTGTGTGTGTGTGTAAGGAGGGATGCGCACAAAATGGCGGACGTGACTCTCGTGGAGAGTATGCCACGCGAGACTTCCGGCCAGGGAATATGACCGCGAATGGGGGCAGAGAGAAACCAGTCAATGGCGTCTACCAGTTACCGCGTGTATCTGCTTGTACGATAGCTTAGGGACAAAGCTGGGCTTTAGCATTAAGCTATCTATGAGCCAAAAATGTGTGCCAGAATGTTTGTGAGGGGTCGCGTGCGTGTGTGTGTGTGTGTGTGTGTGTTAGTACGAGAGAGAGAGAGAGAATAAAGTGACAGCCCTAAAGCCGATTTCGTGATCGTGGGAGAGAAAGCAGCTGTTAGTTTATCGCTCAGAGACGTGGTGGACGGCTCATAAAAGTCCCGCGTTCTTTGACTCTTTAATGGATAACTCAGTTTGCCGGTTTCACCCGCGATGGCGAAAATGCACAACAGTCCAATTTGGTTGGACCACAATATAGCAAAACATACTCACCCTGAGTATTAATAATGAGCGGACATGGCGGTCCGTAAACTGTACAAGCAAAAACCTTGAAACACAAGAATAACACACTATAATATTCTATCTCTGCCCAGACGTAAACCTCTTACTTGAATCGCATGAGGATGCAAAATGTGTGTTCATCCTTCCTTTAAATCCGACCCGGTTCCTTGAGGCTCGTGTGATGACGGGAGGCCGTTTCCTCGCTCTGTTGTCGGGCACGGCTGTTGATTCTCGGTGGGCTGGCGGAGAGCTCAGAAATGTCGACTTGATTGAAGATGGAAGAGAAATCTTTAATCTCTTCACTTCTGCAGGCAAATGGATGAAGATGCGGATTGCTCAGCGGTCTCCTTCGGATCCGTTAGAGTGTTGAACACAAAGTAATCTCAACTCGTCCAGCGAGATGGAGATTGTATGGCCAAAGTTTCAAGTCAGACGTTACTTCCTTGTGCCACGAGGTTGCACCTGAGAGCAGCGATGAGCTGCGTCTACACACTGCAAACAAAGTTGCTGGAAGTAAATCCCAGAAGCATTTCAGAGGTATTTCTACTCCTGATGATGTCATGGTTTGAGGGACGTTCTGTTGTGTGCCTCATCCAATAGGAGTTGAGAGTTTGATCCTTTAGTGAGCAAGGCTTCATGGAATTTGTAGTCTGTTTTGGACTCCCTTTGTTTGATTTTGGCGCGATTTTTATCAGTAAGATTTGCGACTTGGTGTGTGGGGGCTTGAGTTAGGTTTTTACGACTGTGTTAGGCCTGCCTTTGTCTTCTATCTGAATACATGAGGCCCAACACAGGGACGTAAAAGCTGTAAATTAAAAATTATCTCATAATTTACTCACTTCTATGTAATTCCAAACATTCCAAACTCTTCTTCTGTGGAACAGGAAAATACTTCTAGCTGTTTTCCCTAACAATAAAAGCACGCGCGCACACACTCACACACACACACACACACACACACACACACACACACACACACACACACAAATAAAAAGCACATTTTTAAGATTTACACATTTAAATTTCATAACAAATTTCCATCAAACCAAATCAAGTCATCTTTAACAAAATAACAGAATAAAACGTAATGTTTTATTAATTAAATGGCTAATTTTGTTAAAGATTACCTAATTCAATTTGATGGAAATGTGTTATGAAAACAAAAAACTAAATAAGCCTTATATATATACACACTGATCAGCCACAATATTAAAACCACCTGCCTAATATTGTAGGTCCCCCTCGTGCTGCCAAAACAGCACCAACCCACATCTCAGAATAACATTCTGAGATGATATTCTGTTCACCACAATTGTACAGAGCGGTTATCTGAGTTACCGTAGACTTTGTCAGTTCGAACCAGTCTGGCCATTCTCTGTTGACCTCTCTTATTTCCATCCACAGAACTGCCTTTCACTGGATGTTTTTTTTTGTTTTTGTTTGTTTTTGGCACCGTTAGGAGTAAATTCTAGAGACTGTAGTGCGTGAAAACCCCAGCCGATCAGCAGTTACAGAAATACTCGAACCAGCCCGTCTGGCACCAACAATAATGCCATGCTCCAAATCACTAAGATCACATTTTTTCCCCATTCTGATGGTTGATGTGAACATTAATTGGCTGATTAGATAATTGCATGGATGATTGTTGTTGCCAGATGGGCTGGTTTGAGTATTTCTGTAACTGCTGATCTCCTGGGATTTTCACACACAACAGTCTCTAGAATTTACTCAGAATGGTGCCAAAAGCAAAAAACCTCCAATGAGCGGCAGTTCTGTGGACGGAAATGAAAAGGAAATGAAAGCTGTCTTGCATGAAAGCTGTCTAAGGATTTTTTTATTGTTCATATTAGCTTTAATTACATTATTTTCACATATTATGATTTGTCTGTACCATTTGTTTTTTCTAAATTCTATCATTAAATATTGAAAAAAAGAGGCGTCTGTTATATATTATGACACATCCCTGTTTTAATGTACACAATGTACACTGTGTCCTCCATTATGATTTTCCAGTCACCTTCTAGAAATGAAACAAACAAACAAACAAACACATCTGCTTTAAATAACATCATGGCTTCAGGCAGGTTACAAATGCAGCTATTTTGTCAACCCTAATGGCAGTGAATGTGAATGAATTTCTCAGAATTAAGTTATTGCGTATTTAGCACTTTTTCATAAAATAAGTGTTGACACTTGCATCTTTTATAGTAGTTTACAGTAGCCCCTGCAGTTTTATGATTAGGAGTGAAACTTCATATTTAAAATATTATATAATGTTTGTTTTTCCTTTCAGTAGTTGTGAATACATCAGCATTGAAAGCGATTGAACAATTATAAAAAAGTGCATCAGAAAGAATTTAGTTTTCCTTGCTAAAGGAATGCCCAGACCTAGAGTAAATCAAAATACATGGGCAGTTGGTGTAACATGCGACTTTATTGTAAAAAGTTTTCATGTTTTTTCTTTTTCTTATCTTATATTCTCATCATGTGATTGGATTTTCAGCATTAAGAAGCTGCAAATAAGTGTTACTTTATTTTGTTGCTATCATGTAGGAGTGTCAACATAGTGTAATACATCCAAATGTTCTGCGGTCTAAACGTAATTTCATAAATCATAATAATAATAGAATAATAATATAAAAATAACTTTTGTTGTTGTTGTTTTAATGATTAATAATAATAATAATAATAATAATAATAAGTAAATATAGTATTCAAATTATAACAATTATTTAATAAATTCAATACATTTTTAATAAATATTATTATTCTTATTAGTAGTAGTAGTAGTAGTAGTAGTAGTAGTAACTTTGTTGTTATTTTAATTATAATGATTATTATTTTAATAATATTGTTTACAATAATAATGATAATACTACTAATAATAATGTTATTATTTTAATATCATTATTACTATTCATAATAAACAAAGTATTTTTATTAATAACACAAGCTATTGTAATAATAATAATAATAATAAATAATAGTTGTTATTGTTTTAAAAATTAAAATGTTTTTTTTTTCTTTAAAAATATTTTTTTTTTTTTACACCACAACATCACAATCTGATTAATAATGAGGGGGGGAAAATGACCAGTTACAGCATATAAAGACATTTCACACACACACACACACACACACACACACACACACACACACTTTACATACACGCTTGTCCAAATGGATTTAATACCCAATAATTCGTACAGCTCGCATAGTGTACGTGACATAAAAGCAGTGCCCTGATCAGTGAGGATTTCTTTCAGAATCCCCACTCGGGAGATAATTCTGAAGAGCTGGGGATGAGACAACGGATATGCCACCAGATAGTCTTCTACCAGCTGGACCGTTTAATCCAGCGACACCGGCCAGTGGAACTGGACCCACTCAGCCATCCCCTTTGGCAGCCAGGAGACTAACTGCTCCAGAACCACCAAGTTGATCACATCGTCAGCGTTGCTGTTCTCCCTAGCCAACACCCATCACCGGCAGGCTTCACGGAGCTGCTGAGCAAAGGCAAACAGGCAGCCGACCTCACTCAGTGGCAAGGAGCAGAAGCATTGGTGGTGTTCTTCTGGGCTGTGACCGACCTGTTGCAGGATGGAGTTCTTCAATAACTCGTAGTCCATTGCTCCTGCCCATTGCTTCTGCGGCCATCTCAGTGCTTTGGTCATGTGCTCAAAGAGCTTGAGGTAGGCCTCCGGATCATCTTGAGGGCCCATCTTTGTGAGCAGCACGTGAGGGCTCACTGCTGCCGGGGAAAGGGCGGTGGCCACTCCCTCCTGGGGTACGAGGCTTCGCAGCACCTGCCGGTCATCCTCCTGGGCCCGCAGGCTGCTGCTGCTCCGTGTGTAGGTCCATGAAGAACTGGTGAATGCTGGCCAGGGACCTGAAGACACTCTCCAGCGGCGACGACTCCATGGAAGTGTATCCTTGACACCAGTGTAATAAATTCAAAGGAATGAGGAAGGAGGAGACGACGATTCCAACTCAGGAATGTCAATTTTATTTACAAAATAATGCGATCACTTCAATGTGTTACGCTAAAGCTTCATAAACTTAAATTCTCAAAAAACAGCATCGGCCAACAGCTTGTCAGCTGGGCTCTCTCTCCCACACACTCTGAGGACTGGCCCTTTTATTTCCCCCGTCTCTCACTGTGAACACAGAAGCAAGCAATTACCAGCAGTTCATCTCAGGTGAGAACACTTACTGCTTACTCTCTTTCCAGATGAACACTTGACCATGCCCTCACCTCCACAGACGCATTCCGACTTAAGCAGCGTAAATATTGCAAACTTGTATAAATATATACAATTATTTTTTATAATTTAGTGCAAGTTGATAACATTATACTTTTTATTATTTTACACTGGATTTAGTTTTTAAAAAACAAGTAACCACAGATGTAATGAGGTTTCTAATTCAGTTGCTGAGAGAGTGACAGTCAATTTGTCATCTTTTTCTCTTTTGATGGTCGTAATCCATCGCTCTCTCTCATGGGCTCCCATTCGCTGCAATCTTTTACTTCCCCGTTACAAAACCTTGAAGTGTGAAAAGGGTCCAATGGCCAATAGCCCTTGTGACAACTTCCTCATATGACAAGCCCTGCTCTCCCCTACATCTTCTTTTATGATTTCTCTTCCCTAACCCTGTCCACACACGTAAATATTGAATCTCCCAGACTGATCCATGACTCCGAGGCACTTATTTAGCAATTGCTGACACAGGCAGACATAATGGATTTGTGCTACTTGCCGGAATAACGAGGACAGCAACAGAAGACCAGAGGGGTCACTGCTCTCTCAGGTTTGAACCTAACGACTGTCTGCATTAGTCTTGGCAGCAGACAGCAGGCTGTTTTCTGTGATGTACTGAAGATCAATGGTGCTGGAGGCCCTCTGGATGTGTCGAGGTCTGTCATCCAAGCTGGAACTGATTAGGAGGTTTGCTGGAGCGCTTTGATTCTTAACTCCCTGATCCCAGAGTTGTGATCAAAGCTCTGGTTTGTTTCATGATAAGGCTGGACTGAAAAACAGTTCTTGCTTTTTAAAATGTTGCTCTTCATACAGGAGACTTCACAATTGGGTTGGTTAAGATGAGGTCAGTTCCTGTGTTAGTGGTTAAGTGATAGCTTAACATTATGAATGATAACTCTATTAATTAGCAGGTGCGGCGCTAGGGGTGGGCTTACCAGGCTAAATCCCCGGATGTTTCAACAAAAGCCCCGAATGTTTTTATAACCTTGTACTAATCATAGAGTTTTAATGAGCGCAGTAAAAAAAAAAAATCCTTATTAGAATCGGTATTCTGCTTGCTGCGCCTCAAACAGTGTCTTCATTCACTCTTGACAAGAACAACCCAATCAGACAAGAAGTACTGATTGACGTAAACTGGCCAATCATTGATAAGAAGTTACATACGATCCAGCCAATGAGATTGGAAATTTTGGATGTAATTACCTCGATGCTTTAGAGACTTTAGAGTTCATAGGTGTGCACTTGTCTTGATGAGGAGATTTATTAGAATATTGAAATGGACATTTTAAAAAAGAAGTTGTAAAACAGCCTCAGCCGACATCAGCACTTCAGCAGCAAGATGTATTCTGCTAACTGCTTCAGGTATGTGTAACTACTATTTATTAATTGCACTGTCAAATAGGTTAACTATTTGTCCCTTAACAGACTTGTAACTGTAAGAGACAACTATAGATGTCATCATTATATTTTTTTATGTTTGTGTTATTTAAAAAAAAAAAATTGTTTCTCTGAGGAAGAAAAGCTAGTGAAGTTTCTGACTAGTCCTCACACAGCCGCAGTCTACCCAAAACACACACACACCCACAAACACACACCGAGGGTCTATTACTTATGGGTCATTGACAAATTACACCCAAAATTAAAATGAGAAACCTTTTAAAAATCTAGTTTAAAACACTTAAGTCATGTTCTCAGAAATGTAATCTTTGTCCAATTTGGTTTCACACATTTCATACAAAACCTTTATAGCATTTTCTAAAAAAAAATAAAAAAATAATAATAATCAAACTTTCAAATTGTCATGTGGTGTAATCATTAAGTAAAAAGTATTATAATACTTTCTTTGCACCTTGAATACATGAGAGTATAAACAACTTATTCATTAATTTACTAAATGTTCCCTATCTGTCACTCACTCGACGTTGTGTCGATGTAGTGACACTAGGGGTCAGTCATGGGAGGCACCTTTTACTGCCCGGCCCCGATTCCACAGTTCCACCACTCTCACTACCCTCGATAGCGGGGCGGCCAGGGGCTATACGGCAATTCCCCTGGTGGATAAGGCGCTCGCGGTGCACCTATGCCCGCAGAGCGCCGCCACCTGGCACAGACGCCCTAAGCTCCCGTCCAAGCCCTGTAGGCTCACATCGTCCCTGACGGCTAAAGCCTACAGCGCTGCTGGACAAGCCGCCTCTGCCCTGCACGCCATGGCTCTCCTGCAGGTCCAGCAAGCCAAGGCATTGAAAGAACTGCACGAGGGTAGTTCTGCCCCAGATTTGATGCAGGAACTGCCCTCGGCGACTGATTTCGCTCTCCGAGCGACGAAGGTCACGGCGCGGTCTCTCGGGCGGACGATGGCCACACTAGTGGTCCAGGAGCGCCACCTTTGTCTCAACCTGGTCGAGTGGGCAAGGCCGACAAGACACGGTTCCTTGCTGCCCCATTTCCTAGGCGGGCCTATTCGGTGACACAGTCGAGGAGTTTGCCCAGCAGTTCTCGGTGGTGAAGCAGCAGACGGAGGCAATCCGGCACATCCTGACCCGGCGTGGCTCAAGATCCCGCACCCTTTCTTCTCGTCACCAAGGGCGTCCCCCTGCGTTGACTGCACCGGCTCTGCCGCAGCCCACCCCTTTGGCCAGGCACCGGCGTGGAGCCCACCGCAGGAAGCAGACGCCACCTGTCTCACAGCTGGTGCCTAAGAACCCACGGAGGTCCTCAAAGCGCCCCTGAGACGGGCGACTCAGGGACGAAGGAACCCACTCACTCGGAGCTGTTAAAAAGACCACTCCATGGTGGAGGGCTGGGCGGAAAATCTTTTGTTGCCTTTTTGTTTGATTTCACCGCATGACCAAGTGGCTGCGGTACACAACAGTTCAGCAAAAGAGTGGCTTCCTTCCTCCCTTCGTCACATATTCTGTGTACCCTCATCACCACGACTACCGTCCACGGGTTTTTTCTTGCAGGATTGGTGCTCCAGCGGTGGCCTTTCTGCCCCTGATCGCCCAGCTGTGGCACACAGCCGCCCCCGATGTGGCAGTCTCCACGGGTTATGAGGACTGGCCTCTTCCTCCCCGTCCCAGGCTGTTCCGGGGGTAGTCACATGGAGTCAGGTAAGTGCTTCGATGTCCCTAGACTCAGCACAGCCACGACGTGGTGTGGCACCTCGAGCTCCACCCCGCCGCGAGGCCCCACCTGCCGATACGTCCGATGACATTGTCCCCTTGGTCCCCCTTGCGCGGAACTTGGACGCATGGCTCACGCTTTCCAATCCGTCACGATGGCTGATCCGGACCATCCGACTCGGCTACGTGATTCAGTTTGTCAGGCGCCCACCCAGGTTCAGCGGTATTCACTTCACCTTGGTCAAGAGCAAAAACGCTGCCACCTTGCGCGCGGAGATCGCTACCCTCCTACGGAAGGGTGCGATAGAACCTGTCCCTCCAGCCAAGATGAAGAAAGGGTTTTACAGCCCCTACTTCATCTTACCGAAAAAAGGCGGTGGGTTGCGGCCAATCTTGGACCTGCGAGTACTGAACCGGGCTTTACACAGACTCCCGTTCAAGATGCTATGCAAAAACACATTCTGGCGAGATTGGTTCTCAGCGGTAGACCTGAAGGATGCGTACTTCCACATCTCAATCCTTCCTCAACACAGGCCCTTCCTGCGGTTTGCATTCGAGGGTCAGGCATATCAGTACAAAGTCCTCCCTTTCGGCCTGTCCCTGTCTCCTCACATCTTTATGAAGGTTGCAGAGGCTGCCCTTGCCCCGATAAGGGAGGTGGACATTCGCATTCTCAACTATCTTGACGACTGGCTAATCCTAGCTCACTCTCGAGACATGTTGTGCGCACACAGGGACCTGGTGCTCTCACACCTCAGCCGACTAGGGCTTCGGGTCAACTGGGAAAAGAGCAAGCTCCTCCTGGTTCAGAGCATCTCTTTTCTTGGTTTGGAGTTGTACTCAGTCTCCTTGACGGCGAGCCTTACGAACAAGCACGCCCAGTTGGTGAAGGCGTTCAAACAGAAAACAGTGGTTCCACTGAAACTTTTTCAGATGCTCCTGGGGCATATGGCATCCTCAGCAGTGGCCACCCCGCTCGGGTTGATGCATATGAGGCCGCTTCAGCACTGGCTCCAGACTCGAGTCCCAAGATGGGCATGGTGCAACGGGACATATTGCGTGGTCATCACACTGGTCTGTCACCGTCTTTTCAGCCGTGGACCGACCTCTCGTTTCTACGGGCAGATGCTCCTCTAGAACTGGTCTCCAGGCACGTTGTGGTCGTGACAGACACCTCCAAAATGGGCTGGGGTGCTGTTTGGAACGGGCACGCAGCCGCCGGCCTCCGGATGGGTCCGCGACTGCATTGGCACATAAACTGCCTCGGGTTGTTGGCAATTCTGCTCGCCCTGCAGAGGTATTGGCCACTGATCCAGGGCAAACACGGCAACGGTAGCATATGTCAACTGCCAAGGCGGTCTGCGCTTTCGTTCTATGTCACAACTTGCCCGTCGTCTCCTCCTCTGGAATCAGCAGCACTTCAAGTCGCTGCAAGCAACTCACATCCCGGGCAACCTCAACACTACAGTGGATGCGCTATCATGACAGGTTACCCTCAGGGGAGAGTGGAGACTCCACCCTCAGGTGGTCCAGCTGATTTGGAGTCGATTCGACAGGCACAGGTGCACCTGTTCACCTCCCAAGAATCCTCCCCACTGCCCGCTCTGGTACGCCCTGACCGAGGCCCCCCTTGGCATAGACACGCTGGCACACAGCTGGCCCCCTGGCCTGCGCAAATATGCGATTCCCCCAGTAAGCCTGCTTGCACAGACACTGTGCAAGGTCAGGGAGGATGAGGAGTAGGTCATCCTGGTAGCAGCCTACTGGCCCACCCAGACGTGGTTCTCAGACCTCACGCTCCTCGCGACAGCTCCCCCCTAACGAATTCCCCTGAGGAAAGACCTTCTTTCTCAGGGACGGGGCACCCTCTTGTACCAATCTCCATGTCTGGCCCCTGGACGGGACCTGCGGTGGTAGACACGATAACTCAGGCTAGGGCCCCCTCTACGAGGCGCCTGTATGCCTTTAAGTGCCGTCTGTTCACTAATGGGTGTTATTCCTGATGCGAAGACCCCCAGAGATGCGCAGTTGGATCAGTGCTTTCCTTCCTGCAGGAGAGGTTGGAAGAGAGGCTGTCCCCTTCCACCTTGAATGTGTACGTTGCTGCCATAGCAGCACACCACGACGCAGTCGACGGTAAGTCCTTAGGGAAGCATGACCTGATCATCAGGTTCCTAAGAGGCACCAGGAGGCTGAATCCCTCCAGACCGCGCCTCGTTCCCTCATGGGACCTCTCTGTAGTTCTTCAGGGTCTACTGAGAGCCCCCTTTGAGCCTTTGCAGTCAGCCGAGCTTAAGGCACTCTCCTTGAAGACTTCCCTCCTGACTGCGCTCACTTCCATCAAGAGGGTAGGTGACCTGCAAGCGTTCTCTGTCAGTGAAACGAGCCTGGAGTTCGGTCCGGGTTACTCTCACGTGATCCTGAGACCCCTATGTGCCCAAGGTTCCCACCACCCCTTTTAGGGACCAGGTGGTGAACCTGCAAGCACTGCCCCAGGAGAAGGCAGACCCAGCCCTGTCGTTGCTGTGTCCAGTACGTGCTTTACGCATCTATTTGGATCGCACGCAGAGCTTTAGAATCTCTGAGCAGCTCTTTGTCTGCTTTGGTGCACAGCAGAAAGGAAGTGCTGTCTCCAAGCAGAGGATCGCCCACTGGCTCATTGACACCATAACTATGGCATATGTCGCCTAGGACATGCTGCTCCCGGTAGGGCTACAAGCCCATTCTACCAGGGGTGTAGCGGCTCCCTGGGCCCTGGCCATGGGTGCCTCTCTAACAGACATTTGCAGAGCAGCGGGCTGGGCAACACCCAACACCTTTGCAAGGTTCTACAATCTCCGGGTGGAACCGGTTTTGTCCCAGGTAGTGGCACGCAACACAAGCAGATAAGCCCGGGATAGCTGGCCGGGTGTATCGCTTGCATATTGCGCCTTCCACCTCCCTTGGAGCTGAAGACGTGTGCCATTAATTCCCAGTTGTGTTCACAAACTTTGTTCCCTGGTTGACTTCCTCCGAGCCCTGTGGCAGTCGAGTTTTCGGAGAGACTCGCTGCCAGCCCAGTACAAGCGCTAACTAAGAGCCCTGTTCTGGGGTAGGTGCTCCCCATGTGGCGGTTCCCTGTAAGGCTTACCCCATGCGATTATATATCTTCCGCTAATTCGTTTCCCTGTTGGCAAACTGCGTCTTCCTTGGGCAGAGCCCCTCTGCCCCAGTCTTCATGTTTGTAGTAACTCCTCCCCCATTGGGCAGGATCTAAATTGAAGACTCCCCACATGGTTGGAAAGACCATGTGATGTATTTTTCCACTTAAATATCCCCCCCCCCCCCCTCTCTTTGGGTGAGGTGTGGTCTCCGCGGTGTCTTCCCCTTGGGAGGGACACCCCCCGACTAGACCTGGCGGCCCAGTCAAATAATCCCCCTTCTTTTTTAAGGAGTGGAAAGTAAGAAGGGGAAAAGAGGCCATGACTGGGTTAAGCCCATCTCTATCTTTTGGGTAGTCGACTTGGCCCCAAAAAGGGCCATTCGACACTCATAAATATGTTGGGAGAGGTTACGTGTCGACCTGGTGTGCTGGCTATGACGCACACAGTAGTCTGCCCACCACACACCGCCAGTTCAAGTAACACAGTCCAGCCAATTGTGGCTTTTCGTATAGGGACCCCTAGTGTCACTACATCGACACAACGTCGAGTGAGTGACAGATAGGGAACGTCATGGTTACTTGTGTAACCTCCGTTCCCTGATGGAGGGAACGAGACGTTGTGTCCCTCCTGCCACAACGCTGAACTACCCGCTGAAATGGCTGGACCTTATATCGGCTCCTCAGCATAAAACCTAAATGAGTGGTTGCATACCAGCTCCTTTTATACCCGTATGTCCGGGGGAGTGGCATGCAAATACCACTCACCAATTTTCATTGGCCTTTTATCAAAGACCAGAGGTGTCTCGGGCTCCCAAGGGTGACCCCAAATGTCACTACATCAACACAACGTCTTGTTCCCTCCATCAGGGAATGGAGGTTACACAAGTAACCATGACATTTGTTTATTTTTTATTTTTGTATGTACAGTAATTTAAAATCAGATGATTGCAACACACTCCAAAAAAGTTGAGACAGGGGCAATTTAAGACTAATAACATTTTGACAAGTTAAAATAACAAGGCGATGTGAAACAGGTGAGGAAATCGTATCATAGTACATAAGGAGCCTCCAAAAACAGTCTAGTTCTTCAAGAGCAAGGATCATTTGAGACTTGTCAATTTGCCAACAAATGCTTCAGCAAATAATCCAGCACTTTGAGAACAATGTTCCCCAAAGACAAATTCGAAGGATTTCGGGCATTTCACCCTCTATAGTGCAAAATATAGTTAAAAGATTCAAGGAATCTGGTCCAATCTCGGTGTGTAAAGGGCAAGACAAAAACCACTTCTGAATGCGCATGATCTCTCATCCCTCAGACATCACTGTCTTAAAAAACATCATTCATCTGTAATGGATATCATGAACATGGGCTTGGAATTACTTTAGTAAACCATTGTTAGTCAACACCATTCGCCACTGCATCCACAGATGCAAGTTAAGACTTTACTATGTAAAGGAGAAGCCATACATCAACACTGTCCAGAAGCACTGCTGACTTCTCTGGGCTCGTTCTCATCTTAGATGGAAATTAGATCAGTGGAACCATGTTTTTTGGTCCGATGAGTCCACATTTAAAAAAGTTTTTGAAAAACACAGCCGCCGTGTTCTCCGGGCCAAAGAGGAAAAGGACCACCCAAGCTGTTATCAGCATCAGGTCCAAAAGCCGGTGTCTGCATGTGCCAGGGGTGTGTCAGTGCCCATGGCATGGGTAACTCGCACATCTGTGAGGGCACCATTAATGCAGACAAATATGTACACATTTTGGAGCACATTTTGGAGCCATCCAGCACCGTCTTTTCCAGGGATGTCCCAGAATGTTCAGCAGGACAACTTCAAACCACATTCTGCCCGGATTTCAAGTGCATGGCTGTGTAAGCAGAGAGTTACATTGGCCTGCTTGCAGTCCTGACCATCTCCAATTGAGAATGTGTGATGCATTATGAAGCTCACAATACGGCAACGAAGACCCCATATAACTGTGCAGCTGAAGACCTACATAATGGATGAATGGGGGAAAATTCCACTTTCTAAACATAACAAGTAACTTAACAACTTGTGTCTTCAGTGCCTAAATGCTTAATAAGTGTTAATAGAAAAAATGGTGATGTTTCACAGTAGTAAACACTTGACTGTCTCAACATTTTTGGAATGTTGCAATCATCTGATTTGAAATTACTGTACATAAAAAAATAAATTAATTAAAAAAATGAAATTCACAAGGTAAAACATAATATATTGTGTAGCTGTAGTGCTTTCAATATAGCAAAGGGTGAATATAATTTATAAATCACTCCTTTTTGTTTTTATTGTCATTTAGCTTACTGTACCAACTTTTTTGGAATTGGGGTTGTAATACCCAATCATTTAAAGTGTGATATGATGAATATTTTAGCGCCTCATTTGATAAGGTATGATGGCTTCCAATTTGTGGTCAATGATTGCAGTATAAGCCCATCATGTTGTTGATCCTTTTTCAAACTCATCAGATTTGCTCAATTATAATATTGTTAATATGATCTGACATGTGAATGTGTCTGCAGTCAAATATGCCATATAGTCGCAGGAAACCAAGTCAAGTTTTTAAAGGGAGATAAATGGATGTTGTTATGTCTGACAATCAAGCCCCTGGTCACCCTGGTGCTGTGTCAACATTGATTTAACGCAATGCGAAATGTCCTGATTATGTAAAACCAATGTGAAAAGCTGTTGCTATTTATAAATTCTGTGCACATCATCGCACATCATCTCATGCAGACTAGACAAGGAAGGGGGTTGTGTCAAATATGCCAAGCGGGTGGGCGCTCGGACAGCCCTGATCGCCATGGTGATAAACATTGCATTCCAGACTTCAAGGTACCCACTGCAGCTGCATATTTACATAATCAAATGATAGCCTGATGAGAAGAAATTGTAAGACAAACAATAAGGTTATCGAGGACGGTAAAGCAATTACAAGGCAGATGGGCTTGACCTTTGGCAACTTTTGGTGATTTTCTTTCTTTCGCACAAAAGATAGCACTTATCATGCATGCACTGAATGCATTAAGTTTGAAATGGATAAAAGATTATTGGTGTTGATGAATGTCTACTTAAGAGTAAATTATATACATTCATAATACATCCAAGTATAAGGATACTTGCCTTATTACTTTAAAGCCTCAGATTTATATATATTCTGTATCTTCTTCTCATGTAGCTCATGAGAAAAAAGAAATACTGAAAAAAAAAAAAAAAAAAAAAACAACAACAACAACAACTGTAATTTGAATCTCAGAGATAGGCTATTTATACAGTATATGTGTACACATACGTAATGCATTTAACAGCTCGGTCTCATGACAAGACATAATAATAGTAAGTTAGTAATAATTAGTGAGTTTATTTAAGTACAATGTACATCTGAATTTTAAGTAAAAGTTATTTGATTAACTGAAATGTTTAATTTAAATTTGCTCTCACTTTAATCAATATTATGTCATGAAGTTAAGTAGATTTTACTATGTTATACCATTAAAATTGACTTAGAAAAACAGTGTGCAAAAACTTGTGAAATAAAAATTAAGTAAATCTTACTAGTATTTTTTTTCAGTGTATAAGTTCTTACAATCTTGCATCAAAGTAACTTTTACTCTCATAGAAATAAATAAATGAACCAAAAAACAATGTTATAATGAGTTTAACCACTAATCTAAACCTAAACCAAACCATAAAGTCCAACCCCTAACCCAAACCCTAAACCCAAACCCTAAGTGTTGGATAATCAGCTAGCTAAAAAAATAATGCCTGTTTTGTTTCAGTTTGAATTTCTGTTTGTTAGTTTGTAAGTCTGTTAGGGTATACAAGTTGTATCTTTTCATACAAGCCAAGTCATAAAATATCTTACGATTTCGTCACCTCAAACAAATCATAATGAGTTGTCATGAGACTATGTTGGCATTTAATGACATTTACAAATAGATCCTTATTTAAAGTGTTACCAAATTTATTAACAGGGTTTTGCGTTAACTAGAAAGCTTATTAATGTTATTAAACAGTAATTACATACATTACATTGTAATTACTACTGGATTCACAAAAGAGAATTATTCATTTTGGAGGACCATGCTCTAAAGCGTGAAAAATGTAATATGCACATTATATGGTTTATTTTTATGCTGTCAAATGTTATTAGTCCGCAACCATGAAAGGAATGATACATTATGTAATTTAAAGGAATAGTTCGTTCAAAAATGAAAGTTTTGTCACGATTTACTCACACATTTTGTTACAATTTTGTGAAAAACCAAAGGAGATATGACCAAAATGTCCAAGTTGCTATTGCATGCCTTTAGAAGACTTGGAATATAGCACACAAGTTGTATTTGTATGATACTTTTATGGAGCTTTTTGTCTATTTTGAAGATTGGAATTAAATAAATCCCTATCCACTTGTGTTATATTAAACTATTCCTGTAAAATAGTATATAAACCAGAAAGAACTGGATTTGTACAGCCTATTTAAATGAATAGTCCCAATTCAATATTCAATATAAATAACTCAATTCAAATGCAACTCTTTTGATGCGTCTGTGATCATCATTTTTACATGCACCTGCAGAATCTACCATTTTCTATAAATGTTCAAGGAATTTTCTGTTAAAGCTGGAAAATTGTGCAGTTAGCATGGATATTGGATATTATAATGGGGAGAAGACAAATGTAGTCCAGGGTACCATTTCTCCATCATCTCTCCATTAGTTTTTTAGTTTTAGGAGGTCACAGGCAAGTATCATTGATGATTAAGATCAAGACGGAGCACTAAATTCGCCTTTCCTATTTTATACTATGGTTATAATTGTGTGCACTGTGAATGACTTGGCTGCAACGCTATGGGATCAAAATCTCATCAAAAGTATTGAGGTCACGGATCCAAAAATAATAAGCGTAAATCAAAATAATATGCGTGAATCAAAAAATAATAAGTGCAGATAAAAAAATTATAAGCGCAAAAATAAATAAAAAGCGCAGATAAAAATAGTAAGCACAGATCAAAATAATTAGCGCAGATCAAAAAATAACAAGCATGAATCTAAATATAATATAAACATTTAAAATATGCTGCAAAAAACAACAACAGAAAAATTAAAGTAATCAGAATTGCATACAAAAAGTTTTCCTTGGTTATATTACTGTTTGTGCTCTCTGACAATTTTGCTCATATTTTAATTTTTTTGTACGCTTACGCTGTATTTTACTTTGCAAGTAAAAGTTCTGCGCTTGGATTTCCAAAACTTGTGAGTAGAGTTTCACGTAAATCAGGGGGTGTTTTACGTCCCTATTGGTCCACTAGTTCTTTGTCGACAGCTCCTCCTCTAGCCAGTCATTCGAAGAGGGGAGGTGACGTCACTCCAATGCAACTCCGAGAGCTGCTGCTCAATATTATATTATTTGCGGTTTATAGATACGCTGATTGTGTCGGTTTTGAGTATTTTCTGCCAGCTCTAGGAAACAATGTGTTGTCCGAGTAGGCCATTACCATAGTCCGTTAACACATGTATAGAGTCAGCTGAATTTAGTTAGCAGAGTCTTTAGTTTAGGCATTAATTAAGACTTCCTTGTTTGTAGGTTATTGGCTGCATATCTAAAAAAAAAAATAAAAAAATTTAAAAAAAGAGCACAAAACAGTAATATAACCAAGGAAAACATGTTGTTTGCAATTCTGATGACTTTGCTTTAATTTTTCTGTTGTTGTCTTTTGCAGCATATTTTAAATGTGTTTATATATTTTTGATTCTTGCTTGTTATTTATTTTTTATTTTTTTTATCTGAGTTAATTATTTTGATCTGCGCTTTTTATTTATTTTTGCGCTTATTATTTTTTTTATCTGTGCTTATTATTTTTTGATACACGCTTATTATTTTGATTCACGCTTATTATTTTTGGATCCGTGACCGCAATACTTTTGACAGGATTTTGATCCCATACAACGCCTACTAAGAGGTTTTTGAAGGTCAGCAGTGTTCTAAAATGAAAATGAACACATCTTTTTTATTGACAGACCCAAAATTACTTTTCAAATTCAAATTTTCATTTCCTCTTGAATGTTTAGCCACTGGAGGCTGCACACACAATGTTGCAATTTCACTTAACTTTATGGGCGTTTCAAATCATACTGGTGGTTATGATCTTATAAACAACTTTAAAACCATGATTAAATTTCCTTTAAAACTCATTTACATTTCATCGAAATCAGCCAATGATTTAGGACTACAATTTTAAGGTAATATCTGGGTAAATTTATATTCACATGGGAGGCAAAAATGCTGAGCCTTGGAAATTGCTCAGTGTAGAGTGTTGGGGTTGTCCACTATGCTTAGAAAAACGGTATATAAAAATGCCATAAGACGCTGCATACAGGAGCACAATCTGAAATAGGCTATGCAAATATCCATACTCTAGAGTCTAAAAAAAACTAAAAAGTCTTCAGTACCTGTGAATTCATTTAATCTGAACTAAAGGTACACTATATATATATATATAATCCTATTTTTAAGATTTATGCACTTCAATTTCATAATAAAATTCAGTGAAATTGAAATTGCGTAATGTTTAACAAAAGCAAATTAAACGTATTTTTATTTTTTTTATTGTATTGTATTAAATACAAACTTTTTGTTTGTTTGTTTGTTTAATAGAAATTTTAAATATACTAAAAGCTGCGATTAAGACTTAGGCAGTTGTTATAGCTCAATTAGAGAGTGATAGGGGGCCCCCTTATGGTGGTTATATAAAGGGAAGGAATAATGTTTTAGCTAGATGTGACAGGCACAAGCGCTCAAAGGGAGAAATGCAGCCAGATCACTGGTAAGAAATGAATGTAAGCCAGCTTCCTGGCCAGATGGTGTTTGTTCGTTGTCATGTATTAAATTGCAACAATCAGTCCCTCCAGGACTTTTTTCCCAAGAATTCTTACAAATTCAACCAATCTCCACATTATTTGAAATAGCTTGCATTATATATATATATATATATATATATATATATATATATATATATATATATATATATAATTTCCTCAATTTTCCGCAAAAAATCAAAACAAAACAAAAAACGTAAATCTGAGGGAATTCCATCGCTTTCCTTCATGTTTGATAGAGGCAAAACAAATGTTTGAAAAGCTTGAAGTAATTGCAACATATCCAAATGCACAGCTGACATTGTAACATCTCCATTGTAACAGTGTAAGCGTTGTGTGTTCACTATCAAAATCCTTGTCTAAGCTTTTGCGGGACCGCATACAGCACACATAACAGATACATCACAGCTAGCGTTTAATCTTCACCCTGAGAGCTGCGAAAACAAAGAAACCCTAACATTTACTTAAAATCCCCATTAGTTGTGTAGTAAAATGTGATTAGAATTTGAAGTGCTATTAATACAGTAGGCTACAAATCTGAAAATGGCGGAATATGCTGAACACTTATATGCTGAAAATAAATGTTCATAAATGTTTTAACTTATATAAAAAAGGTAATATACACTACCGGTCAAAAGTTTTGAAACACTTGACTGAAATGTTTCTCATGATCTTAAAAATCTTTTGATCTGAAGGCATATGCTTAAATGTTTGAAATTAGTTTTGTATACAAAAAAATAATTGTGCTACCATATTAATTTATTTCATTACAAAACTAAAATTTAATGAAAAAAAAATAAAAAAAATAAAAAAGATTTTTTTTTTTTTTTTTAAATTGATGACTTGGACCAAATAATAAAAAAAAGCAGCCAATAAGTGCCCAACATCAATACTGTTTAAAAAGCATCCCAGGGTGACACCTCAAGAAGTTGGTTGAGAAAATGTCAAGAGTACATGTCTGCAAATTCTAGGCAAAGGGTAACTACTTTGAAGATGCTAAAATATAACACAGTTTTTATTTATTTTGGATTTTGTTTAGACATAATTCCCATAGTTCCATTTATGTTATTCCATAGTTTTGATGACTTTACTATTATTCTAAAATGTAAAGAAAAAAAATTAAAATAAAGAATAAGTGTTTCAAAACTTTTGACCGGTAGGGTATATAGGCTGC
The DNA here is from genome assembly GCF_019703515.2 of Myxocyprinus asiaticus. Classification (NCBI taxonomy): domain Eukaryota; kingdom Metazoa; phylum Chordata; class Actinopteri; order Cypriniformes; family Catostomidae; genus Myxocyprinus; species Myxocyprinus asiaticus. The sequence goes on from NC_059351.1 coordinate 25,674,300, forward strand.
ATAAATGCAAAATATATTTCAAAAATATGACAAAAATTGCCATTTTCATATGTATGTAACATATTTTTTCGAAACACTTGTGGAATTTAAATGTGTACATATGCTCAAATATATTAATTCTAATTGTATTTGTTTGTATATGGCCATATATCAGATTTCAAAGTCAGACAATGTAATAATTGCAACAGGCCTAATTATTGAATCCACATTTGTGTTTTTAGTTAACAGATTTATTTCATGTCTATTCAAACCTTAGAGAAATTTGAGGCAGAAAATTGTAATACAAAAAATAATTTAGTGTCTTCCAATACCCACAGGTTTCAACTAAATCTATGGTATTTTTGTATGTATTTTTTTTTTTTTTTTTTTTGCCTGCTAACTGCATATTCAGTTATTGTGCACTAAAATATTTATATGTTATTATATTTACAATTAACACAATTATAGAGATATATAAAGATGATTTGTGAGTTTTCAATGCAAAACAACCCCAGAAAAGTGCTGCAAATTGCATCGCAAAATTTGAGAAAAGCCGCAGCAAATTCAGTCATTTTGGGCCGCAAAAATCAGGAAAAAGTGCCGCGAAATCCTGATTGGACTGAACAATGGTGAGGGGGGCCTCCAAGTAGGATTTCGCTTATGACCCCTGTGTGCTCAGAAACGGCCCTGATATTAGGGCTGTCAATTGATTACAATTTTTAATTAAATTATTTACATGGTATGCCGATTGATTAATTTAAATTAATCGTATATCTAAATATTTGCTGAGAAAGCCCCTCAAATAACAATAATTCAATATCTAATAATTAAATAATTATAAATAGTTGTAACTAATTATAATATTATATATATATATATATATATATATATATATATATATATATATATATATATATATACAGTTGTGCTCAAAAGTTTGCATACCCTGGCAGAAATTGTGAAATTTTGGCATTGATTTTGAAAATATGACTGATCATGCAAAAAACTGTCTTTTATTTAAGGATAGTGATCATATGAAGCCATTTATTATCACATAGTTGTTTGACTCCTTTTTAAATCATAATGGTAACAGAAATCACCCAAATGGCCCTGATCAAAAGTTTACATACCCTTGAATGTTTGGCCTTGTTACAGACACACAAGGTGACACACACTGGTTTAAATGGTAATTAAAGGTTAATTTCCCACACCTGTGGTTTTTTAAATTGCAATTTGTGTCTGTGTATAAATAGTCAATAGCCTAGTTTCCATCCACTTTTCGCGCTATTTTGTTATCGACAAAGTGAAAATGCGTAAAAATTATTTTGCGAAATTTGACGGCTTCTGCCTGTTTCCATTCAAATGGCCTTTTATCTATAAAAATGGTGTGCGTGATGACGTCATGCCTAAAAAAACACTTTGTCGCATGTTTTGGTTTAGCGCAAAAGAAATCTGCCCTGAAGCCGTTTCCATACAGAAATGTGTGTTCATCGCTAATTCGCCTCCCAGATATCCCTATTTTTTTTTCCTCCGAAGTTTTGGTAAAATGGGGAGAGTATTGAGACAATTCATTGAAATTGTCCAGCTAACTAACATTTTAATTTCACAAATAAATGCAATCAAAAGACATGAAATTGCAATCAAAAAGGAGCTGTTGCCCTTCTGATAGGACTGTAACATTGGTCCTGATGTTGCGCCTATCGCAAGTTACCACCGGTTCTGACCTGAAAGCGAATCGTCATTGCCCTGTTCAAGCTAGCAACCTGCACCATGCAGTGGGGGAAACTTTCAGTCTTAGTATAAGGACCATCCATCGATGTGTATATGCTGTGTGCACAGCTATTAAAGAAAATTTGATGTGGTGTAATATCAGGGTTTGCATGATACATTCCTGATATTCAATAGGCTATTTTGAACAATCATCTAATCTAAAGCATTGCCATCTCAACTGCATTATGTCCCGTATATTTGTCCAGCAACTTTTAACGACTAACTGAACTTGATTGTCATCTAAAATACATTTTAGTGTGAAGAAGCTCAGAAATGCGATTTGAGGTAAAGAGGGTTAGATTTAAAATATTTAAACATTTTAAAACGTTCAAAAGCTCATTTTCTGAAAGTGAACTCCGCATTGGACAAATAGTTCTGATAGTTTATAGTCTTGAGAAAAGTGTAGAACATTCTGAGAATGTCATTCAGCCGACTTTATTCATCTACAGAACAGGGTAAGGCTAATTTAAGTTTGTGTAAAGAAAAGGCAAGTATATACACTATATTGCCAAAAGTATTCGCTCCTCTGCCTTTAGACGCATATGAACTTAAGTGACATCCCATTCTTAATCCATAGGGTTTAATATGACGCCGGCCCACCATTTGCAGCTATAACAGCTTCAACTCTTCTGGGAAGGCTTTCCACAAGGTTTAGGAGTGTGTTTATGGGAATTTTTGACCATTCTTCCAGAAGTACATTTGTGAGGTCAGACACTGATGTTGGACGAGAAGGCCTGGCTCACAGTCTTCGCTTTAATTCATCCCAAAGGTGCTCTATCGGGTTGAGGTCAGGACTCTGTGCAGGCCAGTCAAGTTCTTCCACACCAAACTCGCTCATCCATGTCTTTATGGACCTTGCTTTGTGCACTGGTGCGCAGTCATGTTGGAACAGGAAGGGGCCATCCCCAAACTGTTCCCACAAAGTTGGGAGCATGGAATTGTCAAAATCTCTTGGTATGCTGAAGCATTCAGGGTTCCTTTCACTGGAACTAAGGGGCCAAGCCCAGCTCCTGAAAAACAACCCCACACCATAATCCCCCCTCCACCAAACTTCACAGTTGGCACAATGCAGTCAGACAAGTACCGTTCTCCTGGCAACCGCCAAACCCAGACTCGTCCATCAGATTGCCAGATGGAGAAGCATGATTCGTCACTCCAGAGAACGTGTCTCCACTGCTCTAGAGTCCATTGGCAGCGTGCTTTACACCACTGCATCCGACGCTTTGCATTGCACTTGGTGATGTATGGCTTGGATGCAGCTGCTCGGCCATGGAAACCCATTCCATGAAGCTCTCTACGCACTGTTCTTGAGCTAATCTGAAGGCCACATGAACTTTGGAGGTCTGTAGCGATTGACTCTGCAGAAAGTTGGCCACCTCTGAGCACTATGCACCTCAGCATCCGCTGACCCCGCTCTGTCATTTTACGTGGCCTACCACTTCGTGGCTGAGTTGCTGTCATTCCCAATCGCTTCCAGTTTGTTATAATACCACTGACAGTTGACTGTGGAATATTTAGTAGCGAGGAAATTTCACGACTGGACTTGTTGCACAGGTGGCATCCTATCACAGTACCACGCTGGAATTCACTGAGCTCCTGAGAGCGCCCCATTCTTTCACAAATGTTTGTAGAAGCAGTCTGCATGCCTAGGTGCTTCATTTTATACACCTGTGGCCATGGAAGTGATTGGAACACCTGAATTCAATTATTTGGATGGGTGAGCGAATACTTTTGGCAATATAGTGTAGGTCTATTCGTTTGGTAATTATTTATTTTTTTTTAATTTAATGCTTTTTTCGCTTGGTAATTTATTTAATTTAATACAGGGAAATGTGCTGGCATTTTTTCAAAAGTAAACTAAACAATAATTTAATAGAATTGGGCAGTTAGTGTTTCAAAAATGCACACTGAGGCGTTTCTCCTAGCAGCTTTGTGCACAGAAATTATATGTTTTTTTGTATTTTGGTCTAATCCCATGACTGCTGTCTATTATTTTAAATGGTGTGGAAAAGCAACTTTAATAAATAAATGGATGTGATTAATCACAAACTGGCCATTCATTTGTTCTTTGTACCCCCGGACATACGGGTATAAAAGGAGCTGGTATGCAACCACTCATTCAGGTTTTGTGCTGAGGAGCCGAGACAAGGTCCCGGCCATTTCAGCGAGTAGTTCAGCGTTGTGGCAGGAGGGACACAACGTCTCATTCCCTCCATCAGGGAATGGAGGTTTACGCAAGTAACCAGGACATTCCCTATCTGTCACTCACTCGACGTTGTGTCGATGTAGTGACACTAGGGGTCCCTATACGAAACGCCACAACTGGCTGAACTGTGTTACATGAACTGGCGGTGTGTGACGGGCAGACCACTGTGTGCCTCGTAGCCAGCGCACCAGGACGACACGTAACCTCCCCCAACACCTTGACATGCCTCACAGCTTCTGGCACACTGTAATTTGGAGTGACGAGACCAAAATAGAGCTTTATGGTCACAACCATAAGCGCTATGTTTGGAGAGGGGTCAACGAGTATTGTGCAGCCTGTATTTCTCCTGAGGTTACCTGTGGGTTTTTCTTTGTATCCTGAACAATTCTTCTGGCAGTTGTGGCTAAAATCTTTCTTGGTCTACCTGACCTTGGCTTGGTATCAAGAGATCCCCGAATTTTCCACTTCTTAATAAGTGATTGAACAGTATTGACTGGCTTCTGTGGGACATTTCGAGGGCCTATGAAGAAATGAATTACAGTTTAATTTATTTTGGCTGTGATTGGCAAGCTTTGTACTGGGCAGAAACTGAATTAGAGAATTGGTTTCCTGCAGATCACTGTAGACTTGCTATGCAATCAGTGCAGTGAAATACAGTATATTGAATTTTGTAGACGAGACAAGCAGCTCTTTCCTTTAATGCAATGGCCAAGATTTGAAATGATAATTAAAAGTTGTGGATATTTTTTATTTAATAACAACAAGGTGTCTTCTTTATGGTAGAAGTTTTCTTCCCAAAAATCTAAAAGTAGTTATTATGTTTATTAAAGAGGGAAATAGCTTTATGGTGAATGAGAAAACACTATTTTATTAGTCATTATTTTTGAAATCCCATTTGTTGACATTGAAATTACACTCTTCAGCTTTGATATTTTCGTGTAATTTTGGAAATAAACGTATATGCTAAGTGCTCAATGACAGTGCACAGACAAAATGTTAATTCTAAGTGCAATTTCCATGCCAGCATAAAGCGCAAATGGCTGTGGGTGGGAGTGTATGCACTATCTGTGGGTTTCAAACCCACATCTGGTTTCAGTGCAAAGTCTAAAGTTAGTTCCTGCATTTGCAGTTAGATTTCACCAGCAGGTGGTTTATAAAGTTCATGTCCAAATTCTGAAAATATAGTGGTACATCAAATTAATTATGACTATCATGTTTATTTTTACAAATGTATTCATTATATAATTTGTATTTTTATTTTTTTTTTCCAACAGTTGTCATAGAGTGATTTTTAAGTCACTGCAAAAGGGGCCAGTGGAAGAAGTTGTAGAGGATAACATATCTGGATTGTAAGGGAGGTAGTTATATATATATAAAAAAAATAATAATTAACCACTTCATTATTATAGTTTTATTTTTGTTTAGTTTGAAATGTAATTTGAATCTAGCCTACATCCAAGTCCTGACGAGAACCACATTTTCCATGCATATAAAAGGAGCATGTCACTGTCAGAAATGTGCCTGATATTCAACAAGGATGCAGTAAATAAACAAAAAAATGCAAGTCCATATTTCTATTCTTGAAATTTATTGCATACAGTCCATTTACTCCACCAACTTCTTAGGAATGTGCTGTTTCTGTTTATATCACTGGTGCTGAACAGGGAATGAACTATATAATAGGATGCAGATGGTGCAATAACTAGAGAAGAACCTTAGAATTAAATTACACTTGACCCAGCCCATTAGCGCTTTGTACGTGCTATTTCGCCAAACCCACTTGCGCCTAACTTAGTGCATGCTTGCATGAAAATTCCAAAACTTCATGGTCATGCCCACTGACTTTGCGCATATGACTTAATGCATAGCGTTGCACTTAGCGCTCTTAAAATAGAGCCCAGTAGGATTGTGTGAAATTTGTACTGAAAAATGAAATGTACTATTAAAACTAAACAGCAATTGTATGCTATTTTAATTCTGCATTCTTAAAACCAGATTTGAGTTACAAAACTACCTCAAGTGATATTCAAATCAAGTTGAGAATTTGAATTTAAAGGGAATTCTCAACTTAATAGAATACAACCCTTCAGCCTGATCACATGAGAACTGATTTGTCGTCACATTTTAGCAAAAACGATATTATGTGGTTCTCTCACAATTGCGGCTGTTCAAAGGTAAAATGTGCCGTTGAAAGCGAATTAAATGTTCTCTCAAACAAATGAGATTTTAAAGGTAAATGCTCTCATGTTTTACATAAAAAAAAAAACAACCTCCCTACCCTGAACCTTAAATCTAAACGAAAACGATAGTGTCATTAAAAAGAAACATCTGGAGGCACCTCAGACTTTGGCAATATGTACAACGAGCCTGGTAAAAATCATTTTGCAAAAGTGCAGGTGTAAAGACGTGGTTTATTAGACTAGATTGCTATATATATTTAAACAATATCACACAAGCAAGAGTGCGATATGGCCTACATCAGCACTGCGGCCTAGTGCAATAGGTAGTCACAGCAGTGCTGATTTAGGGCCATACAGCATGCTTGCGAGTGTGATATTGCTTATAAACAACAGTTCAATGAACAAGTAAATTTTAAAAAATAAGGAAAAACTGAGTACGGTCACAAAAAATGCATTTGTGCTTGGAACTACTTTCTTATGTGACGGATCAGAATCTGCCATTGCTGGTTCAAACCAAATGATGCATCCAAGCCTCTCAAAAATTTCACTTTAGAACTAGTATCATGGCTTGGGCTGTTTCTAACAAGTTATTCAATGTGTGTTTGTGTGTGTGTGAAGAGAGAGAGAGAGAGAGAGAGAGTGCAATCACCTGTTTCTGTTGCCACTCCCAAGCAAAGATGCTGTAATGTGTTAGTCAGCTTTCTGAAGATAATGTCATTTTGATTTGATTTTCAAATGCATCCTACTTTCTCTGTGGAAAAATAGATGGCCAAGTGAGGGTATCCCTCCCTATTTCACTGTAGCCAGTGCACAAGAGACATTCACTAAAGAAACCGCAATCTCCTCTGCTATTTTGAACAGTATGTCCTATCCAATGTGGAAACTCCAGTAAGAGGTAAGCGTCTTAAGTTTGTGTAATTAATCAGTGTGTTGTGTCTCTCAGCTGTGATGAGCCTTAATGCTGAAGTTGTTAGTTTAAAGCTGTTTAAAGCTATTTCCCAGCTTTAGTAGTGTAGTAGTAATCTGAGAAATCACGGAGTGTCGATGAATGAAAATACTGACTGACTGGCGAAGCACGTCATCTCAGCTGAATCATTTACACAAAAATTTTTATTTTGCTGCCACCTGCTGGCTAAAATCTGCGATGTTACAAAAATAAATGTAAAGAGACACACCTAGCTTTTTACCCATCTGCACTGCTCCTACACTTTAGTTTGGAATGGCACGAACACAAGCAAAGTGATGCAAACAGTGAAGCGTCCGAGTGCTGAAGTTCTGAAACATCATGAAACTCATGAAACATCTCTCGTCCAATCAGATTCAAGGACTGGAACTAACTGTTGTGTGTGTGTGTGTGTGTGTGTGTGTGTGTGTGTGTATATATATATATATATATATATATATATATATATATATATATATATATATATACATACATATACACACACACAGGATTTGAAATTAACTCCCGCCAATTTGAACTCTGTCACTCTTACTGGCGGGTGACGTTTTTTCAGGGTTTTTCCTGCATTTAAAATTCTGTGAATCGGGCAACTCCGAGCTGTTGGAAATGTAATTGTATTCATGCCTCTCATAACTTAAATGCGCATCTGTGCAGGGTGAATGAAGCGTGCTTTCACGTGAACCGCCGCAGCGCAAACCAGCACACTCCAGTGATAAGATCGCCAGAGCTCTGGAACAGCGCAGAGCGAAACTTGCGTGATTCAGTCACACACCGGTGGAAAACAGAAAACTTATGTGAACCATTTGAATTCTACAGAGAACATTCTAGTCTAAAGCGATATATGGGGGAAGTCAGTCCTCTAAATTTACTAGACAGCTCATACATTATAACAGCAATGGCGAGTAAAGAAGAGACAAATACCTCATCAGTTTTTAAAATACACATCATCATCCTTACTAAAATATATAAAAACTCTAACTGGTAACTTGTATAGATTCGTATTAAACCTATTGGGGGGAATCGACTCAAATTTTTATTAACCTTCAACAGTGAAAATTGTAATTACCGAAAATTGTACTTACTGTACTAACCGAAAATTTACTGATAATTTACTCACTACCAGGCCATCCAAGATGTATCTGAGTATCTCAATAATACACTTATACAAATACAAATCTACAGCAAAGACAATTAAACTTTTGTAGAGCGCTGCTCCTCTTGTAAACAATGACGTGCTTCCTGACTCCTCCTCCACGTGATGCGTGACCTTACCAACGAGCTTACGTTATCCCTTTCATGAGCGCACGTCACAGAGATGTACGGAAGTGAACATTTGTAGTTAAAAAGTATATAAGTATTGTTTTGTTTCTAAAAATAATCAATCGTTTGGGTTCAGAAGAACTTTATTTGTCGACTGGAGTCGTGTGGATTATTTTGATGCACCCTAAATGTGCATTTTGGACCATCACAAAATGGAGTACATTCACTTGCACTGTTTAAAGGAGGAGGCCTGAAATGAAATCCTAAAAATCTTAAATTCTGTTTTGATGAAGAAAGAAACTCAGATACATCTTGGATGGCCTGAGGGTGAGTAAATAAGCAAATTTTCATTTTTGGGTGAACTATTCCTTTAAAGGTTTCTAAATGTGTTTAGGCTATTAGCTTTTTCATAACAAACACTATAGTTAATTTTTTTTAGAAAAGACTTTCAACATTAATCTAACCACAGTAATGTGAAGCCACCCATGGTCTTACCTAATGGTCTTGTCGTTCAACAATGACAGAACAATGGTAAACTTTCATAGGCATTTACAATTTGAAGGGGTTGAAACTTCCATGAATTATGGAAGTTTCATTTGAGGTCTGAAAACACTGAATCATTTTTGTTATTTTGACGTTTTCATTTTCTGCACTAAATGACAATATTTTTATTTGAAATTTCAGAGAAACATTGTCAGTACTTAATAGAATAAAACATCCTGGTTACTTGCATAACCTCCATTCCCTGATGGAGGGAGCGAGATGTTGTGTCAATGTAGTAACACTAGGGGTCACTCTTGGGAGCCCGAAACACCTCTGGTCTTTGATAAAAGGCCAATGAAAATTGGCGTGTGGTATTTGCATACCACTCCCCCGGACATACGGGTATAAAAGGAGCTGGTATGCAACCACTCATTCAGGTTTTGTGCTGAGGAGCCGAGACAAGGTCCCGGCCATTTCAGCGGGTAGTTCAGCGTTGTGGCAGGAGGGACACAACGTCTCATTCCCTCCATCAGGGAACGGAGGTTACGCAAGTAACCAGGACATTCCCTATCTGTCACTCACTCGACGTTGTGTCGATGTAGTGACACTAGGGGTCCCTATACGAAACGCCACAACTGGCTGAACTGTGTTGCATGAACTGGCGGTATGTGACGGGCAGACCACTGTGTGCCTCGTAGCCAGCGCACCAGGACGACACGTAACCTCCCCCAACACTGTTATGATTGTCGAACGGCCCTTTGGGGACAAGTCGACTGCCCAAAAGATAGAGACAGGCTAGCCCAGTCGTGGCCTCTTATCCTCTTTTTTTTCCTCTCCCCCCAAAAAAAGGAATTAACCGACTGGAGCAACCAGGTCTACGTCGGGGGGTGTCCCTCCCAAGGGGAAGACACCGCGGAGACAACACCCCGCCCCGAAAGGGGAGGGGGGGGTATTTTGAGTGGAAATACGTCACATGGTCTTGCCGAACTTTGTCGGAAGTATGTCATGTAGAGAATTCCCATGGTAGGTCCTACCCTACGGGGGAAGAGTTTCTACAAACATGGTGACTGGGGCAGAGGGGCCTCTGCCCAAGGAAGATGCAGTTTACCAACAGGGAAACAAATTAGCGGAAGATATACGTCGCATGGGGTTACCTATGGGGAACCACCACATGTGGAGCACCTACCCCAGTACAGGGCTTAGTTAGCACATGTAATGAGCCGGCAGCAATTTCTCCGCAACTCTGCCACAGGGCTCGGAGGAAATCATCCAGGGAACACAGTTTGTGAACACTACTGGGAGTCAAGAGCACACGTCTTCAGCTCAGTGGAGGTGAAAGGCGCTATGCGCAAGCGACACACCCGGCCAGCTGTCCCAGATTTACCTGCTTGTGCCTGCCACTACACGGGACGAAACCGGTTCCACCCGGAGATTGTAGAACCTTGCAAATGTGTTGGTTGTTGCCCAGCCCGCTGCTCTGCAAATGTCTGTTAGAGAGGCGCCACTGGTCAAGGCCCAGGAGGCCGCTACACCCCTGGTAGAATGGGCTCGTAGCCCTGCCGGGGGCAGCACGTCCTGGGTGTGATATGCCATTGTGATGGCGTCAATGAGCCAGTGGGCAATCCTCTGCTTATAGACAGCGCTGCCTTTCCACTGTCCACCAAAGCAGACAAAAAGCTGCTCAGAGATTCTAAAGCTCTGCATGCAATCCAAATAGATGCGTAAAGCATGCACTGGACACAGCAATGTCAGGGCTGGGTCTGCCTCCTCCTGGGGCAGTGCTTGCAGGTTCACCACCTGGTCCCTAAAAGGGGTCGTGGAACCTTGGGCACATAGCCCGGTCGGGGTCTCAGGATTGCGTGAAAGTAGCCCGGACCGAACTCCAGGCACATTTTGCTGACAGAGAACGCTTGCAGGTCTCCTACCCTCTTGATGGAAGTGAGCGCAGTCAGGAGGGCAGTCTTCAAAGAGAGTGCCTTAAGCTCAGCTGACTGTAAGGGCTAAAAAGGGGCTCTCCATAGACCCTGAAGAACCACGGAGAGGTCCCATGAGGGAATGAGGTGCGGTCTGAAGGGACTCAACCTCCTGGCGCCTCTCAGGAACTTGATGATCAGGTTATGCTTCGCTAAGGACTTACCGTCCACTGTGTCGTGGTGTGCCGCTATAGCGGCTACATACACCTTCAAGGTGGAGGGGGACAGCTGCCCTTCCAACCTCTCCTGCAGGAAGGAAAGCACCAATCTGACTGTGCATCTCTGGGGGTCTTCGCGTCGGGAAGAACACCTCTTAGCGAACAGATGCCACTTCAAGGCATACAGACGCCTCCTAGAGGGGGCCCTAGCCTGAGTGATCATGTCTACCACCGCAGGTGGAAGGCCGCTTAAGTCTTCTGCGTCCCGTCCAGGGGCCAGACATGGAGATTCCAGAGGTCTGGTCGCGGGTGCCAGATGGTGCCCCGTCCCTAAGAAAGAAGATCCTTCCTCAGGGGAATTCACAAGGGGAGGGGGGCTGTCACAAGGAGTGTGAGGTCTGAGAACCATGTCTGGGTGGGCCAGTAGGGCCAGGACGACCTGCTCCTCATCCTCCCTGACCTTGCATAGGGTCTTTGCAAGTAGGCTAACTGGGGAAACGCATATTTGTGAAGTCCAGGGGGCCAGCTGTGTGCCAGCGCGTCTATACCGAGAGGTGCCTCGGTCAGGGCGTACCAGAGTGGGTAGTGGGAGGACTCTTGGGAGGTGAACAGGTCTACTGTGCCTGCCCGAATCAACTCCAAATCAGCTGGACCACCTGAGGGTGGAATCTCCACTCTCCCCTGAGGGTAACCTGCCATGACAGCGCGTCCGCTGCAGTGTTAAGGTCGCCTGGGATGTGAGTGGCTCGCAGCGACTTGAGGTGCTTCTGACTCCAGAGGAGGAGACGGTGGGCGAGTTGTGACATACAACGGGAACGCAGACCGCCTTGACGGTTGACATACACAACTAACACATGCTTTCCCTGGATCAATGGCTGAAACCTCCGCAGGGTGAGCAGAATTGCCAGCAACTCGAGGCAGTTTATGTGCCAACGTAGTCATGGGACCGTCCATGAGCCAGCGGCTGCGTGCCCGCTGCATACAGCACCCCAGCCTGTTTTGGAGGCGTCTGTCATAACCACAACGTGCCTGGAGACCAGTTCTAGCGGAACATCTGCCCGTAGAAACGTGAGGTCGGTCCAAGGGCTGAAGAGGTGGTGACAGATCGGTGTGATGGCCACGCGATTTGTCCCGCGGTGCCATGCCCATCTCGGGACTCGAGTCTGAAGCCAGTGCTGAAGCAGTCTCATATGTATCAACCTGAGTGGAGTGGCCACCGCTGAGGATACCATATGCCCCAGGAGCCTCTGAAACAGTTTCAGTGGAACTGCTGTCTTCTGTCTAAACACCTTCAAACAGGTCAGCACCGACTGTGCACACTCGTTCGTGAAATTAACAAAACATTTAAAAAGAGAGGGAAAAGGCCAACACGGAGCGGCAGCGGGAGAGAGAGAGAAAAAAAAATTCTCCAATATGCCGTAGTCCGGTCCTCAGCCACTCCTCCACCCTCTAGTGGACGACAGCTGCACCTCCCCGGGTGGATCGGAGGCAGTCCTCTGGCCCCTGGCAGATGGAATGCCCCGCCGCATTTTTGGTGGATGGTAGGGGTCTCCCCCGCCCCTGGCAGCGGTAACCGCTCCAGGTGGTTGGTTGGGAGCCCCTCCTCCCCTCACAGTTGGCGACCGTTCCTCCGCTTCCAGGGAGCGGGGGAGACCCCTACCATCCACCAAAAATGCGGCGGGGCGTTCCATCCAGGGTGGAGGAGTGGCCGAGGACCGGACTACGGCATATCGAAGAATTTTTTTTCTCTCTCTCTCCTCTCTCTCTCCTGCTGTTCCTCCATCCTCCAGCGGATGGCCGTGGCTGCTCCATTGGGGTGGATGTTAGCGGCGAGAACTCTACTACGGCGCATCCCTCCTTCTTCCCGGGTTTCGGCACAGTGTAACACATCAATGGAAAGGAGGCGGCGAGAACCGCCTTAACAATATAAATAATATTTTAATAATGAACTTAAACCAAAAGACACAACACACACAGGTGTCAGACAGCTGTCCGTAACTCTCTCTCTCTCGCACTGCCGTCTCCAGTCAGCCCTTATCCCTCTCGGGCTAACACACACATAAAATAACATTTAACTGTTCCAGTAACCAGCTACAATACAGCCCCATGCTAAGCATGCTGGGTAATCTAAATCCTCCCTTTCCAGACTCACTCACCCTATGTCACAGAATATTTGTCTAAGCGTTCGCAGATTTACATCTAAATGTTATGTACAGATATTTTTAAAAGCATACCTTGAATGTACTTTAGGTAACTTTGAAAAAAAAGTGTCTGCCATAAACTGTTTATCCATTACTGGATATCCATTACCACTACTAACTACATACATTTCATATTTGAGGCTGTCAATTCTGTAAAAGTATTTTGTCTGGCAACCAAAAAATTTGCACTTTTATGAAGTAAAATCTTAATTAACTGGTTTTAAGTGAATCAACCTGACAACATACGATTAAACCATTGAAAGTATAATTTATGAGTAAGATAAGGTAAAAAGAGCTACTGGAATTATCAACAGCACATTTTTCACATTTACTGTGTAATGCAATGGGTCAAGGACATAACCACAAAATGCACTGATAATATTAAACATTTAGAATGAACAGACAGACACAGTGGTAATCTTGTACTGCTATATATATATATATATATATATATATATATATATATAATTATTTCTTTTTTTATTTTTTATTTTTATTTTTTGGAATTCCCATGGCCAGTGGGCGGGCTGTCGCATGTTAAGTACAAAACTATGCAATGTACACAACTGCTGTTTCAAGATACAATCACAACAGCAGGTACAATCAATGTCTTTGTCAGACCACCAATGTAGGGCTTTACTGGTTGTTTAGATCAGTGTTACTATCAGAAATAATTAATAATTATTTCTTTAGTTATTAATTAATATTTAAATTAATTAATTGAATCTAACTCATTAAAACCTCATATGGGGCTCCAGTAAATGTAGTGTGCTACATTTAGGAGCAAGTTTGGTTATTAGCAATAATTAATAATTATCAAAGATAATTATTAATTATTAAAATCAATAGAACATTGATGAGAATCAATGTTAGCTTTTCTAATCCTTTAAATCAACAATTATCAAAGATAATCGTTAATTGTTAACATCGATGAAACATTAGTTAAAATTAACACTAGCTTATTGATCATTTGAAGAATAACGATTTTCGGGAAAAAAACAATGAATGAAGGCTTGAATCTGAGCACTGACATCCTGTCAGCATGACACAGGAGTATGCAAAACAAACCAAAACATTTCTCTTTGTAATATAACAAAGTTTATTTATGCAGCAATATCAATTAATAATTACTTACAACTACAAACTAAACAGTGATATGATTAGATATCAAAATAATCCTATAACACATGAGGGTGTGTGTGTGAGAGTGAGTGCGTGTGTGTGTGTGTGTGTGTGTGGTTAGTACGAGAGAGAGAGAAAGAATAAAGTGACGGCCCTAAAGCCGATTTCGCGATCGTGGGAGAGAAAGCAGTTGTTAGTTTATCACTCAGAGATGCGGTGGACGGCTCGTAAAAGTCCTGCATTCTTTGACTCTTTAATGGATAAACTCAGTTGCCAGTCTCACCCGCGATGGCGAAAATGCACAACAGTCCAATTTGTTTGGACCACAATACAGCAAAACAAATCTGTGATAATTAATACCCTGAGTGTTAATAATGAGTGGACATGGCGGTCCGTAAACTGTACAAGCAAAAACCTTGAAACACAAGAATAACATACTATAATATTCTATCTCTGCCCAGACGTAAACCTCTTACTTGAATCGCATGAGGTTGCAGAATGTGTGTTCATCCGTCCTTTAACTCCGACCCGGTTCCTTGAGGCTCGGGTGATGACGGGAGGCCGTTTCCTCGCTCTGTTGGCGAGCACGGCTGCTGATTCTCGGCGGGCTGGCGGAGAACTCAGAAATGTCGACTTGATTGAAGATGGAAGAGAAATCTTTAATCTCTTCACTTCTGCAGGCAAACGGATGAAGAGGCGGATTGCTCGGCAGTCTCCTTCGGATCCGTTAGAGTGTTCGGTTGAACACAGAGTAATCTCAACTCGTCCAGCGAGATGGAGATTGTATGGCCACAGTTTCAAGTCGGACGTTACTTCCTTGTGCCACGAGGTTGCACCTGAGAGCAGCGATGAGCTACGTCTGTACAGGGCGAACAAAGTTGCTGGAAGCAAATCCCGGAAGCATTTCAGAGGTATTTCTACTCCATGATGATGTCATGGTCCTGTTGCATACCTCATCCAATAGGAGTTGAGAGTTCGATCCTTTAGTGAGCAAGGCTTCATGGGATTTGTAGTCTGTTTTCGACTCCCTTTGTTTGATTTTGGCGCGGTTTTTATCAGTAAGATTTCCAAGTGTTTTGTGCGTCAGTGCGCAAAAGGTGAAAAGTGTAGTTTTGTGACTGTTGACGCTTCTGGAAGGTGACTTATGAGGAAAACAAAATATTCGCTCCAAGATGTGCTGGAAGAATGTACTCGGTGTTAAAGCAATGGTCTGCGGATGAAGTTTCAGAAGTAAATAGTGATGAATCATATATTGACTCCGAGGCAGAGGCAATGTTTCTGGAGGGAGGAGACATTACTCTCGACAAGTAAGTAATTTCTTATGTTATACAACATATATTACTTTATATTCTGTATAAATAAGCTTTAGTTTGAGTTATGAATACACATTTTGTAGATTACATTTTGTCGTGTGTTTCCCCAGTTAGTCTGTTGAACTGTTTGTGGGAGGTGTTTGTATTTGTTTGTGCGTGTGTAAAGTTTTATTACCCCTTTGTTTCACTGTTTGTTTCAGATTCATATAGCTCTATTGGCATGGTATAAAGATTTTTTACATTGCAAAAGCATATAGTATTTATAGTAAATATACATACATGCATACATATTTACACACACGAAAAGAAAAACTATATATACAGTATAAGTTGAATATAAGAATATAAATTTTGTGTGTGTGTGTGTGTGTGTGTGTGTGTGTTGAGGTGTTACTGCTGACCTGTGGGGGAGGTGTGTGTGACTCTTTGTTTCATTGTGTGAAATGCTGAGATGTGAGGTGCAGATCAGCACTGGGCATTGAAGGACATCCCTGTTCCACCAGTGGTAAAGGAGTACAACCAGTATGTACTATATATTCAGCTATGTTTTATGCTCTTTGAAATGTAATAATATGTGTGTGTGGCAGCGGGGGCGTGGTCAAGCATCTCTCCGGAGAGAGAGAAAGCGGTAAAGGCGCTTACACCTGAGTTAAATTATGTCTAACACCTGTCTCTAATTTCAGTGAGCACGGGGAGAGCGGCATAAATAGAGCCACACAGCAGTTAGAGGAGAGAGAGAGCCTGGGCATGGACTATGAAGCCAGAAGTTTTTATGATTACAAATTTGAGAGTTTATTTTGTAAGCTAGTTTGTGGATGTTTTGAGACTGTGTTTTCCAACACCGTAAAGCCCTGAGAGTGTGTTTGTGCTGCACTGAGGAAAATAAAAAAAATGCCTACCTGAACCAGGAAATCTGCTTCTCGCCTCCTACTTCCACTGAGAAGTGTTACACTGGTGCCGACACCCGGGATTAAAGTCTGGTTGAAGATGGATGGAAGTCGCCCCGTAGAGTCCTCCCAGTTGGCGGAGATCCTCCAAGCCCTCACTGGCTTACATCGGAGCCACCAGCAATCCCTGCTTGAGCTCCAGCAAGATCAAGACCGCCGGTTTGTGGAACTCATGCGCGCTCAAGCAGAGGACCGACAGGTGATCCGGAGCCTTCTCAGCCAGGAGGCATCCCCAGCCGTGACCCCGGACACCCACATGCCGTTACTCCCGCCTGCGTTACAAAATATGGGGGCAGCGGACGACCCAGTGGCATTCCTGGATCTCTTTGAACGCACCGCCGAGATCTGGGGCTGGCCGCTCGACCAGTGGGCGGCCCGACTCATACCGCTACTGTCCGGGGAAGCCCAACTCGCGGCTGAACAACTACCAGCGGTGAGCCTCCTGGCCTACGGAGATCTAAAGAGAGCCATCTTGCAACAGGTTGGTCGTACTCCGGAGGAAAGTCGTCAACTCTTCCAGAGCTTGAAGTTGGAGAGCTCCGACCGCCCGTTTGCCTTCGCCCAGCGGCTCCGAGACGCCTGCCGAAGATGGTTGCTAGCGGGGGACCGCGGCGTCGACGCGATCATCGACCAGGTGGGACTGGAGCAATTAATACGTCAACTGCCAAAAGGGACGGTGGAGTGGGTCCAGTGCCACTGCCCGGCATTGCTGGAGGAAGCTATCCGACTTGCGGAGGACCACATGGCGGCGATCCCGAGGGCGGAAGAGCCCTCCCTCTCTCTCTCTCTTCCCCCTGTCTCATTCCCCTCCCCTATCTCCTCTCATTCTGCTCTCTCTCCAGGTCCCGTTCCTGCCCCACGCAGACGAGGAGGACTTCAGCCACCGAGACCAGTTCCCCGGGTGCGGGAGGCGACACCTTCCCCTATTCCAATGCCCTGCCGCTCTCCCCCTCGGGGGGGCCCGCCGACGCAAGTGCCGGCGTAGCGCCTGCCGGAGGTGTGGAGACCCGGGCCACTTCCGAGATCAGTGCCCTCTGATGGAGCAGGGGACAATGGTGTGGGTCTCTGACCTCCCACAGGCTGCCCCTGACCGGGCCGGAGTGTACCGGATACCGGTGAGTGTCAAGGGGGGTACTCTCCAAGCGTTGGTGGACACCGGGTGTAATCAAACCACTATCCACCAATGCTTGTTTCAACCCGAGGCATTGGTCACAACTAAAACGGTGAAGGTGAAATGTGTACACGGGGATATTCACAAGTATCCAGTAGTGACCCTGACGATTAAATTCCGGGGGAAAAGCATAGAGTGGAAGGAGGAGGCGAGAAGCAGATTTCCTGGTTCAGGTAGGCGTTTTTTTTTTTTTTCCTCAGTGCAGCACAAACACACTCTCAGGGCTTTGCGTTGTTGGGAAACACAGTCTCAAAACATCCACAAACTAGCTTACAAAATAACTCTCAAATTTGTAATCATAAAAACTTCTGGCTTCATAGTCTGTGCCCAGGCTCTCTCTCTCCTCTAACTGCTGTGTGGCTCTATTTATGCCGCTCTCCCCGTGCTCACTGAAATTAAAGACAGGTGTTAGACATAATTTAACTCAGGTGTAAGGGCCCTTACCGCTTTCTCTCTCTCCGGAGAGATGCTTGACCACGCCCCCGCTGCCATAGTGTGGCTGATATATTTGTGTTTTGGTATATTTTTCTCATTGTTGTTTTCTTTCTGTCCATCTAGGTGCATGGGGGAGTGGACCTTTCTGACACCCTGATAGGGTAATATAAAGTCATCCACAAGACCCAGAAGTGGTACAAGATGTTCTTCAATCATTTCATGGACATGGCAATTGTGAACACCTTCCTCCTCCACAAAGACATTGCAAAATGTAAAGGAGAGGTACCTATGCACCAGAAGGCATTCAGAGAGACCCTTGCTGAGGAGCTGGCAGAGTTGGGGTCTCACTCCACAGCCAGACCCGTATCTCCTGCTCCACACAGAGCACATCACAGGTCAGTGCATATCAGTGGACTCAGCACCGCTGGTTGACTGAAGTGCAGCCAGTGCCATGCAAAGACACCCAGTGAAGTGCTCCTCCTGTGATGTGCCTTTGTGCTTTGTCCCCAAACGTGACTGCTACAATGACTGGCATGTTGCCGAAAACCTGTAAAAGGCATAATTGTATGTAAATATGTTGTGTAAAAAAGTATGTAAATAGCTTGGTGTTTATTTTTTATATAAACTGCTTTTCCACCATAGCACTTGTTTTGACTCTTTTATATGCACAAAGTTTAGTTTCAAGAAGGGAAAAAAGCACTCTAATGTGTTTATGCTTCAGTTACTCTGTGTCATCAATACTAATAGTGGATCTGGATATGGGATATGATAGCTATAAGTGTCACCTTTCATTATAGCCCAAAATTATGACTGTACGTTAAAGCGTTCCAAAGTAGTAGCCTTTTTATCCTAGGTATGTGGCCATGGTTACCAAGGGTCCTTTGCAGTATCCAAAAGGCACTTTTGTAAAATGTCTGGACATACCCTTAGAAAAACGTGTAAAATATTCAGTGTCACCTTTCAAAAGAGACCAAAACCATGCATGTACTCCAAATTGTTCAAGAACAGCTTTAAATGTACTTTGGCTATGCCTTTAATAGGCATTTTAGGCTAATTTACAGGATTGGGAAGAGGATATTATTATTTTTTACACCAAAAGTTTTCAAATTTTGGGCATTTATCACATTTAAAGCTTTTATTCATAAATTATTGCATTCAGCAGCTTTAATATTTTAAAAGACCAAAGAGGATGTTTAATGTTCAAGACATGGTTACGGCCTTGCAATGGATTAGACCACGCTAATTGCCAACTCACTACCTGCAGGGTTAGGAGTTGTACCAGCAGAGCAGATGGCAGATTACTTTCATTGTGGGTGGCAAGAGCAAGTTAATTAGCATTGACTAGAGAGGGAAGTGACTTCAGTGAACTACAGAGTTTAAGGGCGGATTGCTTACCTTGAAAGCCAGCAGCTCATGCATAATACAGCTCAGCTATATTGAAATGAATTTTGTATGTATACATAATGCATATATGCAGGGTCAAATATAAATGTAATTTTGTATCAATGTGTGAAAAAATTGTTTCTGGAAAGAAATAATCAAATGGGCACTGATCTAAAGTAAAAATTACATATAAATGTATGATGGCTTTGAACATTCACATTTATTATGACATAGCTTAGAGTAAACCTGTTATTACCATTTATAATGGCCTATGAATGACTGTGCCCCTGAAATCCCTGCATTTCCACCATAATTTAGAGTTTGTTTTTATTATTATTATTTATTTTTATATAATTACAGTTGACATTGCTTAAGTTACTACATTCCAAACCTATAGCCAACCAAAAAGTGTTCATTCCACTCGTTTTTTCATACACTCAATATCTGAATATATATATATATATATATATATATATGCAGTATATTAAGATTCATGCATTTTAAAATCATAAAATTCAATCAAATTGACAAAATAAAACAATTTTTTTTAATGAAATTGAAATGCGTAAATCTTAAAAAAACAAAAATAGGCTAAGATATTTTTGGAGTGTATTTTGCATGATCTTCATAAACTTTTAAATAAAGGCATGGAACATGGTCTTTTTACCAGCTTTTCTATCACACATTTTATGCATCTATAAGAGGTGTAATATCCTCTTGTTACCTGGTGATGAAATTGGTGTCCTCTAATAGTTAACAGCCCACACGTACAGGGTCCTTGGTTCAAATTGGTTGTGTACTCGTTGGGTAGAGGTAGTCTACACTTTTTTGTTGCTAATACATTCTGGGAATCCCTTGTTGCTTTTCACAGTAAGTCTCGATTCAGAGTGATTGATTACATCACAATGATGATTATTGAGTGGTGTGGTATATAGACGAAACAGATCTGTGCTGATAACTCTATGGTTGCTGGTTCAAGCCCCACAATGGATGATTCATCAGCATCATCACCATTTTCCATTTGAGCAAGGCACCTAACCTCAGGTTTGTCCCTGTGACATGTGTACCATAAGTGGCTTCGGATAAAGCTTGTGCGATGTGATGCCTTACTCATTCAACCACTGAAAAATCACACCTCTAATTGTACTCTGACTCATTCTCCACTGGAACCCATGTTTGATTAGGCCTTTACATGGGTTAAGGTGAACAAGGTTTTGAACAGCAGAGTACTGAGATTTCTGTCCTTTAAGGTGAAATGGATATGTTATACTAAAATACATGAGATATCAGATATCCAAGGAACATCATTTGGAATCATTCTGGACTCACATTTTACATCCATTTTTGATTTTGAGTTACAAAACCTACCTTCCTACTTTTTTACAAATATTCAATCCTTTTACCAAAGTTATTCTGCGAAAATAAGAAATTATCTAAAATAAATTATCCATGATTTATTCAGTAACTGATTCTTGATAGTTAGGACAACACACACAATTTTACCTTCCAACAGTTTTGAAAATAGTAACATTTCTACTTTGGTATTGGTAATTAGAATGTTCTTAACACAAATGTACCATTTTCTTTTAATCTCTCTTTATTTTATCAAAATTATTGGATCAATTCATTCTGTAGTAGCAATCCATGACATCGAACATGAATGCTAGATTTGTCAGTATGTTTAATACTGTAAATGCAACAGTGCAAGTTTTAGGTAAGACTTTACATTAAAGCATAACGCATTAGGTATCAGGAACTAACAATAAACAATGACTAGCAATTTTTCGTTTCAGTTTATGTTTATTTATCAAATTACTATTATTATTGATCCAATAATTTTGTTTTTCAGTCTGAAAAACAAGTTTTCAGCTCATGACCCTGCATCAGTGTGGAGTGGCACGGAACAACTTACGAATTACAGGACTCCTGCCCCCAACCCTGTGGTGGACCAACAACTGGCTGACGACCTGAATGTGTTCTACTGTAGATTTGAAAGGCCCAGTCTCACACCCACACCTGCTCTGACCTTCACTTCACACAAACACCAACACCTCCTGCAACCCCCCTCCTCCCCCCTCCTGCTACTCAACCTGCACTTAAGATCTGTGAAGAGGAGGTGTGCCATGTCTTCCGAAAACAAAAGACAAGGAAACCCCAGGGCCCAGATGGGGTTTCACCTGCATGTCTTATATCCTGTGCTAACCAGCTGGCCCCCATCTTCACACTGATTTTCAATAGATCACTGGAGCAGTGTGAAGTCCCATGCTGCTTCAAATGCTCAATCATCATCATTCCTGTCCCAAAGAAACCAAAAATCATAGGACTTAATGACTACAGACCCTGATGTCTGTGGTCATGAAATCATTTGAGAGACTGGTGTTGGCCCACCTGAAGGACATCACTGGACCCTTCCTAGATCCCCTTCAATTTTCTTATCGAGCAAACAGGTCTTTGGAGGATGCAGTCAACATTGGATTGCATCATATCCTGCAACATCTGGACAAACCAGGGACATATGCAAGGATCCTTTTTATGGACTTCAGTTCGGCTTTCACCACCATCATCCCAGCTATACTCCAAACTAAACTACACCAGCTCTCTGTTCCCACGTCTATCTATCAGTAGATTACCAGCTTTCTGATGGACAGACAGCAGCTTGTGAGACAGGGAAAATTCACTTCCAGCACCTGTACAATCAGCACTGGTGCCCCCCAGGGATGTGTGCTATCCCCACTACTCTACTCCCCCTACACCAATGAATACATTGCCAAGGACCCCTCTATCAAGTTCCTGAAGTTTGCAGATGACACCACTGTCATCGGCCTCATTCGAGATGACGATGAGTCTGCATACAGAAGGGAGGTTAAACAGCTGGCTGTCTGGTGCAGTCAAAACAACCTGGAGCTGAACATGCTCAAAACGGTGGAGATGATTGTGGACTTTAGGAGGAACACCCCAACATTGACCCCCCTCACCATTCTAAACAGCACTGTGGCAGTAGTGGAGTCATTCAGGTTCCTGGGCACTACCATCCCACAGCACCTGAAGTGGGAGACCCACATTGACTCCATTGTGAAAAAGGCCCAGCAGAGGTTGTACTTCCTTTGTCAGCGGATGAAGTTCAACCTGCCACAGGCGCTGCTGATATAGTTCTACTCAGCAGTCATTGAGTCTGTCCTCTGCACTTCAGTAACTGCCTGGTTTGGTTCAGCTACGAAATCGGACATCAGAAGACTACAAAGGACAGTTCAGACTACTGAGCAGATTATTGGTCGCCCCCTGCCCTCCCTTCATGAACTATACACTTCCAGAGTGAGGAAAAAGGCTGGAAAAATCACTCAGGACCCCACTCACCCTGCCCACTACATTTTTGATCTGTTGCCTTCTGGCCGACGCTTCAGAGCTCTGAGCACCAGATCCGTCAGGCACAGGAACAGTTTTTTCCCTCAGGCTATCCATCTCATGAACAGTTAAAACTGCCCCATTGAGCAATAATTATGTGCAATTCACAGTCTCGTCTTTTTATATTTATCTTGCACTGTACATAACAGATTTGTATTTAGATTTGCATTACGTATGTGTATGTGTGAATGTATGTATGTATGTGTCTGTGTGTATATGTGTATATTCTATTTTTTATTATTATTATCTATGTCTTGTTGCTGTTTTGTATTGTTGTGCACTGGAAGCTCCTGTCACCAAAACAAAATTCCTTGTATGTGTAAGCATACTTGGCAATAAAGGTGATTCTGATACTGATTCATTATTCATGTTGGTTCATAATGCATTAACTCATATTAACGTATACAACTTGAGAAATGAGAAAACATATTAGTATACAGTATGTACAAATTAATATTAACCAAGTATAATAAATGCTGAAAAACTATTGTTCATTGTTATATCATGTTAACAACTGTGCTATGTTAACGAATACAACCTTATTGTTAAGTGTGCTACATTCTTTGTATCACACAAATTTAGTGAAGAAGCAAGTTGCACCAAAACATAGTTGAATACTGTACCTCTGAACATGTTTAATAGATTAATCCAAAACTATTTCATTTTATTTTATTTCCATATTTTTATTTTAGTTCTGTATGCTGTTTTGTCCCAGTACTCAAGAATCAGTCAATTTCACAAAAGTGTTTATTAAATCTAAAAAAAAAAAAAAAAAAAAAAAAACATTGCCTGACATATAAACTCTACAAGCTTGAAAGATTTATATGCCAAACTCCCTAAAATCTTAGGATCTATCAGTTTCTCAGATGATCAAGCAGAAGCTGTAAAACAGGCTGTCTTCAATTAGAAACGCCATTTCATTCGGGCTCTGCAAAGTCAGCAAAGTAGCAATTATGTCGCTAAAAAGCACATTGAAATATTAGCAGGAAATATTTCTACTGCTGACAGCTGATAATGGGTAGGGTTCATCATTCAGTCTTAGTCTTAGTTTGAGAGAAAGCCCCCAGAATGCATCACATTATCACACACTTTGATTAAACTGTGTTGTCTTTCACATTAGGTATATAAATATGTGGCCTGTCACATTTCTCAAGGGTAAAATGCAACACCTATAGATTCTCACAAATAAGGAACGTTTGAATATGAAGATTTAAAGTGAAAGGTCATTGTCATTGTTGGTAATAGGAATAAAGACATTCATTTATAGTAGGAAAAATACATATAATTACCAGGAGACAATTCATTAGGATATAGATTTCTAGTGTGGTCTAATTAATTGCCATCCACAAGGTTTCAAAATCAATGTGCACTTTGTTTTCTCACACAATTTCCCATTTGTCTGTAGGAAGAATCCTATTAAATGAATTCTTTCATCTTTTTCATACTTGAAATTATCCGGAACTTCAATCTGCAAATCCATTCAATTCAGGCACAATTTCCTGTTATTAATGTGATAAATTGTTGACCAGAACTCAACACTCCATTTAATATTTTGTTCACATCTTGGTGGGTTGTTGACATGTCCTATGTGACATGCTGTAGGGCTTTACCGGTTGTTTAGATCAGTGTTACTATCAGAAATAATTAATAATTATTTCTGTAGTTATTAATTAATATTTAAATTAATTAATTGGATCTAACTCATTAAAACCTCATATGGGGCTCCAGTAAATATAGTGTGCTACATTTAGGAGCAAGTTTGGTTATTAGCAATAATTAATAATTATCAAAGATAATTACTAATTATTAAAATCAATAGAACATTGATGAGAATCAATATTAGCTTTTTTAATCCTTTAAAATCAACAATTATCAAAGATAATCATCAATTGTTAACATCGATGAAACATTAATTAAAATTAACACTAGCTTATTGATCATTCAAATTCAACAATCATCAAAGATAATTAGCAATGATCAAAAATCAATAGAATATTAATAAGGATTAACATTGACGGGACACCACCCTGGAATCAGGGACTAGTAACCAAATATTAAAACAGTCTCAATATTAGATTGTTTTCTTAGGAAAATCGACATATAATATAAACAAAGTTTATTTATGCAGTAATATCAATTAATAATTAATACAATGCAGTCAATAAACTTCCGCCTTACAACTACAAACTAAACAGTGACATGATTAGATATGGAATTAAAAATAATCCTATAACACATAAGGTGTGTGTGTGACAGTGTGTGTGTGTGTGTGTGTCAGTGTGGTTAGTGAGAGAGAGAGAGAGAGAGAGAGAGAGAGAGAGATTATTAAGTGACAGCCCGAAAACTGATTTCACGATAGCTGGAGAGAAAGCAGCTGTGTTCATCACTCAGAGACGCGGTTTTACGAGCGGGGCTCATAAAAGTCCTGTGTTATTTGACTCTATTGGATGAACTCAGTTTCTGTCTCACCCGCGATGGCGAAAATGCACAACAATCCAATTTGGTTGGACCACAATACAGCAAAACAAATTTGTGATAATTAATACCCTGAGTATTAATAATGAGCGGACATGGCGGTCCGTAAACTGTACAAGCAAAAACCTTGAAACACAAGAATAACACACTATAATATTCTATCTCTGCCCAGACGTAACCTCTTACTTGAATCGCATGAGGACACAGGTAGAATGTGTTTTCCTCCATCCTTTAACTTTGACCCGGTTCCTTGAGGTTCGTGTGATGACGGGAGGCCGTTTCCTCGCTCTGTCGGCGGGCGGTACGGCTGTTGATTCTCGGCGGGCTGGCGGAGAACTCAGAAATGTCGACTTGATTGAAGTTGGAAGAGAAATCTTTAATCTCTTCATTTCTGTAGGCCAACGGATGAAGATGAGAATTGCTCAGCGGTCTCCTTCAGATCTGTTAGAGTGTTCGGTTGAACACAGAGTAATCTCAACTCGTCCAGCAAGATGGAGATTGTATGGCTATAGTTTCAAGTCAGACATTACTTCCTTGTGCCACGAGGTTGCACCTGAGAGCAGCAAAAAGCTACGTCCGTATTCAGTGAACTAAGTCGCTGGAAGCGAATTCTGGAAGCATTTCAGAATTATTTGAACTCCTGATGATGTCATGTTTGAGGGACGTTCTGTTGTGTGCCTCATCCAATAGGAGTTGAGAATTCGATCCTTTAGTGAGCAAGGCTTCATGGATTTGTGGTCTGTTTTGGACTCCCTTTGTTTGATTTTGGCGCGATTTTTATCAGTAAAATTTACGACATGGAATGTGTGGGGGCTGAGTTAGGTTTTACGACTTGTGTTAGGCCTGCCTTTGTCTTCTATCTGAATACATGAGGCCCAACAATGCTATACATGATTTTTATTTTAACCTGCATTGTCCTTATTCATTTATAATTATTATGCATGCAGGATGTATTTGTCACACCACGGGGCAATCTTAAATCAGCTAGTGAAGGGTAAAGGCTGCGTTTTGTCCTAAACTCGTTCCCTCTTTCTTTCCTTGACTTTCCCATCTCACTTGAATATTTGCTAAAAGCAAATATTCAAAGTTCACCCACTTAAAACCACTCTACACCTCTATGATAAACCAATGGCTGAACACTGCAAAGTATCAATGTTTTGTTCTTTTGATGTCAGTAGGAGGTTTTGGGCATTTTGCAGAAGGATAATAGTAGAGTGCTTATTTGAACTTTGTGAAAGATGTTTTGTAGGGTAAATATGTATTACAGACTGAGACTTGAAGAATAGTTGCCTCACATCTTTTCATAGTAGTATTATGTATTTCACAAGCACTACTTTTGAAATGTCCATTGACATAACAGACTGCTCTTGCCGATTATTATCAATATCTTATTGAATGCAATGGTAGCAACCATTTTTTTGCTTTAACATTCAAGACATTTTGCTTTGTTTTCTCTGTTTCTGGGGTTTAAATGAAAGAAGGAATATTGTGAATAGGCTTTTCAGAAAAAAAGAGCAATGTTTGTATGTTATACTTAAGCAATATCACACAAGCATGAGTGCGATATGGCCCTACAACAGCACTGCTGTGATTTGGCCACAGGCACAAGGCTGCAGGCAGAGTGCCGTAGGTAATCACAGCAGTGCTGATGTGGGGCCATATAGCATTCTTGCTCATTTGTGCATGGAACTACTTTCTTACGTGACGGATCAGAATCTGCCGTTGCTAGTTCCAACAAAATGATGTGTGCAAGCCTCTCAAAACGTCACTTTATAATTAGTATCATGACTTGGGCTGTTTCCAACAAGTTATTGGAGAAACAAGGATGTGTGTGTGGGAGAGAGAGAGAGAGAGAGAGAGAGAGAGAGAGAGAGAGAGAGAGAGAGAGAGAGAGAGAGAGAGAGAGCATGTGCGATTACCTGAGTTTGTTTGCGATTCTCAAACAGAGATGCATTAGTGTGTTAGTCAGCTTTCTGCAAATAATGTCATTTTGATAAAATGCATCCTATTTTCACTGTGGAAAAATAGCCATCCGAGCAAAGGTATTCCTCCCTATTTCGCGGTAGCCGGTGTGCAAGAGTCATTCACTATAAAAAGCAATCTCCTTCACCATTTTGAACAGTATGTCCTCTCCAATGTGGAAACTCAGGTAAGCGCCTTGAGTTTGTGTAATTAATCAGTCTCTTGTGTCTCTCGGCTGTGATGAGCCTTAATGCTGATGTTGTTAGATTAAAGCCATTTAAAGCTATTTCCCAGCTTTAGTGTAGAAGTAATCTGAGCAATCACGAAATGCTGATGAATGAAAATACTGACTGACTGATGCTGATGAAAGATGCATGTCACCTCAGCTGGCTCATATTACATGGAGTCAATTAACAGAGGTTCAGGAGGAGCATGTTAATTTTAATCTGACAAATCACAGCCAACAAGCAGGAGTATATAAGCCGCTGCTT
The DNA here is from genome assembly GCF_019703515.2 of Myxocyprinus asiaticus. Taxonomy (NCBI): domain Eukaryota; kingdom Metazoa; phylum Chordata; class Actinopteri; order Cypriniformes; family Catostomidae; genus Myxocyprinus; species Myxocyprinus asiaticus. The sequence continues at coordinate 25,702,175 of NC_059351.1, forward strand.
ACCTGCTTCTTGTGACAACTCTTCTGACAAGTGGGTCCCACCCTCAAGCCAGCAAGATGTCTGAACTGGATCTCTTTCCCTCCAATGAGGAACTCTTCAACTCTCCCATCAATGTTTCATCAACATTTTACCAACGACTTTATCGATCCAGCTGCTCCAAGCCGAGGATGTAGGGCTTCTCACTCAGCAACCTGCACTCCAAGATGTAGGAATCAGCCCTCTCCTCCTTTTCAGTAATGCTAAAAAACACAAAAATCGCCTCCACTTGTACGCTTTCCTTGGCAGAATTCTGTATTTCGTTCAGCCGTTATACAGAAGTTATTTGCTCTGTGTTTCCACACAGATGACGTGAACTAAATGATTGCATGGCAATTATTGTAGAGCTCTCTCATTCTTTTGGCAGCAGTCATTTCTACACCTACCATAATATGTTCTCTGCCAAATGCGCTGTTCGAGTCGTGCAGTGGAACCAGTGTCCATGCTGGGGAACCCTCGACTTTGATCTCCATAACAAAGTTTTCCTGGGCTGCTGCAGCATTTCCTGCACAGTATGTAGATCATCAGACCATCAAACTGAACTATGCCCTGTCATAAATTCTAACCTTCCCACTAGGTCAGCCCAAAGATCCGAAAACTCTACAAGCTACATCACACGCCCCTCCAACAACCCTCCCCTCGATCAACCAGAGTGCAATTCAGAGGAAGGGTAGCAAGAGTTTCAACCGGCAGACAAGTTTGCATCAACTTCAAGAGTTTGGTTGCCCTAGGCAACACTGTCAATTCCTGCATGTCTGTTCCCATTGCGGCGGCGCGCATGCCCACTCTATCTGCCCTGTATCGAAACCTTTCAAAACTCAATTTGATGCCAAAATCCATCCCACCTTCTCAGTCCTACAAATTATAGATAACGAAACAATCACATTAAACAAAGCAAACAGATCAATTCAAAGAGGGGCATTCGATTTACATTTTCAATTTGCATTCCCCCATCCAACCTTACCATTCTCTTGCATCATTTCTCGCTTACAGACATTCCCACATCAAGTCCCCTCTGGATTCGCTATTTACCGATGATAATAACCACGCAGTTTCAAGATTCTGGTTTCAAAAGCATCTTAAATCCGTCCTCCTCCATTCCGGCATCCCGGCAAAATTTTACTCCAGTCATTCATTCCGTATCAGCACAGCAACCACCACTGCCCAAAAAGGTTTATCAGAACATCAAATTAAATCTCTCGGTCACTGGTCCTCAGACACATATCACAGCTACATCAGATCCAATCGTTTCCACATCAGGAAAGCTCGTCAATCACTAATCAGCTAAATTCCTTATCAGTACCACCTGTCACTATCACTCACGTCACCACCCGCCACCGAGTCATTGTATTCTACATGCACACGCGTATACGTGCACAAGTACGTATAGGCGTGGCATGTGTGTGCGTGGGCACGTGTGCACATGTATGTGCGTGTGTATGTATGTGTACATGTGTATTTATGCATATATATATATATATATATATATATATATATATATATATATATATATATGTGTGTGTGTGTATATTTATTTAAATTAGAAGTCCTCCTGTTTGAATCGCAGCATAGCCCTCTCCATCAAATGGCGCGCAAACTCAACCACGTCCTCATATCACGGGCTCTCCCCTCCGAGGCTATCGATCGGCTTTCCGTTTCAGACACAGAGTGGCATTGGTTCGATTGCTTGCTGGGCTTACCCGTTCGAATGCATTGAGCTCTCTCTCTCTCTATAGAGCAGTCTCCCATTCGAATTGCAGTGTGAGCCCTCAATTTCGAACGCAGCGTGACCAACTCTCTTGCCCTTTTTTTCCAGTTCGACTGTTTGCTGGGTTTACCCATTCAAATGCAGTGAGCTCTCTCTCTCTATGGAGCAGTCTCCCATTCGAATCACAGTTTGAGCCCTCCCTTTCAAACGCAGCATGATCAACTCTCATGCTCATTTTCCCAGTTCGATTGCTTGCTGGGCTTACCCGTTCAAATGCTGTGAGCTCACTCTCTCTATGGAGCAGTCTCCCGTTCAAATCGCAGTGTGAGCCCTCACTTTCGAATGCAGTACGAGCCAACTCTAGCTCTTCTTTTCCCAGTTCCATTGCTTGCTGGGCTTACCCGTTCGAATGCCGTGAGCTCTCTCTCTCCATAAAACATTCTCCTGTTCGAATCACAGTGTGAGCCCTCCCTTTCGAACACATCACGACCAACTAATGCTCACTTTCATTTTCGACTGCTAGCTGGGCTTACCCATTCGAATACCATGAGCTCTCTCTCTCTCTATAGAGTAGTCTCCCGTTAAAATCGCAGTGTGAGCCCTCCCTTTTGAACACAGTGCAAGCCAACTCTCGCTCTCATTTTCCCCGTTCGACTGCTTGCTGGGCTTACCCGTTCGACTGCCATGAGCTCTCTCTCTCCATCAAACAGTCTCCCATTCTAATCGCAGTGTGAGCCCTCTCTTTCGAACTCAGCGCAAACCAACTCTCGTTCTAATTTTCCCCATTCAATTGCTTGCTGGGCTTACCCGTTCGAATGCCGTGAGCTCTCTCTTTCCATAGAGCAGTCTCCCATTTGAATCGCAGTGTGAGCTCTCCCTTTCGAACGCAGCGCAAACCAACTCTCGTTCTAATTTTCCCCATTCAATTGCTTGCTGGGCTTACCCGTTCGAATGCCGTGAGCTCTCTCTTTCCATAGAGCAGTCTCCCATTTGAATCGCAGTGTGAGCTCTCCCTTTCGAACGCAGCGCAAACCAACTCTCATTCTAATTTTCCTCATTCGATTGCTTAATGGGCTTACCCATTCGAATGCCATGAGCTCGCTCTCTCCATCGAACAGTCTCCCGTTTGAATTGCAGTGTGAGCCCTCCCTTTCGAACGCAGCATGAGCCAACTCTCATTCCAATTTTCCCCGTTCGATTGCTTGCTGAACTTACCCGTTCAAATGCCGTGAGCTCTCTCTTTCCATAGAGCAGTCTCCCATTTGAATCGCAGTGTGAGCCCTCCCTTTCAAACACAGCATCAGCCAGCTCTCATTCTCACCTTCCTCGTTTGAATGCATGCTGTGCTTACCCATTCAAATGCTGTCAGCTAAACCTCTCTCTCTTAGAACAGTCTCCTGTTTGAATCGCAGTGTGAGCCCTCTCTTTCGAATGCAGCGCAAGCCAACTCTCATTTTCACCTTCCCTGTTCGCATACCGTGAGCCCATCCACTTCTACGATGAGTGGTGGTCTCTCGTTCGAATCACAGCATAGCCCTCTCGACCAGCCATCGTACAAGAATGCACCTTCAAACAAACGTGTAAAGCACTCCCTCTATACATATTTTGGGGGGAAGAACAATTCAGAAGCATCCGCCAAGCCAATTTACCAAATAGAATTGTTGCTGGCTTGCTGTCCTAAATACTTCCTGCCATAGTCATGGTACTGTTCTTTCATCTTAATGCCTCTTTTGGGGGTAATCAGGACTCGAGTCGAGTCTCGAGCTCCGAGCCCTCCAATATACGGACAGCAAGCCAAATACGTTTACTGCTTTAACACAAGATTGCATTAACATAAGAACTACTGAAATGGAGTTAATTAACAGAGGTTCAGGAGGAGCATGTTCATTTTAATCTGACAAATCACAGCCAACAAGCAGGAGTATATAAGCCGCTGCTTACCTGCTTCCTGTGACAACTCTCCTGACATCCCACCTCCATCCCATCTCCACTTATTCTCTAGATTCATTATCTAAATAAGTAAAGTCTGGGGGGGTAATCAGGACTCGAGTCAAGTCTCGAGCTCCGAGCCCTGCAGTGAAGGATCCAAGTCAGTCAGTCAGTCAGTCAGTCAGTCAGTCAGTCAGTCAGTCATATTTATTTATAAAGCACATTTAAAAATAACAGCTGTTGGCCAAAGTGCTGTACAGAGTTTGCTGTAGACTACTGGTTGATCTGAGGTCTCTGGATGTATTATGATGAAATGAAAGAAGATCAGAAATATATGGAGGAGCCAAACCATGCAAACCCTTATAAACGAACAATAATGCTTTGAACTGAATATGATGTTTGACTGGGAGCCAGTGGAGAGAGACCAGCACTGGTGAAATATGTTCCCTCTTCTTTGTTCCAGTCAACACTCTAGCAGCAGCATTTTGGACAAGCTGAAGACGTGACAGTAGAGACTGTGAAACACCCAAATACAATACATTACAATAATCTAATCTTGATGAAATAAAAGCATGTACTACAGACTCCATATCTTTGGATGTTAAGAATGACTTAATTTTAGCTATATTCTTTAGCTGATGGAGACAACTTCTGACCACAGCATTGATCAGTTTATCAAAGGTCAAAGCAGAATCAAAATTAACACCTAAGTTTCTAGCATGTGTATGAAGGTTACCAGATAGAGGCCCTAATTTACTGGTAACCATCTCTGTAGAAGCAGAGGGGCCAAAAATGAAGACTTTGCTTCGTTTAACTGAAGGAAGTTGGTTGACATCCAATGTTTAACATCTCTCAGACAATCAAATAAACACTGTAGATTTGAAACATCCTTTGGATGTAAGGGAACGTAACACTGAGTATCATCTGTGTAACAATGGTATGATACATTATAATTCCTAAAAAATTGTATACAAAGGGAGCATGTATAAAGAAAACAAAACCGGACCCAGAATTGAGCCCAGTGGGACCCCATACAAAATTGGTGCATAAGATGATGAATAGTTGCCAGTCTCCACAGAAAAGGTTCTATCCTTTAAATAAGAAGCAAACCAATTTAAAGCATCACCCTGGATCCCAATAAGCTCTAAACGATTTAGAAGAATGTCATGATCACACTGAGATCGAGCAAAATTAGAACAGCACAATTACCAGAGTCGACAGAAAGCAATAGGTCATTTAATACTTTGAGCAATGCAGACTCTGTACTATGTTGTGGTCTAAAGCCAGACTGATATTTATCAAAAATACCATTGTCCTTTAAAAATGAAGAAAGCTGGTTAAACACAACCTTCTCCAAACTTTTGATAAAAAAATTGATAATTTAGAGATGGGATGATAATTCAAGATTTGGCTTTTTGTGTAGCGGCTGCACAATGGCATGTTTAAAATTAGATGGGACTATTCTACTTGTCAAACTACTGTTAATTATTGATAATAAACTAGGATTTATAATGTCAAGTATATCTAGTAAAAAGCGAGGATGGACAACGTCCAATGAACAAAAGGTGGGCTTCATTTTTCGGAGAGTTTGTACCAGATAACTGTGAGACACTGGGGTAAATTCAGATAAATATGATAAAACTAGTGTGGGCTGAGAGAAATCCAAAGGAGAGGGAAAAATACATGATCTTATTCCTTCAATTTTATCCATAAAAAACGTGAGAAAATTTTGCTGTATTCTGTGACATCAGTACTCATGGAACATCTCTCGTCCGTTCAGATTTCGAGGACCATAACTAACTGTTGTATATTATATCGAAAAGCCACTTGAGGTCATGCATTACAGTGATTTTACCCAATGGCTACGTTCAAACCACATTTGAATGTGGCCCAGATTTGATTTTTTGCTCAAATATGATTTTTTTGTTAGGTTGTTCACATGACATTTTAAATGTAGCCCATATCAGACACTGGTCTGAACAGCCGGCACTCCTAAACTGACTTGCAGGCATGCAGCACTCCTTGAGCATGCGTATAACAAACTCTGGCATGTTCACCATTATAGTATGAATAATTAATTAAATTATAATAAAAAATATAATTATCCATTTTTAATGCAGATAGAACACAAGCCTATCTGATAATATGTCCGTGAGTGATGGAGAAAGACCGTTGATGGATAAAGTATTTTTATGTAGTCATTTGCCTTCGTATGGTGGAATTTAAATAATCATCGAAGTTCAAGTGTAATATTACCTACAAGCGAAACACACCATAAAATCGAAAGACAGTAGGAAAAACGGGATTACATATATGTAAGCTAAGAAGAGTTCCCTATCTGTCACTCACCCGACGTTGTGTCGATGTAGTGACACTAGGGGTCACTCTTGGGAGCCCCAAACACCTCTGCTTTTTGAAAAAAGGCCAATGAGAATTGGCGAGTGGAATTTGCATGCCACTCCCCCGGACATACGGGTATAAAAGAAGCTGGTATGCAACCACTCATTCAGATTTTCTCTTCAGAGCCGAGCGGTTGTATTTAGTGCACTGAATTCAATTCCCTCCAAAGATGCACCTCAAAACTGCTGGATTTACAGTGCATTTCAGCGGCTTCTCCCCCTCTGCACCCGTGGAGTGCAGTGTAACGTCTGTGTAAGATCAGTGATGGCTAATTACACTTTGTTTGAAAAAAACTTTGTTTGAAAAAAAACCTTTTAGCCTTTTGACATTTGCATATAAATTACTGACCTGGTCTCCACGTTTACATTTATATGGGTGCTAAATTGCAGATGGTCTTTATCACTATCAAAAGGATGCTAAAACAGGTCTCCTCTGAAGTGTCTCCATCAAGCTTCAAACACATTCCACAGAAAGGGAGGTGACTCCCCCCCCCCCGTGCCAGGCACCAGAGCAGTTGTCTGTCTCCAGTAATTCCAATACACGTCACACACACACCTAAAGACATTTTCTCTATTTAGGCCATAGTAAGCAGTTATAAATGTATCTGCTATGTGCATGTGTTGTATGTATATTCCCCTATTATATTAACTTGGTTAAAACCCTTTACTTGTATTAGTTAGATGTTAAATGCCTATATTCAAGTGTATGAGTGTATCTCTGCTTTAATATTGTCTGGAGGTTACCTTCTTGGTATCAAAATGATCTTCCCTTTATTTCTCACACAATAATGTACACCATGTGATCGTGAAATGCATCGAACAATTCTTACTATGTTTTGAATTAAAAGCTGCACTAGCGGTCCAGATCAGCAATAAAATGCGAATGGGCCATAAACGGAGACAAAGGATGTTTCTCCCGCTCAAAATGCATGCCTCTGATTGGCCACTCCACCCACAAAATGGGTGCGGCAATGAACTATCAAAACTCCAGAGCGCAGACTAATCATCGCTCAAAACTCTTCTTCTTGAGACCAACCCACTCCAAAACTCTCTCTTGAGTTTAACCTTCTGGCAGTGTTTACCTTCAAGTAACTTTGTGGATTTCCTGTGGACTTCTTCAACTCACTCCTAAAGAAATCGTCGAGAACCTCGTCTACCGCGTCAAGACTCTTATTCAGCAACAAACCAATGCAAGTAACAATTTACAACTGATTAGATGCGCGTTTAAGTTTGAACCCCTTTTAAGGTGAATTGTGCCTCTGATGATTCTCATTTAGGTTGTGGTTAACTGATGTGAAATATTGCCATTCTGTGCTCTCTCTCTCTCTCTCTTTTCCTTACATTCCTTCATTCTATATATGTATGTTTTGCTTAGTTTGTTTGTATGTTAGTTATAGTTTCATTTATTAAATCCCTTATATTCACGATTGATTGTCTCTGTGTTCCGCTCATAATTCAAAGTCAATGAATGTTGCCCCTTGCTACATGCTAAACTACTGCTAGCACTGTATAAGTAGGAAGGCTATTGTTCCTTGGCCAGGAAAGTAATCTTCCTAGAATTGATAAATAATTATATTGTCTGCTCGCTGGACGGACAGATCAAGTAATTGTAATATCGATTCTGCTACAGTTAATTCTAAGATCTAATCTAAATATTTATTATTAATTATAACCAGTTATAATTAATTATAAATAATTCCCTTTTAAGCTAATTTGCTACAGCAGAGAACGCCCCTGGGCATTTCGGCAGAGTGAAAATAAGAGAGTATATTCTAAAAGAGTATATTTTCATTCACAAAAGGAGCGGCACACACGGAACGTCTTTTTAAAGATGACTTTCCGTTTGTGTGTTATTCCTGGTTGCGGTCATTATCTCTCCGCTTCTGACAGCCACAATCGCTGTCTTACGTGTCTGGGCACTGCCCATGCTGAGACATCATTTGTGGATGAGTCATGTCCTCATTGTGAGAACATGACAATGGCAACGATGCAGTGGCTCCCTGCACCGGTTCTTCTACCCACGTGTTTGAGGCCGCATCGGTTAGCACTGGGGGTGATTTGGGGACATCAATGGGACCAACTCCACCAGGTATCCCCCCACAGACATCCCATTCCCCAGCACGCTCGCTTGCCCTGATTGAGCTCTCGCATGAGACCGCCGGTTCGTCTCAGCGCGAGTTCAACTTCTCATTCGGAGCTCGAGAAGATGGTGAGTTATCGAGCGCAGCATCGGAGAGCGGGCTCGTCCTGTCTGATGCAGAGGCTTTGGCTAGGCTTCCTCCTTTGGGAACGGTCGCCCAGTCTCACGCCGACATGAAAATGATGGACATGCCTTCCCGGGCGGCCACGAGCATCAGGCTAGAGTGGAACCCTCCACTCTCCCCTGAACCCTCGCAGCTCGACGATTGGTTCCTGGGCTCAGGTCGCCGCCCACGGCCACACCCCACCCCCGTTCCTTTCTTCCCAGAAGTGCATGATGAGCTGACAAGATTGTGGGAGGCACCTTTTACTGCCTTGTCCCGGTCTTTCAGCTCCCCCACTCTCACAACCCTCGATGTTGGAGCGGCCAGGGGGTATTCGGTGATCCCCAGGTGGATAAGGCACTCGCGGTGCACTTGTGTCTGCAGAGCGCCGCCACCTGGTGTGGATGCCTGAAGCTCCTGTCCAGGGCCTGTAGGTTTACGTCGTCCCTGACAACTGTGGCCTACGGTGCCGCTGGACAAGACACCTCCGCCCTGCACGCCATGGCTCTCCTGAAAGTACACCAAGCCAAGGCGCTAAAAGAACTGCACGACGGTAGTTCTGACCCTGGATTGATGCAGGAACTGTGCTCCGCAACCGACCTCACTCTTTGGGTGACAAAGGTCATGGCGCGGTCTCTCGGGCAGGCGATGTCCACCCTGGTGGTCCAGGAACTCCACCTTTGGCTCAACTTGGTCAAGATGGGAGAGGAGGACAAGGCACGGTTCCTTGACACCGCCATTTTCCAGGTTGGCCTGTTTGGCGACGCCGTCGAGGACTTTGCACAGCAGTTCTCGGCGGTGAAGAAGCAGATGGAAGCCTTACAACATGTACTGCCCCGGCACAGCTTAAGACCCTGCACCCTGTCTGCTCGTCACCAAGGGTGTCCTCCTGCAGCAACAACACCGGCTTCGCCGCAGCCCGCCCCCATGGCCCGGCTCTGCCGTGGAGCCCTCCGCAGGAAGCAGACGCCATCGGTCTCGCGGCCGGCCACTAAGAATCCGAGGAAGGCTTCGAAGCGCCCCCGATACGGGTGAACCAGGGGCGAGGAGACCCACTTCTCTGGGGCTGGTCGACAGACCACTCCATCCCCCGGTGGAGGGCCGGGAGAAGAATCTTTTGTCGCCGCATGTCCAGGAGGCTGCGGCACCCAAAAGCCTGACAAAAGAATGGTAACCTCGTCTCCTGGGTCACATATCTGGTGTGCACGGCCGTCGTCACGACCACCATCCACCGTCCCATTTTGGCAGGTATGGCGCTCTAGCGGCGGACCCCCCGCCCCTGTGCTCCCAGCTGTGGCATAAACACGCCCACACGGGATTGGTTCCAGTGGACTATGGGGACGAGATTCCTCCTCCCATCTCCTCGGCCAATCTTATGGTGGGCGGCAGGAGCCAGGTAAGTGCTTCGATGTCCCTGGACTCATCATGGCCACGGGACTCGAATCCCCTCGACGTGGCACCTCGAGCTCTGCCCTGCTGCGAGGCCCCACCCGCAGGTACATCCGACGTGATCATTCCCTTGGTCCCCCTCACCCGGATTTTGGGTGCATGGCTCGCGCTTTCCAACCCGTCTTAGTCAACACCGGGCCATTATCCCCAGAGCCTGGCTTTCTGTTGGGTAAATGACAGAAGAATAGGTTCTGTATTGGGAGCCATTGTTGTTTGACAAGAACATGGCTCAAGAGTTCGACCTCCAATCTAGTACTAACAAAAACATTTAAAATCCAATGTATACGTTTCAGCTGAACAGGGGAACTCATTTAGCACAAATAAATGAGACTGCATAATACATCAAATCATGCTATTAAAGAGATCTTTTGTGTTTTTTTCTTCTTTCAAATTATGAAATGAAGATATGCTTTATGGCTTCCATTTGGCCAATAGCAGGACAGTGATATAGACCCATGCGACATAAATATGAAATGTGAAAAGCCACTTACTGACCTTTTTTTTTACTAATCCATTGACGCAAATCCAAAATATTACCAGATTTTAATTTTAAACCCTAGTCTTGACTAAAATGCTACACCAAAACTTAAATAATGCACTGAGGATTTATGAAAGCCTTTATTTCAGATTACATTAGATGCATTTGCTGTTTCTAATCCCCTTCTAGTCCTTAAATAAAACCCATTCAATAACTTGTAAATTCTGATGGAGTGAGTCTTAGTTAAGGTAGCCTACATCACAGCTTGTGTCAAAAGAACTTTCAAATGAAGTTCTGTTGGGCTTTCTCGATCTTTGACATTACTTTTCCTCTTTAATTTCCTCCTGACCAATTTTGCCATTACCGTGTTTTGAAAATTAATCTGAGCCATTTCTTTCATTATGAAGTGCCTCTTCACATCTTTAGGAGATTTATGTGGATGAAGTGTGTGTGTGTGTGTGTGTGTGTGTGTTTGCTTGCATGTGTGTGGTACAATTTAATTGTTTGTGTATGTGTTCAGTTGCTGTTGAACAACCAACATGTAGTGTGTTTTGGATGTTGGTTTGCTAGTGTACCAACCAGGCTTCTTAACTAGGTCCCTGTTTACACTTGAGGTGTGTTTTGGGCGACCCAATTACAAGTGAACAGTCGTGACACATTTCCATTTATACCTGGTCGTAACATTTGTCTGTTTGACCACTTGTGTTCGGATTTCGAGGGAAGGGTGTCTGTTTTCATGACTGCATTCACCAATTACTATGTCAGTGTTACTACACAGACTGGTATCACAGTGAAATTGGAAACAGTAGGTTGACTTTTCTTTAGCTGAAATCAGTCTGTGCTTACCGAAATGCGAAACAATGCCCCAGTGGCCAAAGCGGTAAGTGTTATTGAGCATATGGTATGGAGATGGAATTGTTGCATATTAACATACAAATGGAAAGAGATTTACAATTAGAAAGTTGGTTCACAAATAAATTCAATGAGATCGAAAATGTAAGGAGTTTCACAAAAATAATGTGAAATCATAAATAAATAAAATGAGATTTGTAAATAATTTTTTTATTTACAAATATATTTTTTTACTCACAAACACAACTCTGTCCAGCATTCATTTGTGAATTATTTTTAAATAAAACGAGCGGACTGGACTGAAACGATCATCAAAAATTCTCGCATTTGCAGCGCACACTTCATATTAGGTAAGGTTAAATAAACTATTGTCTTTTGTTGGTATGGATTATGGTTTGGTTACGTGTCTAAAGATTTCTCATGCATGCCCACATAATCAGAAATTGGGGAACAAGTTAAGTGATTTCTCACGTAACGCTAATTTTTTAGCGCATAAGTTAGCTAACTTTGTTAGTCGTACAACTAGCAGTTAGCTAACTGCTAGCTAACGACCAGAGAATAAACATAAAGGAAACTGTTTGTGTCGTCTCCCTTTCTACAGTTGCCATAAGTGCAATTGTCGAAAGGGAGAGGGAACAGTGAGAAGACCCATGTTATGTGTCAGGTGTGTGTTCAAGTAGTTGCATTTGCTAACATTTGCCACTGTTAGTAGCCAACCAAAAGGATAGCTAGCTAGCTAGGTAGTAAGCTAGGCTGACATTAGCTTCAATTACATCTTATTATTTTGTAGGAGAGGCTTCTGTGGATGAAGCCAGCCCGGACTTCGTCCCCTCTGTGTTTTCTTATAAACAGCAGAGTGACAGGCCTGTGGAAAAGCTGGAGAGGTAGGTGAAATTGAGTTCTCTAAATGTGGCTAAGTGAGTGCTACCATAGGCTGTAATTCATGTGTGCAGTCTTCTTCACTAATGTATTGTATGTAATGTATTGTCTCTGTTTTGTCCTGCTTTTCTAAGGCTGGAAAGGAAAAGGGAAAGTCTGACAGTGGAGCAAGAGGCTCCTTGCCATGGTAAGAACATTCAAATGATGTTTTATGCACTGTACAATGTTTTTGTCATACAGAATTATCAAACTGCTTAGTCACTTGTCTTTGACATGTCTGATGATGATCCAATGACACCAGAGGAACCAGTGGAAGAAGCTGAGGCTATGGTCCCTCAAGCAGAATGCAACAGTCTCAGTGAAAAGTATGACCAACTCAACACTGAATATGTCAACTTGAGAAAAGACTTTTACCAACTCAAAGAGGAAAATGAAAGACTGAAAGAGGAGCTTCAGAAATCATGCTTCTCATTCTCCACGGTCAAAAACAAGGCTGCACACTTTCTGTTTCTCACTGGGCTAACTTCAGTCATCTTCAGTTGGTTAATGTCAAAAATAAAAGACAGTGTGCAGAAGTGAACTGAAAGTCTCGTGCTGGAAGATCAGTTATTAGTGGTCCTTATGAAACTGAGATTGGGGCTCAGTAACAGAGATATAGCATATAGGTTCAAAGTTTCTGAAAGCACAGTGTCAAACATTCTAAGATCCTGGTTGCCTGTAATGGCAAACATATTGAAACCTATTATTAAATAGCCAAGTATGGGTGCTGTCCTTAAAAAATATGGCCAAAAGTTTCAGGTGACATTTCAAGAGATGCAGGTGTATAATTGACTGTACAGAGATATTCATAGAGAGACCTACTAACTTGACTGCTAGAGCTCAAACCTGGTCCATCTACAAGCATAACAACACCGTTAAGTACCTGGTGGGAATAACATCTGCAGGGGCAGTTTCATTTCTGTCTGCAGGCTGGGGTGGGAGAGTGTCAGATAAGCAAATAACACTTGAATCAGGATTTTTGCAACTGTTAGGGCCAAAAGATGAAATCTTAGCAGACAGGGGATTTTTGATCAGGGATGAACTTGCTGCTTATGGTGCCCCTTTGCGTATACCAAGTTTCACTAAAGGAAAGAGTCAGTTACCTGCTTGTGAAATAGATTCATCCAGACAACTGTCTCATGTGAGAATACATGTAGAGAGAGTTATAAGCAGATGGAAGAGTTTCAAACTTTTGCATTCTGTTATTCCAATTTCCCAAGTTAGCCTCTTGGATGACATGGTGATTGTGTGTGGTGGTCTTACCAATTTCTGCAAATCTGTGGTGCCCAGAAAAGAAAGAGTATGTTGTGTATGAAATAATGTCTGTGTGCATGTGTGTGTCTGTGTGTAAAACAATGAACTGACAATTTATATACTTTTCACTCCTCTCACTTTGAGAATTGAATGTTTTTTTTTTCTTTCTAAACTACTGTGATTAATTGTGAATCATCTGTGATTGTATATACACTGTTTTGATTGTGACTAGAATTGTGAAGAACCTGGAAAGAAAGAATAATCAAATACAGAAAGTTCAAAAATGAATTTGCAGTGTCTGGAATTTTTATTTCTAGAAAATATTCACATCTTACTTTAAAATTGTACTGTAATGTCACTCTAAATTTACATCATTTACAGGAGACATATACTTTAAAATAACTCTTTGGCCATTACATACATACAGGTGCATCTCAATAAATTAGAATGTCGTGGAAAAGTTCATTTATTTCAGTAATTCAACTCAAATTGTGAAACTCGTGTATTAAATAAATTCAATGCACACAGACTGAAGTAGTTTAAGTCTTTGGTTCTTTTAATTGTGATGATTTTGGCTCACATTTAACAAAAACCCACCAATTCACTATCTCAAAAAATTAGAATACATCATAAGACCAATAAAAAAAAACATTTTTAGTGAATTGTTGGCCTTCTGGAAAGTATGTTCATTTACTGTATATGTACTCAATACTTGGTAGGGGCTCCTTTTGCTTTAATTACTGCCTCAATTTGGCATGGCATGGAAGTGATCAGTTTGTGGCACTGCTGAGGTGGTATGGAAGCCCAGGTTTCTTTGACAGTGGCCTTCAGCTCATCTGCATTTTTTGGTCTCTTGTTTCTCATTTTCCTCTTGACAATACCCCATAGATTCTCTATGGGGTTCAGGTCTGGTGAGTTTGCTGGCCAGTCAAGCACACCAACACCATGGTCATTTAACCAACTTTTGGTGCTTTTGGCAGTGTGGGCAGGTGCCAAATCCTGCTGGAAAATGAAATCAGCATCTTTAAAATGCTGGTCAACAGAAGGAAGCATGAAGTGCTCCAAAATTTCTTGATAAACGGGTGCAGTGACTTTGGTTTTCAAAAAACACAATGGACCTACACCAGCAGATGACATTGCACCCCAAATCATCACAGACTGTGGAAACTTAACACTGGACTTCAAGCAACTTGGGCTATGAGCTTCTCCACCCTTCCTCCAGACTCTAGGACCTTGGTTTCCAAATGAAATACAAAACTTGATCTCATCTGAAAAGAGGACTTTGGAACACTGGGCAACAGTCCAGTTCTTCTTCTCCTTAGCCCAGGTAAGACGCCTTTGACGTTGTCTGTGGTTCAGGAGTGGCTTAACAAGAGGAATACGACAACTGTAGCCAAATTCCTTGACATGTCTGTGTGTGGTGGCTCTTGATGCTTTGACCCCAGCCTCAGTCCATTCCTTGTGAAGTTCACCCAAATTCTTGAATCGATTTTGCTTGACAATCATAAGGCTGTGGTTCTCTCGGTTGGTTGTGCATCTTTTTCTTCCACACTTTTTCCTTCCACTCAACTTTCTGTTAACATGCTTGGATACAGCACTCTGTGAACAGCCAGCTTCTTTGGCAATGAATGTTTGTGGCTTACCCTCCTTGTGAAGGGTGTCAATGATTGTCTTCTGGACAACTGTCAGATCAGCAGTCTTCCCCATGATTGTGTAGCCTAGTGAACCAAACTGAGAGACCATTTTGAAGGCTCAGGAAACCTTTGCAGGTGTTTTGAGTTGATTAGCTGATTGGCATGTCACCATATTCTAATTTTTTGAGATAGTGAATTGGTGGGTTTTTGTTAAATGTGAGCTAAAATCATCACAAGTAGAAGAACCAAAGACTTAAACTACTTCAGTCTGTGTGCATTGAATTTATTTAATACAAGAGTTTCACAATTTGAGTTGAATTACTGAAATAAATGAACTTTTCCACAACATTCTAATTCATTGAGATGCACCTGTACATCTTCAAATAACACCTTAGCCATCGCATTGAATGTTTAACTTTTTTGTATTTTGGCCCAGTTCACTCTCATGTAGCTGTACAAATAGTTCTTATTGTCTGCTGAAATAGAAACATATCAGGTGAGTCAGGTGTATTCATCTGCAGCAACTGCAGTGCCAATTCTGTAGCCTCCTCTTAACTTGTGCACAACTATAATGAAAGAAATGTTTGCACATCATACACTCAATCATTTTTCCAAACTCTGGCTTTTCACATGCGTTGCAAAGTACTGGTGGTTGAAGGGCAGGATCTTGGCTGCGGGTTAGAAGTTCTGGCAGAATAAAAGATACAAAACATTGCTTTGCTTTAGGTAAATCCTTCTGCAAGAGCTCTTCGTCTCTTGGGATGTGATTTACAACCAGCTCCTGAGTT
The DNA here is from genome assembly GCF_019703515.2 of Myxocyprinus asiaticus. Classification (NCBI taxonomy): domain Eukaryota; kingdom Metazoa; phylum Chordata; class Actinopteri; order Cypriniformes; family Catostomidae; genus Myxocyprinus; species Myxocyprinus asiaticus. The sequence continues at coordinate 25,717,863 of NC_059351.1, forward strand.
GTCCATACCACAAAATCACAGTACTGGACATTGCAGACAAACATGTGGCATTGAACCTGGTGGTAGTACTGGTGTGTCTTCTTTAGTTGGAATGTTTGGTCAAGGCTGAAATCCTCAGTGACTGTGACACCCTGTAGGCCTTCCCTGTATTTATATGGGCATTTGATTTCCAGGACTCCTTCCCCACAGCAGGAACACATGACTTTCCCATCTGGAGATGTGCCGAGGTGTGGTTCATCAGGTCATATCTCAAAACCACAGAGACTAACTTTTACATTTTGATGGGTTTTGTTGACCTCTTTGGAGTAGCACTCCCTAGCAATTTCCTCCATGTCTCTTCCCCATACAACTGCTGCAACCTGTATGTTGGTGTCATGGTAGCACATGATTTTGTCCAGGGTGGTTTTGTGCAGATGGTCACTTTTACATACACTATAAAATGTTGTGCTGTTAATCCTGCCTGCCCTGTGAGTATGCCAGTCTTGGGATTTGCCTGCAGTTTTGTGGTGTCCTCAAGTCTCTCACACTGGTCAGGGTGGATGTTTCTTTTCATGTTGAGATAGGCTTCCACACATTTCTCTCTGATGTCTACGTGTGTCTGCTGTCTGAGCGTGGGGTCATACAAGGCAATGAGTGGCTCTGGCAACTCTGGAGGATGCTCTAGCTCAGACTCAGATGCTGTGTCAGTGTCACTGTTTTCTATGCTGGTAAGAACAGCAGCGTCAGGGGCAATCAAATACAGTTCTTGGATGTCTCTATCTGTGAGTTCTAGAGGATGACATAAGACAACAATATTTAACACACATTCTCTTAGATGATTGGCATCTTATGAATATACAACAAAATGAATATGCAATGTGTTTTAATTGGGTGTAGAGTATTCGGTTTATAGTAGTACTCAGCAGTGGTGGAAGAAGTGTTCAGATCCTTTACTTGAATAAAAGTATAAAAGTGTTAATAATAACACACTGAAAATACTCCACTACAAGTAAAAGTCCTGCATTCAAAACCTTACTTTTAAGTATATAAGTATTATCAGTAAAATATTGTTACAGTACTTAAAGTAATAGTATTCACTGTGTAGTGAAATGGTCCCTGTCAGTGGTTTACTAATATATTTGATGTTCTGGATTAATATAACTGCTGCATTAATGTGTGTGTTGCATTTCTTTAGAGGTTTCAGATTGAACTACTTTACAGCTACAGCAGCATCTACAGCAATGCATCATATTCTATGAGATCATTAAGTATGGCTGTCTGGTGAGAACCACATTTTGTTGTATATAAAATGTGTTGAGACTCAACTAATGCACTTTGAAGTTTGACTGGACACTTGACTTGGGAGTGAACCTACACCTAGCAGCATAACTCTGACCTGGTCTGGAAGTAATTACATCTTAATGCTTAACTCTATCTTAAATCACTTTGTTTCTCTTGACAAAGTAACAAAGCCTGATCTACTCTGGTACATGCCTCTAGCGCTGCTACTGAACCTCCTGAACTGGAGGCTGGAACTGCAGCTGTCAACTATCTTTTAGGCCTCTGGAAGTTGATCTCCCTAACTCTTGCTGGTTTGACCTCTCTCTTCATCTGTTTCCAGAGGCATTCTCTTGATGTGCTTGCTGGCTGCTCGGTCCTCCCCATCCTAACATACAGCTCCACCTTAAATAGTATTGCAGTTGCATGGCTGCAACAAGACCCTAGACTGCGATGTCAGATGGAAAACTAAACTGAGTGATAACTTGTTGCTCATCTCATAGCATAGCTAACACAACAACATAGCTAACACACCAACATAGCTAACATAACAACATAGCTAACATAACAACTGTTAACGACATAAGTGTTACATTAATTGTGGTTTCAAATATGAGCTTTCAAACATGATATTAGCTACTTACCCAGCCATGCAAGTGAAGTTTGCCATCAAGATGTAGTTGTTTGTTCTGTTTACAATGACCCAAGCCTGGTACATGGTCGTCTTTTGGCCTTGGCGCTGGCTAGACAGAACTTCGGATCATATGATACAAAACTCATCTGTTAAATATTTGTATTTTAAGTCTTGTATGTGACCATTCAGCACATAGTTATAGGCATCTAAAGATTTATATGCCCTCAGTTTCTCTTTACTATACATGCTCGGTTTCTCTATCAGGTAGGTGTAGATGTCAGGCCACTCAAACGGAGGTAATGCTGTCAGATCGTCCATCCATTGAGTGAGCGTGTACGGGTCGGCCAATCTGGTTCTGTCCGTTAAATTTAACTTTTTCAAATAACAATCATGGTGCCGGACAGTGAGTGACCTTACATATTCAGATAAAATCGGATTTTCTCCAGTCATTGTTAAAAAACAAGCTAACAAAACTTGCTAGCTAGCATTAGTGAAGTGGTCAGTGGAATCGTTCTGCCTCCACCTAAGCTCCGCCCACAAAAAAAAAAACGTTACAATGTTTACTAACTGAAAAGAGGTCTATATGGAGTAGCATAAGCCTTGTGAATGAGTTTGTAGTGTATAAGTTGATGGGCTGGGTTTTTGGACATACAAGGAATACCTTCCCAAATCCAGTCCCAATTTGGCTTTTAAGGATCCAGTTCTTTTTCCCATATTGTAATAATGGGGAGTGTGCGGGAGCTATGCTCAAGTAATCTGTTGTAGATGGAAGAAACCGCTCCCCGTGTCCGTGAGAACTTTAAACACTCTGTCAATGGATGGGAGTCCAAATTAGAGTCCCATGGTTCTACATAAGCACGCAGTGCACTTCTTAACCTTAAATATAAAAAGTAGGGGTATCCAGGCAGATTATAAAACTCTTTCAAATCCTGAAATGACCTTAACCCTTGATCATTGAAAATATTACCTAAAACATGTACACCTTGGTCAGACCACGGCTTAAAGACCAAAGGTTTGTTTCCAGATTTTACATTACGATTGTTCCAGACTGGGGACTCAGCTGAAAATTTACAAGAAATTCCAATAAATATCCAAACATCCTGCCAGAGAATTTGCCACTATTACATTATTTCCAGATTTCTGAGCTTTCTTTGGAGAACCTGTAAACAGAAAATCCTGCAGTCGGTATGGAAGCACTGCTGAAGCTTCTATATCTCACCAAGCAACCTTAGAGTCGGTCTCCAACCATGTAGTAAATGAACAAAACCAAAATGCCCAGAAATACAACTGGACCTTGGGAACTGCCAAACCTTCTTTATCAAGTCTCCTCTGTAAAGTTTTAAGCCTAATTCTTGGCCGTTTCTTGTTCCATATGAACGTAGATATTATTGAGTCCATGTCTTTGAAGAAAGTTTAAAATGAGAGTCTAGGAAGAATATTAATTTTAATAATAGCCATCCTGCCCTGTAGCGAGAGCTGCAGCGCATCCCATCTCTGCAGGTCCTGTCTAATATTACTGGTTAAAGTGGCATAGTTTTGCTTGACTACAGCTTGAGGAGAGTGAGAAATTTGAATTCCTAAATATGTAAGAGTCCCACTAATCAGAATTGAAGGAGGCACTAAAACTGCATCAAAAGAAACTGACAATGGCATTAAAATGGACTTATCCCAGTTAATTTTATACCCACTAATGCTGCTGAACTCCTTGAATATTTTAAGGCATTGAGAGACCGAAGTAGAAATATTAGACAAACATAGTAAAATATCATCCGCAAAGAGGGAAATATAATGTTTATAACCAAAAGTAAAGATAGGGGAAATTATTTGATCCTGTCGAATTGCCTGTGCTAGGGGCTCTAAAGAAGTAGCAAACAGCAGCGACGATAACTGGCATCCCTGTCTTGTCCCTCTGCACAGTTGGAAGACGCCTGAGCAGCGTAGCCCTGTCGATAAAAAAAAAAAAAAAAGTTGTAATACATTCTACGGATTTGTTGTCTTGTTGTAATCAGTCATGTACACAAAATGTTGAAAAGCAGCATTGGTGAGTTTGAGCTCACTAGTCTACTTGTGTTTATTTTCCATAGTAATTCTGTCAGTCTAAACACATTACCAGTTACTAACATCAAAGTGTCAGAGTAACCTGTGCTGCCATTTAAAGCTTGGCAAACCAATTGACGTATGCAAGTCTCACATCAGTAACAGTGTTTTATTGGATACATTCACTTTTCTTTGAAATTAACACTACTACTGATCACAATTTAAAGCTCTATAACATGGGATTTCTTACATTGCCACTATATGAATAGACCAGATGCTATCTTTGAAACATCTGAATATTTATTATACAGTTATATGAATACAGTGCAAATGACATTATGGTAGCCCAGTAAGCATGCCAGCCAACTGTGCAGACACACCTGGATGGATACAGGGACATAGCACCTTCCTACACATTTCAGCTTTCAGATAAGTGTGCTGCTGTCCGAGTGGCAGTTCACTTCACATGCTTTGGAGGAGGTATGTGGTTTCCCTTGCCCTCTCCAGCCAATTCTTTGTTTTTACAGTCAACCAAAATATTCAGTGCTGACATTGGAAGTAGTTTGAGGGAATATGGCAGTATACCATATTCATTTTCCCAATTAGTATGGAACCAAAATCCTTTGTGTGGAAAACTTATTATGCTTCATTACTCTATGGAGTTAGATGTTTTACATTTTTGAACAGTTGTTACCTGTGTTCTCCACTCCTTGTGTGTCCAGCTGAAAATAGAGAGAAATAATAGCTACCATACTTAAACCATAATGCATATTAATGGGATGTGCAAAATATTAGGAAAACCTTTCAGTATAACGCAGTACAGTTCAACAGCATCACAAATTACAGACTACAAAATGAACATTAAATCAATAAAACTGAATATTATAATCCCCATGAAGGAGGCTTTATTGAAGGGCTGTTGGATTATACCGCATTATTTTTATACAAGTGTACTTAATAAATTGGCAAGTAAATTAATATTCTTAGTAAACAGTCATTTCAAACAAAACCAATTTCTTAGGTATATAAAAGTATTCAGCAATGCTGTCAGAAGCAAAGGAGCTGCTGAAATGTGGCTGGGAGAAGAACATAACAGCTGTCCATATAACAACAAAAACATCTGAAATTTTCTCACCTTTCTTCTGTATCTTTTGCAAGTACTTTGCTGGCTCTTGACTTTTCTATTTAGTAAGCGTCAGCTTTTGCGTTTGCCTGAAAAAATGTCAACAGATACAAAATAACCTCTCTGAGTACAAATAAGCATTTGAAAACTGAATAAAATATCAATCATATAATCAACATCAAAATACTTCTCTCTCTTCCAGTTACATTACATTTCCAACTGCAACTAATTCATGGACCATACTATAGTAAGGCTACAAAGGAAAAAACAGCATAAGGTGTGGGGCCACCACATGCTGCTAGAACAGCTTCACCTTGACATTGATTCTCCAAGTCTCTGAACTGAACTGGAGGGATGAACACCATTCTGCCAAAAGATATTCATTCATTTGGTGTTTTGATGGTGATGATGTAGGCGGAGAGCACTGTCTAACCTTTCAGTCCAAAATCTCCCATAGGTGTTCAACTGGGTTGAGATCTGGTGACTGTGAACTCATCAAACCATTCAGTGACCCCTTGTGCCCTATGGATAGGGGCCTTGTCATCCTGGAAGAGACCACTCCCATCAGGATAGAAATGTTTCATCGTAGGATAAATGTGATCACTCAGAGCAACTTTGTATTGATTTGCAGTAACCTCTTCCTCTAAGGGGACAAGAGGACCCAAAACATGCCAGCTCCCCAGAGCCAGCTGACCCCTGTTGTAGGGGTGTAGCATTCATGCCTCTCCTGTTCTCTTGGTGAACGCCACAGATTACCTCAGCCACTTGTCGTGAATATGTAGAGGGATGGCTCATCTGACCATATTACGTTTTTCCACATCTTTGTAGACCAGTGTCATTATATCACTCTCTATACAGATCTTTTGGTTTTCATCCCTTCACTTCGAGAATTGGAGAATAGTATGTCAAGGCCCACTGAAGCTGTTCTGGTGGCCTGTGGTGCCCTTGCTAAGACACTAAATGTTGGTTTTTCCTTAAAAAAAATTATCTATCTGTATGTGTGTGTAACACATAGAGCTAGGTTGTGTAATAAAGACTTACCCCACTACCATCAAACACACATATGTAACTTCTATGGAAGAGCAATATTCATGCTTGACTGGTGTCAGAAATGGAGCTGAAACAACGGTGACACTAGTGATGACAGAAAAGGCACACTCTTACACAGTTACCAGTTGGTTTTACAACTTTTTGCGTACACTGGTGCACATGATTATGATATAAATCTCTTGACTGAAGAGTGTTACAGTAATAGGACAATTGTACATTTGTCCAACTTTTCCTATTAAAAAACCAATTAAGATGAAGATGAAGCATATAATCATAATAAAAAAATCACAGTTGTAACATATGATAGCACACTTCGGAACTGTGCACTGATTTCACAAAAAAAAAAAAAAAAAAAAAAAAAGCATTAGAACTGTTACTGGCATAGCATAATCACTAATTTCTTTCAAAAGCCAGCAAAGTCCATATGGCCAAAGTCCAGTTTATTATAGACAGTGGCATTTTGAGGATGAAGAAGAATTCCTGGCTTAACACTTCTGATAGTGTGAATAAACAATTTTGATAAACCTATTATAAAGAGTATAGAATAAAAAATGTAATTATTAGTTAACTATATTAACCTTTTATTTTTATAAGTTTTAGCCGATATGCCTGTTCACATATAATCTTTTCACTGATTCAAACTTCCCAACAACAGATTTTTCCTACTTCTGAGTACAATCAAATGCAGAATAACTACACTTGATTAGTATTAATGAATAATTTACTCTTTGGTAAAAGTAATATCAAGCTTTATCCACTTACCGGTTTCGGAGGTTGAACAAATTTAGCGCAAAAAGATGTGAACTGTTAACCAGCATTAGGACATTTCATTGGACAAGAGCTCTGCCTGCATCGTGATTGGTTAATCTAAAGGTTGGGCTGATTAACGTACGGGGAACACAGGGAGCGCAAAAGCGGCCGGGGGCAACGGAGAACCACGGGGCCTCATAAAAGAAGGTAAGTTTAATATTTGTTAAGTTTAATTTTGTAACATTTAGAAGGTATATATTTGGGTTCTGAAACTTTTTGAAGAATCTGGTCCACATATACTGCTTATAATAAGGTTAGCTAGCCTTACACCTTGACCATATGTGGCTATGAACTTGTAAATGTTAGCTAACTATTACTGCAGCATGGTAGGGTTAAAACGTTATAGATCAGTGGTTAAAATCCGCGGGAAAGCCCGCGACCTCGGCCGAATTACTCTCTTTCAGAGGGTGTAGGGGGCTCAGCTTTTAAGCTACAGGTCCAAGGTAACCTCTAAAACCTCACTGAGGATGCCGGTGAAGATACCTATCAAATGAAACTAGATGACACAGGTTGTCGGGGGGTAAATAGTGCACCAAAGTTAGGCTACTTTGGCAATGGAAAAACTGGCATTGTTATTTTCAAATGGGTGAAAATATGTTTTATGAGTATGACTCTTTATGTTAAAATGCAGTACGGGCAAAAACTGCTTTTTTCATTTACATGTGCTGTACATTTATGTATTTTACAGAATGGAATGCCAAGTGGGAAATTTTAAAAAAGAGATGCCCAAAAGAGCACGTATCCCAACGAAGAAGATGAGATTTTATGAACCAGACCCCGCCTCACCCAAAGATGACCAGGATGGTAACTGAATCATTGTCATTTTACTGCACATCTTTTTAATTTGATGTTATTCTTTAAATAAATGTTTCTTAATTTTAACTATTGTTTTGGATGATAATAACAAAAATCTACACAAAATGATATTTAGTTTCTAGGGTTAGGGTCTCAGTGGACTGAGTGCACTCTACCTGGTAGCCTAAATGAATTATAAAAAAAAAAACGTAAAAAGCTACTTCATTTGCAGCATATTAAACCATTTTAAACTAATTATTAAATACTGAAATAAAAACAACAGGCCTAGAACCGACTACTGTGCACTTGCCCATACTCATGATTTTTGGCCCATAATAAAACACAACTCCATAGTCATTTTGTTGTTTGATGACAGAAAAGGACAGAATTATATTGTGACTCTGGCTGTATTAAAACACAGTAGAAGTGATAATGAAGAGCAGGAGACTGAACAGAGGTTGAGCACTGAGTATGTTTAATATTGTTGTGGTCACTATCACATGCGATCACTGGGATGATCCAGTGGCAAGATGAAATACAGAAGAACATGAAAAACATAAATAGGTTAAAATACTTTAAAACACTAAAATATCAATGTAATTCATATAACAACAACATACCATAAAATGTGATATAATGTGAAGTAAAATAACCACTCCCTCACCCCCTGGGCCGATACCATTGTTCATTACAATGTTTCACTTTGGACACTGTGATGTCACAGTTCATTAGGCATTGCCCTACCCTATTCTGAGTAGTTTATTAATTTATGAATGGAGATATAGTAGTATGTTTAATTAAAGTTACGATATCTTAGTATGTACTTGTTTACTCAAAAGCTCAGTTTTTCTCTCTGTCTTCATTTTCAGGTCTTTTTGTATTTTTGACATTTGAAGATGGATACTCTGCAAATATTTTTAAGGTCTGTGACGTACTAAGCAAAGATGATAAACCCATTACTTGCTTCAGAGATCTGAAACCAGGTGATGTAGTACTAGCAAGATGGTCTGACAACAAGTTCTACAATGCCACAGTGGATTACATTGGAATATCTGACAAGACAGTGGATGCCAAGAAGGGCTCAAAGAAGGACATTAAAAAAAGAGATGCAGCTGCTCAGAAATTCTATAACCTCCAATCACTGCCTCAAGCCATTCAGTCCACCTCTGCACAGCAATACCCAAAAACTGTAGAGCGCAGTGTCCCTCTACCTACCCAGTCATCTCCACTTCCCAGGCCACAGTACCAGCCTCCACCTACCCGGTCATCTCCACCTCTCGGGCTACAGTGCCAGCCACCACCTAACCAGCTGTCGTCACCTACCAAGCCACAGTACCACCCTCTATCCACCCAGCCTCTCCACCAGAATCCACCCACTCCGCCGCCAATCCCACTTTGCTACAGCCATCCTCAGTATCCACAGCATCACCAGCCCCTCACTGTACATATCATGCCTCCAGACCAATTGCAACAGCTGCCTGTTTTGGTGGATTTGGATCAGCAATGGAAATCAACAACCACAAATAACATAACAGCCAAAGAAAGCTTTCTTAGTATGTTGTACAGTCGCACTATACCTAAAAGATCATCTCCTGTTCTGAGTCAGGCTAGTACGTCTGAAAATGAGAGTTGTTCATCAAGCTCAGGCTCATCTGCATATTGTATCATTGAGCGTGATCCACTACCAGAATATGGAGAACCACGTGTGCGAGCTGAATCAAGAGAAGCATGGAAGCCATGCAAGGCATGTCAGGCAGAGGTGGCAAAATTAATGGAGGAGAAGGGGAAACTGGAGGATGTGCTGTGTAGTATCAGTAAGTCAATTATTTTCTGTTGTGTATTTATGTCGCTTTAGGTTGCTTTGTTCCTTTAGCACCTTTTTTCTTTGCACAGTTCACCTAAGGAAACTGAAGTGCTACTCAATACACAAGCACTGTAAAATGAGAAATAATTAATAATTGTGGAACATTAGATTGTAATTATGTTTTCTATCTATATTATATCTAGGGGTGTCAGTGTTAACCCTACGTTCACACTGCCAGTGATTTTGTAGCTCATTGTAGCCAAGTCACTCTGTAGCTGTCGCTGAAGGGCTCCCTTGTGCGCTCACTGCTCGCTCGAACTCCAGCGACAATCATGAAGTAAAATGACAGCAAACCTAAACGCACTTGGGGTGCATTCCCACAAAATATAAACATTTAGGAGGGAATGTTTGTATATTAGTAGTAGGATCTTTTCAAACTCGGGTTGCCTATTCCTCCATGGATCATATAGAGGGGCTATACATTCGCTTAAAAGCTAAAAAGCACTATGCCAAGTCAATGATGTGTCAATGTCAAGAAGCATTATACTTTGTTATGCATGTTATAAATCCTTGATCTCAACAATCTCGCAAATCTATGCATTCATTTTAAGAATTATGTCTATGATGCCAGGGAGACTGATATCTAGCAGGTTAAATATCTTGACCAGTCGGTGACTCCAAATCGTGTAGTGTGAGGTGTTGAGACTGACAATGACAGCAGTGACAGCCTACAGCCAATGAGAACATTAGTTTCCAACAGAATAAATTGTCATATAGTTTCTTTTAGAATAAACTGTCATAGACTACACACAAGCTTTTCAGTTGTTTCTAACAAAAAACAAAGTAATAACAATAACGAGCAGGCAGCTACCTACATTTATTGCAAATTTATTTATTTACATCCAACACTCTCTACAGAACAGACAATCCGGTGCGCGTCTTCCTAGCCATTCTCGCCAACATATTTTTTGTTTTTGTTGTTTTTTCGCTGCAAATCAGCGCATAAACACCATAGGCCTCTAACTTCTTGCTGGCATCCATTTTTGGAAACGTAACTGTAAGGGGGTTCGGTGGAAAGGAGGAGGCGAGAACCGGCTTAATAATATAAATAATAATTTAATAAACAATCCAAACAAAACACACAACCAAAAACACACAGCACAGCTGTCTGTAATTCTCTCTCTCTCGAACTGTCGTCCCCGGCCGCCTTTATCCCTCGCGCGCCCCATCAGGCTGATTGGGGACCGGGTGTGTCTCATTCCAGCCCGGCCCCGCCCTCCTCGCCTGTACAGTAACTTCTCGCGTGTGTTTGCATGACTAAACGTAGTTTGGGGAATCGTCTGCGAGTCCTCGTGAAAATCTTGTAATGTGTGACCCCCTGTCATGTAGTGTGAAACACACAAAAACTTCAAGATACCCGATCGCAAGAGAAACAGTCGTGCAGTACAGCTGTCTGATGACTTTGAAAGTCGTGTAGTGTGAACTAGGCATTAGCGATCAGGAAGCACAGTGTCAGCATTGTCAAAGTCCTTAAGACTGAAGCCCCGCCTTGATGAGAGTTCTGACATATTGCATAGCCATTTGAATTTTTACACCAAAAGAGCGTCTAAAAATTCAAATGGCAATTCATTAGACTGGGGGCCCTGTTTCACTGGCAAAATGCATTTCCATTTGAATAAAGAGGCCAAAAAACATGGCAATATGGAATGCAATTGATTTAGCGTTCTTTTATTTTGTTAAACTAAATAATTCCAACTGAATAGAAGATTGCATTGTCACTTTGCATATTGAATTGCCAATTGCAAAATGCATTGTCATTTGAATAAATAGGCCAAAAAACTCTGCAAAGTCTGCAGTTCATTATGCCAATGCCAAATTAATATAGATTATAATATAGATTCTCATTGATAAATCATAAAAATGTAGCTGAGATGTTATAATTTCCTCTAATCATTTTGTCATGCATTTCTTCATTCCAACCCCACACTGTTTTATCTCCCCCCAAAAATACAAGTAAATAAAGTATTTTAAACTTGTGATTAACTACAGCCTATTATTGTGATTAACTGTATTAAAAAAAAAAATATCAATTATATCATATTCTTTTTTTAAGCTTTACTAAATTTTGTGCCATAAATTAATTGTAGACATTTGGGAGTTACTGAATGCTTAAGCTAAAAGTTAAAAGCCATAAACAAATAAACTACTTAGTAAATATATTTTATGCCATGAAATCTTTGGATATTTTAGAAGTTGTTCCTTCCTTTTCTTGATTTCCTAAACATTGCTATATTCCTGTAAAGTAATAATTCATCTTCTGTGTTACAGGTGGTGAACAACTTGAGACATTAAGGTGCTTTCTGGATAAAGTTGAACAGATACAACCTCAGGCTGGTGTTATGGCTACAAAAAGCAGATCTGGGAAAAAGAGCTGTATCCAGAGAGTGGCCTCTTCCTGTCCTCAACCCGCTTGGCTGCAATCCATGCAGAGGCAAGGAAGGACTGCCTTTGCTTATTCCATCTTCTTTTTGACGAATTCTTCAGTGCAGAGGAGTGCCAAAATGCGGTGGCATTTGGGAAACACGGAAAGGTGCCTGAAGGGAAAGCAGTCCTAGACAAGTCCAAAGTAGATGGGATTCTAAGTAAGTACATTGCTCATTTTGTAGATCAGTTTTGTTTTGTAGATCCGTGTTTTGTGTGTGTGTGTGTTTATTCACCCAGTTGGACTTTTTCATGTTTTGTTTTACAACATTTTATTATTAATTATTTCACCATGCATCAGAATAGTTGGTGATTAATTCAATAGTTGACAACTTATTAATAGTTGTAGCTCTTACTATAAACATTAAGTTTTTTTTTTTTTTCATTACTTTTTTAATATAACTTTTTCAAACTAAAGAAGCACAAATTTCCTTCAGTTTTTGTTTTTCTCCTAAATGTCATGGTGCTATCTACCCAAATTTGGTCATAGTTTCTGAGGTGTTTGGACACTGTATAATGGGATTTGTAGCTATATCTAATGTTATGATCGTTTTTGTGTCTTTACATTTCTTTATGTGTAACTTTACTGCCACTGTAAAATACATGCATAGTACATACATACACTATAAAACACATAAATATGCCTGTAGTAATAAGGCCAACCCATGGTTGAAAGGTGATATAGCAGTTGTTTAATTTTTGTTTTGTAGTGGTACCTTGCATTTGTTTGCGAGAGCGTTGAATTAAATCAAACAAAACCCAAATATCACTCAATATATAGGCATCCACATTGTCTGCAGCTGTCAACTTCATTAAAAACTTTCCTGAAACTGCACATTCTGCTAATAAACATCAGTCACACAAATGCAATAAACAAACTGCTCCAAATAGACAAACAAAAGCCTCAAAGTTATCAATGTGGCAGAATGTTTGATTCACCAGTATATGGAAAGGAGAAACGGAGGGGCTTTGTGTGTTTACAGATGTTTGTGGTTCCGGCATCAACTGATGTTCAGAAATCATTTAGTACTTACAAGATACACTAAGTTAGAAAGTTAAAATGATCACAGTGTAAAAACTAGACATTGACTATTTCCCTGGTAACAATTTAGTAATGATTTTTCATACCACCGTTACTGTATGTAAGGGGAATTCATCTATAATTTGTGCATTCTTTTATTCTTGCAGCCTACATCATGCGCTGTGGCACACTGGATGGATGGACACCGGTTGAGAAAACTAAGGTTAAAAAAGCCTTGATAAACAAATGCCGCACGAGGGCCGCAAAGACTATAAATTCTTGAATGTGGCACACCGGAGGGATGGACATTTGTTGAGATGACCATGGTCAAAAAAGACTGTAAGTTGCAGAATATTGTGTGTTGTGCAGCTGTACTGAATACTGTTACACTGTTCTAAATACATAGTCATAGTGAGAAGATGCACATTTATAGTTCAGATTTTCTAAATGATGAATAGGACAAGTTCTTGCTTTCTTACAAGTTTTAACCTGTTATTACACAGCTAACTAAAATACTAGATTGTGATTTGGGTTTTTATTTTTATTTTTTTATATATACACAATTGAACAAGCTTGGGCCTCATATTCCACACTCAAAACCAATAGGGTGTAACATACTGCAAAAACGTATATTTGTATATTTTCTATATCTCAGTTTTTCAGATCTCAATTTACCAGTCTATTTATGTTCCATCACTCATCTATTGTCACAAGACAAGATAGACAGGGACTAGCTTGTTCAGGACAGCCAGCACCAGTTATTGTACCTTAAATGCAATCTGAAGTCACTTATTTCTGAATGTCATTATTCTGCTTGTTCTGTTCAAAACAATTCACTAATACGCAGAGCAATGCTGTATCTTGTGTAGGGTAAACTTGGCCATTTTAGTAAAGGGTTCATTTATTTCAGAATTTGTGAAAGTGTCCTTGATTTATTTACACACATATATATATATATAAAATGCATGACTCACATATTGCTCCATAGTAGCTCTAGTACTGCTCATTTTCTTCTCCTAAGGAGAAAAAAAAATGAGCCATTAATGAGACTGAGCAAGATATCTCCCTCAAGTCTCAACTATGACTGCTGCTGCTAAATGCTCTGTCTCACCTATTTCTCCTAGTGAATTTTAGGAGCAACGTATGAGAAACAGGTCAGACAACACTGAAACTAAAATGAGGCTGAAATGAGAATCACAATTTTGTCTCCTGAGCTTTAGAAGATCAACCATTGAGCAATACAATTTTCCTCTGGGCTGTCCCGTCATACAGGGAAACGGTAATCACGCCAACACCGAGATGAGCCATCGCACTCGCACCCCCGATTTGAAAGCATATGGCCAAAGATTTTGGGCCATAATAAATATAAATAATATGATAAATGTTTCTCAGAGGGCTGACGGCATATTCACTGTTCTCTTACAAAGTCACTCATGTTTAATTGTAGGTCAATTTAATATTTATACAACCTCAGCTGCAAGTTTAAAGTTAATCCATAACTGAGATTTAAATGTTAAATCGGTGTTAAATCACTAAGCATGTTAAAAATAAGCTGAATTAAGATGCACAGAATGTTTAACCATTATGTAATCCCTGCAACAATTTAATGACAGTTAGACAGTGGTGTATAATGGACTTCAAAAGATTTTCTTATTTAAAGGGGCTGTGACAAAATATGTTAGTATTTCTGTGGAATCAGACTTTTAAAAAAATGTTTTGTCTTGTGGCTCCCTCTGGGGACAAACAGTAAAACAGCCTGTCTATTCATATTTCTAACGGCTTAAAAATGCAGATGTAAAAATAGCTATTTCTTCTGTTATAGCACTGCCAAATTGATGACATTTTGCATGTGACTTCAGAATGTTCCTTTTTTCATGTTTTTTAAGTTTTGTTAAGTTTGAAAATTGTGCTTAAAACATACAGGCCAATTAGTTATTATGGGCCACAGCCCAAAACGTATTTGATTATATCTTCAGAACGATTTGACATATCAAAATTCTTTTGATTATTTTTTGTCTGAAGGGTCTGTAGATGATGTATTTCAATTTTTGTGCAAATCGGACAAACGGCCTAGGACGAGTTAGAAAAAGTAGGTTTTTCAAAAACATATTTGTGATAAAAAAAAATTCTTGTGGGAATGGAAATCCATGTGACCATATCATTTGGGGGCACTGGTGGATTCAGAGAAGCTACAAATTTTAATTTTAGCCTCTACGGTTCCGGAGTTATTAGCAAAAATGCGAATTACCTTATTATAGCACCACCGTGTGGCCAATTGTCACTAAATTTGATATGCGGCTTTGAGTTGACACCCTGCTTATGTATAGTAATTTCCATAACCCTCGGTCATTCCCAATACGAGTTATAAGGTGCTGAAATTTTATTGGCTGTTGGCAGCCATTTTTGTTAATTTGTCGAATTGATGTTTTAAGAATATGTTACCATTTCAACCAAAGAAGATGCATATTTAATTTGAACTTTGTCGCTCAAACGGTTGAAAGTTATGACAATTTTTTTAGTTGTAGTGCCCCCTAGGGATGGAATTGTACAAAACTTTGCTGACATCTTCTAAACTTCCTGTTGACTATGTATACCGGGTTTGGTTACGTTTGGGGATTGCATTGAGTAGATATTGATCAATTACTCAAATCACATTAAACCAAAGGTATTGTATCGTTAATATCTTAGAAACGATTTTGCGTATCGAAATTCTTTTGCTAAATTTTGTCAGGGGGGTCTTAAGATGATGTATAGCCAATTTCGTACCGATCGGACAAACGGTCTAGGAGGAGTTCGAAAAAGTATGTTTTTCAAAAAATTGGTTATATACGTTTTGTAGGGCTTGACTCAAGGATTCAGAAGGAAAAAGCCCTTACAGTTTTGTTATAGCACCACCTTTTGGCCGATCGGGGTAAGATCATGTGTATGTCTAAGTTGTGAGACTACTACCATTCCCCAAAGTTTCATGTCTCTAGGCCTTACGGTTTGGCCTGCACTATCAGTTTTAGGGGAGAATTATAATAATAAAATTCCTGACAAATACAATATGTAAAACATTACATGATAAGATGGACTGTTTGGAAAAATGTAAAACTTGGTTATCTAACAATTTTCTACAACTTAATGAAAGTTTGAGGTTATTATATTTGGTTCACCAAAAAATACAGAGAAGATAACCAGTACTCTTGCTACCTTAGCGATAACTGTGAAAGACAGATTTGAGATCCAAGTACAGCTTTTAATAACAATAAACATAGTAATTCAGACAGGCAGGGGTAAATCACCAGCAGCAGTAATATCAAAATTGATATTACTGCTCCCCCCCTTGAGCAGCTCCTGAATTGGGGAGGCAGGCGACGCCAGGGTCCAAAGAAACCAGGGCAGATCAAGTAGACGAACAGGGAACCAAGGGAGCCAGAGCAGACAGGCGGACGGCCATGAGACCAGGTATACCAGAACAGGTCAGGCGGATGGCCAGGAGACCAAGGGAGCCAGAGCAGACCAGGCAGATGGCCATGAGACCAAGGGAGCCAGAGCAGCCCAGGCGGACGGCCATGAGACCAAGGGAGCCAGTGCAGACCAGGTGGACGGCCATGAGATCAGGGATACAAGAGCAGGTCAGGCGGATGGCCAGGAGTCCCAGAGCGGATCAGGCAGATGGTCGGGAGACCCAGAAGACCAGAGCAGATCAGGTGGATGGCCAGGAGACCCAGAAGACCAGAGCAGATCAGTTGGACGACCAGGAGACCCAGAAAACCAGAGTAGATCAGGCAGACGGCCATGAGACCAAGGGGACCAGAGCAGATCCAGCAGATGACCACAAGATCCAGAAGACCAGAGCATATCAGGCAGATGACCAGGAGATCCAAAAGACCAGAGCAGATCAGGCGGTTGGCCAGGAGACCCAGGAGGCCATCTTAGGATAAGGTCTGGATTAGAAGACCTGGTTGACAACCACAGAGATGAAACAGGGTCAGGAGGCCTGGGTGGTGACCCCAGATTGGAGACTGAAGCCATGGAAGACTCTGAGGGCGGAGCCATGGTAGGTGGAGCTGTAGGAGTCTCTAGAGGCGAAGCCACGGAAGGCTGAGCCGTGGTAGGCTCGAAGGGTGAAGCTGTGGAAGGTGGAGCCGTGGGAGGCTCGAGGAGAGGAGCCATAGAAGGCGGAGCCATGGGAGGCTCAAGGAGTGAAGCCGTAGAAGGCGGAGCCATGGCAGGCTCAAGGCTAAGAGTCCAGGATGACTGGGAAATGACCTCAGTGGTTGCGAACTTGAGCAGAGTCTTGGGAACGACCTCTGTGGTCATGGGCATGGACAGAGACTCGCGAAAGATCTTTGTGGTCGTGGGCATGGACAGAGACTCAGGAACGACCTCTGTGGTCGTGGGCATGGACTGAGACTCAGGAAAGACCTCTGTGGTCGTGAACATACGCGGAGACGACCTCCGTGGTTGTGAACATAGGCAGAGACTTGGAAACGACCTCCGTGGTTGTGTACGATGGCAGAGACTCGGAGACGACCTCTGTGGTCGTGAACATGGGTAGAGACTTGGAAACGACCACTGTAGTCGTGAACATAGGCTGAGACTCGGAGATGACCTCTGTGGCCGTGAACATGGGTAGAGACTTGGAAACGACCACTGTAGTCGTGAACATAGGCTGAGACTCGGAGATGACTTCTGTGGCTGTGAACATGGGCAGAGACTTGGAAACTAAAGCCTTTCTCTTCCTCCAGGAGGCCGAAGTTGGCGGTGCAGGCTCTGGGACAGACGAAGCTGGCAACACACATCTCTGAAACTTTAAAGTCAAGTTGGAGTCAGAGCTCTTTAACTTTTTATTTTTTTTTTATTTTGAGGATGATCAACCAATTATTATCTGCCTATTATCTACAGTGCTCTGTATCCCAGAGGTGTTAAAAGCTGGAATTAAACAATGATTCTCACTGCCTTCAAAAAATGTGTTGAAGTCTATCAATGCATATGCTTGGAAATTAGATAACATGATGTAAAAGGTGTGCAAAGGTCTTATAGAAAGTCTTGCTGGCACTCTATGGATCTTTACTGCCACATAAATTTACTAATACTATAATATATATATATATATATATATATATATTTAGAAAAATGCCTTGGCACTTACATTTTATAAAATATTTTATTTATATTAAAATATTTACAGGATGGAACAGGGTAAAAATAAAGAGCTATTTTTTATTTTAAGAGAGTAGACAATTTTTTTTAATTCTCCATTTTGATAAGTGTATTTCTGTTTTTTAACTACTTTCATGTTGATTAATGTGATTTTCATCAAACAGGATGTTTTAGAGTGAGACAAACCAGCTAATATCACAAAATTAAAAGAATTTATCAAATCACTAATACTTACTGATGTTTGTGCTGTTGATTTCTAACCAAAATTATGTCTGTTCCTGGAGAATGGTGTCATTAAGGGACTGGCTTTACGTAGTGAAAGTTCAAGAAATGTTCCGGGTTCAATGAAAGTTAAGAATCGACAGCATTTGTGGTGTAATATTGATTTAAAAAAAAATGTTTTTAAAAAAATCGACTCCTCCCTCCTTTTCTTAAAAAAAAAGAAAAAAAGAAAAAGAAAAAATAGAGATTACAGTAAGACACTTACAATTATAGTTTTATTCAAGTCAACAGTGATTAAATCTGACATCTGGATTAGGATGTACTGAGAGAAAATCACAGTCTTTTCTGGATTTGGCATTTACACTGGCTTACAATCGTTATGCAGTCTTGCTAATTAAAGTCAGACTTTGCATGAGAAATTACAAAATGACTAGACTTTATTTAGATTCTGAGAACAGAAGTTCATAAACCAAACTTTGTAATGTACAACCCTTCTGAGCAAATGCAATTATGTGCTGTGTGTTGTCAAATTGCAGTCTGAACTCATTTTTCATATTAATCCTCTTTATTTTCTTCCTTAATAAAGAATGAATAGAGCTTCACAACTTTTCTTTAATGCTCTAACAGGCAAAACAATATTTCAGCCTCAAAAAGAGGTCTGCCACAATAATGGGCAATGATGCAATAAATATTGAATATCCCACAGATGAAAAAAAAGGATCAAAAAGACTGATTTTCAACAGCCACATTGGCCACATTAATAAATGAATGGGAACTCTTGCCTTCCAGATACTCAGCCTAGATCTAAAGAAAAGAAAATTAACAAATACTGAACAATGTGTCTCTTCATTGGTGCCTGCAGGATTTCGTCAGAGGGTACGCACAAAAATTGGACTAATATACACTTACATCTAGGGGGGTCTGGGGGCATACTAAAAATTCAGGAAAAAAAAAACCTTCAGTTCTGGTGACTTTAAGAGAAGCATTTTCTTTCTCTCTCTCTCTCTCTCTCTCTCTCTCTGTCTCTTGAGTATGCAGTGGCGATTTCTCAGGGCCAGCAAAGCCTTCTCTGCTGGCCTAACATGCTAAATAAATAAATATTTTTCATCCTTTCATTCTCACTCACCTTTTTGCCTTTGTATTTTTAATCGCTTTCCACTCTTAATTACTCTACAAACAAATAGAGAAAAATGAAAAGTTTATCCAATCAGAATTTATTCCTTGATGCTCACAAGCAAAGTGTGATAGCTGTTTCACAAATCGCATGCCCGAAGCTGAGCTCGTTAGCCGAAGCAGCACGTGAGTTTGAGCTCCACCCCATCAGGCCTTCAGAATTTCTTCAGAATCCCTCAACAGTGCAGTGAATAGGCATCTAAAGTCAGATTGTCAGATTCATCAGCCAATCAGATTGATTTATTTGTTCTTGGTGGGTGTGATCTTTAGGCTTTAGGCTTTTTATCTGGCCTTGAGTGACGCAATCACGCTTTAAGTGATGTACGTAATTCAAGAGCGAAAAGCGTAAGATCAAACTGTCTGACGAGTCGGCTGTCATCACTGCTGGCATTGCCATTGAGAAAGAGATCCTTATGGATTTAAAAACCTGAGATGTTCTGCATGACCGTGTGATTGCTTAATTTATTAAATAGGAAACAGAGGACTGATTTTCACTTCAAGTAAATTGGTAAGTGCTTTTTGCTTTGTTATAGCAACGTCAGGAGTTTTCTAAGTGTAAATTAGGCTGCTTAAGAATTCAGTGTCGGATCATGTTTTGAAAAGTAGTGCTGCGTTCCATTCAACTCGGAAAGTCGGATTTTACAACTTCCTACTAGGGAAAGTGCAATGGAATGCATCTTTAAGTCAGAATTACAACTTGTAGGCTTGTGCAGAAATTCTCAACTCCGATTTCGCCAAAATATGCGGGGGCATGATGTCACACAAACATGTCGACACTCAGGGAGATATACAAAGTAAATGATAAACATTCATTTTATTAAGTAATATAGATAAATGAGTTCGTTTCCACATTCTGCAGGTGTTTGTTAAACAAGCTTTGATATCATGTATATTAAAGCTTATTTAACAAACGCCTGCAGAAACAGTTGTATAAAACATTATCATCTCTTTTGATAATCGTACACCTGAACTACAAATGCTAGCGCTGCAGCATTGTTTATCAGTTGGGTTGCTAGGAGACATCTCTAATGAGAGTCAAACCCCTGCTAAGCTAATGGGAGCATTGCAGTTTTGTTTCCTTAAACGTCATCTTCTGAATATCGGGGAATGGAATGCATTTATGGTTGGAGATATCAAGTAGGAATATCCCACATCTAACTTGAATGGAACACAGCATAACCGTGTACCCTGACGAAACGAAATTTATTGCAAGCAACATTTAAATCGCAAATATTTTTAGGTCGATTTTTCCAGGTATTATTGACCTCCTTGGTAGATTCATATGAAAAATTATGATTTTTGAATGTCTGTTTGGGAGACGTTCATTTCACAAAACAGTCATGCTGCAGTTAAAATTAGGCTTGAGCATTAATTATGGTTTCAAGTTCTGGCTTTCATTCGTGGACCTGTTTTTAAAATGTCAATTGGTATTATTAGTTAGCTGCGACATAATGTATGATGCCCAAAGGCATAGGGTGTCTTATTCATTGTGAAACTGTGTTTTCTTAATGGCATGAATCACACTGAAGGCCTATACTTAAAATGCACGGCCCGCCACTGTGAGTATGTGTAGCATTCAAGTAACTATTAGCTAGCATTTCTTCCAGTAACCGTTCACAACAAATGCGTTCTCGCACAAAAAAGCAAGACACCACAACGAATAGAGCAGAATGCAGGTGTCTTGAAATGTGTACATTTGAAGTTATTTTTAACATAGCATCTAAAAATGCTGCGATTCTGTGAGAGATGCTAAAAAACACAGTAAAACGTGACACAGTTGTCAAAAGACACACAACTATGAATGCTTATATGGTAAACGATTGAAAAAGCATGAGCGGACACAAAAACACATTTGGCTTGAACAGCCCCTTATTCACATTGAACTAGCTGAAGTTTCTTGAAGTTACCTCTCTAAAAGGCAGCCTTTTGTTTCAGTTGATTGTAGGTAAATATTAAATTTATCCAGCGCTGTTTGTTCTCTCTGTCCTTAAATATCACGATACTGTTTTAATGAGTGAGAAACCACTCCAAATTATTCCATTAGAAGCAGTCCGAATGAACTAACTGGATGAATCACGAATTGATTCAGACCATTTTGCAAGCCTGTTTAGCCAATTCACTGAAAAGAACCGACTCAAAAGAATGATTCATTCGTAAATCGGGCATCGCTTGTTCTTTTAAACAGACAACATCAGTATGGGACACACATAATATTTGCTGAAATATTCTCAGAGAATATTTTTCTTCAGGTCAGTCAGAGCTCTCAAGGATTGCACAGTGCATACAGACGTACAGCTGCAGGTGCCACCATGTCTCTTTATGATTACCTTCCAACCTTGGTCTAGATTTAAAATATGCAGTGTTGTAGTCAAGTCCACCTAAACCGAGACCAAGTCAAGACCAAGACCAGAGTATATCAAGACCGAGACAAGACCAAGACTTTGAGGGGTTGAGACAAATTCAAGACCAAGACCAAGGCAGGGCGAGACCGAGTCCAAGACCAAGACCAGACCAGTGTGAGTCCCACACTGCATGACACACTTACGCTAAAATGTGGAACATGCAAACCATAGGCACTCCTCAAATTGATCTGAAAGATCCACATTTCCATAAAAACACCCACAGATAACAAATGAAGATTCCTCTTCATTCAACTCTTTTATTGCCATATATATACAGGTGCATCTCAATAAATTAGAATGTCGTGGAAAAGTTCATTTATTTCAGTAATTCAACTCAAATTGTGAAACTCGTGTATTAGATAAATTCAATGCACACAGACTGAAGTAGTTTAAGTCTTTGGTTCTTTTAATTGTGATGATTCTGGCTCACATTTAACAAAAACCCACCATTTCACTATCTCAAAAAATTAGAATACATCATAAGACCAATAAAAAAAAACATTTTTAGTGAATTGTTGGCCTTCTGGAAAGTATGTTCATTTACAGTATATGTACTCAATACTTGGTAGGGGCTCCTTTTGCTTTAATTACTGCCTCAATTTGGCGTGGCATGGAGGTGATCAGTTTGTGGCACTGCTGAGGTGGTATGGAAGCCCAGGTTTCTTTGACAGTGGCCTTCAGCTCATCTGCATTTTTTGGTCTCTTGTTTCTCATTTTCCCCTTGACAATACCCCATAGATTCTCTATGGGGTTCAGGTCTGGTGAGTTTGCTGGCCAGTCAAGCACACCAACACCATGGTCATTTAACCAACTTTTGATGCTTTTGGCAGTGTGGGCAGGTGCCAAATCCTGCTGGAAAATGAAATCAGCATCTTTAAAAAGCTGGTCAACACCAGCAGATGACATTACACCCCAAATCATCACAGACTGTGGAAACTTAACACTGGACTTCAAGCAACTTGGGCTATGAGCTTCTCCACCCTTCCTCCAGACTCTAGGACCTTGGTTTCCAAATGAAATACAAAACTTGCTCTCATCTGAAAAGAGGACTTCGGACCACTGGGCAACAGTCCAGTTCTTCTTCTCCTTAGCCCAGGTAAGACGCCTCTGACGTTGTCTGTGGTTCAGGAGTGGCTTAACAAGAGGAATACGACAACTGTAGCCAAATTCCTTGACACGTCTGTGTGTGGTGGCTCTTGATGCCTTGACCCCAGCCTCAGTCCATTCCTTGTGAAGTTCACCCAAATTCTTGAATCGATTTTGCTTGACAATCCTCATAAGGCTGCGGTTCTCTCGGTTGGTTGTACATCTTTTTCTTCCACACTTTTCCCTTCCACTCAACTTTCTGTTAACATGCTTGGATACAGCACTCTGTGAACAGCCAGCTTCTTTGGCAATGAATGTTTGTGGCTTACCCTCCTTGTGAAGGGTGTCAATGATTGTGTTCTGGACAACTGTCAGTTCAGCATTCTTCCCCATGATTATGTAGCCTAGTGAACCAAACTGAGAGACCATTTTGAAGGCTCAGGAAACCTTTGCAGGTGTTTTGAGTTGATTAGCTGATTGGCATGTCACCATATTCTAATTTTTTGAGATAGTGAATTGGTGGGTTTTTGTTAAATGTGAGCCAAAATCATCACAATTAAAAGAACCAAAGACTTAAACTACTTCAGTCTGTGTGCACTGAATTTATTTAATACACGAGTTTCACAATTTGAGTTGAATTACTGAAATAAATGAACTTTTCCATGACATTCTAATTTATTGAGATGCACCTGTATATATATATATATATATATATATATATGTGTGTGTGTGTGTGTGTGTGTGTGTGTGTGTGTGTGTGTGTGTGTGTGCGTATGAATCAGTGTACCATGAGAAATGTCTTCAAAAGCATCTTCAAAGAATAATCAAAAGGCATTGCAGAGGTGAATTTTCCTTTGTTTTCTATGAGCAAACAAATACTAAGGAGCTGAAATCAACTTAACCATCTTTTTTCAACACTCCTTTTCCAAGTTTAACCATCCACTTAAAAATTTTGTGCAAGCATCGCATCAGGTTTTCTGGATGACCCTTCCCCTAGAAACCATCATGAAGTACAGAATATATCAAACAATTATTCAATATTTAAGTCTTCACTTTTCTCTGTCTTTTCTTAAACAATATAGTAGGTTTTTTTGTTGTTTTTGAACCAACAACAAGCCTTGTATAAATGTGTGCAATTTGCTAACCACATAGCTAAATCTAGAAAATAGAACAAAGAATTCCAAACATAAGCAAAGCAGCCTATTTAAAATGTAAATTTGTAATATACATGGAGGCACATTACTCGGTATCCACTCTCTGCTGTCACATCTCTAGCTCTCTCACCCACGCTATATGTGGCTTGTCTCGTCATTATTTATCACAAGCAAAAACGTAACTTGGGAACAACAATTTGTCACTACATGCCCTGTCCCCTCAATCTCTCACAAAGTTAACACTGCTTTAGCTACATCCCTCAATATATGTTAACTAAATTATTTAGCTTGCACACCAAGCTAGGTGGCAAATAGCTGGCAAGCAACTGAAACTAGTGTCCTAAAAAACAGTAAATGCATAGGTAATATGTATAGCTAATACTCGCTAAATCTCTTTGGGTGAAGGGTGAAGATGAGTTTAGGTACAGATGCTGCATTCCATTCAAATCGGATGTGGGATATTCCACTTGATATCTCTGATCTCCAACTAAAGGCCAGATGCCAGATGCTCGGAAGATGACGTTAAAGGAAACAAATCTGCAACACTCCCGTTAACTTAGCAGGTGTTTGACTGTCACCAGAGATGTCTCCTATCAACCCAATTCATAAACAATCTGCAACACTAGCATTTGCTACAGGTGGACAATTATCAAAAGAGAGTATAATTTTAAACACCTGCTACTCTGCTAATGTTTGTTAAACAAGCTTTAATATCATGTAATGTAGGAACTTTGACCAATTTATCGATATTATTTAATAAAAGTGAATGTTTATCACTTATTTTTTACATCTGCCTGGGTAAGGATGAACTCTTTGTGGTTTAGGTCAGTGTTTCCCAACATTTGGGAACACTTTTTATGATTAAAAAAATCCCATGACACACCACTATCCCACATAACTTTTGTGGATAGTTTTCCTTTTCAAGAACTTGCCCATGTTTTCTGTCTGTCTTAGTAGTGTGAACTCGTAATGTTTGAAATTTGGCTATTCAGCTAACTCAAGTAACATAGGTACACTGTATAATGAGGTCACAGATGCCAAGAGCGCTAATTGGATAATGAAAAACGTCCTGGTTACTTTCATAACCTCCATTCCCTGATGGAGGGAACGAGACGTTGTGTCGATGTAGTGACTAGGGGTCACTCTTGGGAGCCCCAAACACCTCTGCTTTTTTGAAAAAAGGCCAATGAGAATTGGCAAGTGGAATTTCCATGCCACTCCCCCAGACATACGGGTATAAAAGGAGCTGGTACGCAACCACTCATTCAGGTTTTGTGCTGAGGAGCCGAGACAAGGTCCCGGCCATTTCAGCGGGTAGTTCAGTGTTGTGGCAAGAGGGACACAACGTCTCGTTCCCTCCATCAGGGGTACTTCAAGTGGAAATACATCACATGGTCTTATGGAGTCTTGTCGGAAGTATGGCATGTGGAGAATCGCATGGTTGGTCCTACCCAAGGGGGAGGAGTTTCTAAAAGCATGGCGACAGGAGCAGAGGGCCCTCTGCTCAAGGAAGACGTAGTTTACCAAGAGGGAAACAATTTTACAGAAGATATAACACATGGTGTTACCTATGGGGAACCACCACATGCGGAGCACCTACATCAGTACAGGGCCTTACCAGCGCACTTACTGAGCTGGCTGCGAGTTTCTCCGCAAACTTGACTGCCACAGGGCTAAGGAGGAAGTCATCCAGGGATCACAGTCTGTGAACACTACTGGGAGTCGAGAGCGCACGTCTTCCCCTCAAGGGAGGGGAAAGGCGCTGTGCGCAAGCGGTACACCCGGCCAGCTGTCCTGGAACTTACCTGCTTGTGCCTGCCACTACATGGGACAAAACCGACTCAACCCGGAGATTGTAGAACCTCGCAAAGATGTTGGGTGTTGCCCAGCCTGCTGCTCTGCAGATGTCTGCCAAAGAGGCACCACTGGCCAGGGCCCAGGAGGCCACCACACTCCTGGTAGAGTGGGCTCATAACCCCGCAGGGGGTGGCTTGTCCTGAGCTTGATATGCCATAGCGATGGCGTCAATGACCCAGTGGTCAATCCTCTGTTTGGAGACAGCACTTCCTTTACGCTGTCCACCAAAGCAGACAAAAAGCTGCTCGGAGCTTCTAAATCTCTGCGTGCGATCCAAATAGATGCGTAAAGCTCGCACTGGACACAGCAACACCAAGGCTGGGTCTGCCTCCTTCTGGGGCAGCGCTTGCAGGTTCACCACCTGATCCCTAAAAGGGTTCATGGGAACCTTGGGCACAAACTCGATCAGGGTCTCAGGATCACATGAGAGTAACCTGGACCGAACTCCAGGCACGATTCGCTGACAGAGAACGCTTGCAGGCCCCCTACCCTCTTGATGGAAGTGAGCGCAGTCAGGAGGGCAGTCTTGAAAGAGAGTGTCTTAAGCTCAGCTGACTCCAAGGGCTCAAAGGGAGCTCCCCATAGACCCTGAAGGACTACAGAGAGGTCCCACGGGGGAACGAGGCACGGTCTAGAGGGGTTCAACCTCCTAGCGCCTCTCAGGAACCTGATGATCAAGTCGTGCTTCCCCAAGAGCTTACCATCTACTGCATCGTGATGAGCTGAAATAGCGGCTACAAACACCTTCAAGGTGGAGGGGGACAGCCACCCCTCCAACCTCTTCTGCAGGAAGGAAAGTACCAATCCGACTGCGCATCTCTGGGGGTCTTCCCATCAGGAAGAACACCACTTAGCGAACAGACGCCACTTCAATTCAAGGCATACAGGGGCCTTGTAAAAGGAGCCCTAGCCTGAGTGATCGTGTCTACCACCTTGGGCGGTAGGGCACTTAAGTCCTCCATGTCCCATCCAAGGGCCAGACGTGGAGATTCCAGAGGTCTGGTCGCAGGTGCCAGATGGTGCCACGTTCCTGAGAAAGAAGGTCCTTCCTCAGGGGAATTCGCCGGGGGGGCTGTCGCGAGGAGCGTGAGATCCGAGAACCATGTCTGGGTGGGCCAGTAGGGTGCTACTAGAATGACTTGCTTCCCGTCCTCCCTGACCTTGCACAGGGTCTGTGCAAATAGGCTCACTGGGGGAAACGCATACTTGCATAGTCCAGGGGGCCAGCTGTGTGCCAACGTGTCTATACCAAGAGGTGCCTCGGTCAGGGCATACCAAAGCAGGCAGTGGGAGGATTCCCGGGAAGCAAGCAGGTCTACCTATGCTCAACCGAATCGACTCCAAATCAGCTGGACCACCTGAGGGTGGAGTCTCCACTCTCCCCTGAGGGTAACCTGACGTGACAGCGCATCCACTGCGGTGTTGAGGTCGCCCGGGATGTGAGTGGCTCGTAGCGACTTAAGGTGCTGCTGACTCCAGAGGAGGAGACGGTGGGCGAGTTGTGACATGCAATGGGAGCGTAGACCACCTTGACAGTTGATCTACCATTGCTATGTTGTCCATATGGACCAACCCGTGCTTGCCCTGGATCAACGGCCAAAACCTCCATAAGGAGAGCATTACTGCCAACAACTCTAGGTGGTTGATGTGCCAACGCAGCCGCGGCCAGTCCAAGAGCCAATGGCTGTGCCCGTTGCATACGGTGCCCCAGCCCGTCTTGGAGGCGTCTGTTGTAACTACGACGTGCCTGGAGACCTGCATTAGGGGAACCCCTGCCCGTAGAAATGCCAGGTCGGTCCAAGGGCTGAAGAGGCAGCGACAGACCGGCGTGATGGTCAAGCGATGTGTACCGCGGTGAGGGGGGACCAAGGGAATGATCACGTCGGACGTACCAGCGGGTGAGGCCTCACGGCGGGGCAGAGCTCGAGATGCCACGTCGATGGCACGAGCCCCATGGCCGTGCTGAGTCCAGGGACATTGAAGCACTTACCTGGCTCCTGCCGCCCACCATAATATTGGTCGAGGAGGGAGGAGGAGGAATCTCGTCCCCGTAGTCCACTGGAAACAATCCCGTGTGGGTGTGTTTGTGCCACAGCTGGGCGCACAGGGGCGGGGGATCCGCCGCTGGAGCACCATATCTGCCAAAATGGGACGGTGTATGTGATGATGGCTGTGCGCACTGGATATGTGACCCAGGAGACAAGGGAACCATTCTTTTGTCAGGCTTTTGGGTGCCGCAGCCTCCTGGGCATGCGGCGACAAAAGATTCTCCTCCTGGCCCTCCACTGGGGGATGGAGTGGTCTGTCGACCAGCCCCAGAGAAGTGGATCTCCTTACCCCTGGGTCGCCCGTCTCGGGGGCACTTCGAAGCCTTCCTTGGGTTCTTAGCAACCAGCCACGAGACGGGTTGCAGGAGGACACCCTTGGCAATGAGCAGACAGGGTGCGGGGTCTTAAGCCGTGCCGGGGCAGGATATGTTGTAAAATCTCCATCTGCTTCTTCACCGCCGAGAACTGCTGGGCAAAGTCCTTGACGGTGTCGCCAAACAGGCCAACCTGGGAAATGGGGGCATCAAGGAACTGTACCTTGTCCCCTTCTCCCATCTTGACCAAGTTGAGCCAAAGGTGGTGCTCCTGGAACACCAGGGTGGACATCGCTTGCCCGAGAGACCGAGCCATGACCTTCGTCACCCGGAGAGTGAGGCCGGTCACCGAGCACAGTTCCTGCATCAATCCCGGGTCAGAACTACCCTTGTGCAGTTCCTTTAGTGCCTTGGCTTGGTGTACTTGCAGGAGAGCCGTCAGAGACGACGTAAACCTACAGGCTTTGGATGGGAGCCTCGGGCGCCTGCGCTAGGTGGCGGCACTCTGCGGACACAAGTGCACCGTGAGTGCCTTATCCACCTGGGGGATCACCGAATACCCCCTGGCCGCTCCACCATCGAGGGTAGCGAGAGCAGGGGAGCTGAAAGACTGGGACCGGGCAGTAAAAGGTGCCTCCCACGATCTTGTCAGCTCCTCATGCACTTCCGGGAAGAAAGGAACGGGGGTGGGGCATGACCGGCGTCGAGCCGCAAGGGTTCAGGGGAGAGTGGAAGGTTCCACTCTAGCCCGACGCTCGCGTCTGCCCAGGAAAGCACGTCCGTCATTTCCGTGTTGGCGTGAGGCTGGGCGACCATTCCCGAAGGAGGAAGCCGAGCCGAAGCCTCTGTGTCAGACTGGAGGAGCCCGCTCTCCGATGCTGCGCTCGATAACTCATTGTCTTCCGGAGCTCCGAACAAGAAGTCGAACTCGTGCTGAGAAGAGCCGCCGGTCTCGTGCGAGAGCCCGAATGGGGCAAGCAAGTGTGCTGGTGAATGGGAGGTCCGTGGGGGGATACCTGGCGGAGTTGGTCCCATTGATGTCCCCAAATCGCCCCCCGTGCTAACTGATGCGGCCTCAAACCCGTAGGTTGAAGGACCGGTGCAGGGAGCCGCTGGGGTTTTTGCGCGACCACAATGTTGCCATGGTCATGTTCTCGCAATGAGGACAACGATGTCTCCACATGGGCAGTGCTCAGACATGTAAGACAGTGATCATGGCCATCGGAAGCAGAGAGATAACGAGCGCAACCAGAAATAACACACAAACAGAAAGGCATCTTTAAAAAGATGTGTCTTTAAAAAGATGTTCCGCGTGTGCCGCTCTTTCAGAAAGAAAATATACTCTTTTAGAATATACTCTTTTAAATGTTCTGCCGAAGCGCCCAGGGGCGTTCTCTGCAAACCACAGATGCAGGGGGGAGAAGCCGCTGAAATGCGCCATAAAATCCAGCAGAGAGAGGTGAATTAACTCGGCGGATGAATTCAGCTCAATGAATAGAACCGCTCGGCTCCGAAGAGAAAATCTGAATGAGTGGTTGCATACCAGCTCCTTTTATACCCGTATGTCCGGGGGAGTGGCATGCAAATTCCACTCGCCAATTCTCATTGGCCTTTTTTAAAAAAAAGCAGAGGTGTTTGGGGCTCCCAAGAGTGACCCCTAGTGTCACTACATCGACACAACGTCGAATGAGTGACAGATAGGAACCAACAAATTTGTGTCTTTTCCAATTTGTAGATTAGTTCTTGCAAATTAATTCTTGCAGTGGCACAGCAAATACATTTTGTATTTTTTTATTTATTTACTGTATTTTCCAGAAATAAAGTCACACATGACTATAAGTCCCATTGGGTTAAAATCACGTTAAGTCTCACTGACAGAAGTTGGAGTTGGTCTCCATTCACTGGTTTAGATGTCAAATGAGCTCCTTGAAGATTACAGAGAATCTACACATTGAATCACAGTGTTTTTAGACTTGTTTAAAACTTTGATTTTAGTAATTGTATGTAACAGTTTCACATATTCTTTTTATGTTTCATGAGAGAAACGCGACAAGTAAGCTACATCTGTTCATAACATCTGTAACTCTATGCTGTGCACAAATAAACAGCTTTTAGTCTTTGAGTAAAACAATACACCTGTTGTATTCTATTCATTCATTCGGTTCACTGCATGAATGTTTTTACTACAAGTGTGATGATGAAGCATCATTTTGTGGGCATGTGAGGAGTTGCGTTTGACAGCAGACTAGAGTTTGTTAGAACAATAATGTTATGATGGACAATATTTAAACTGGTTGCATAAAATACTTTGTAATGGAAAATATACTGAATTGGCAACTTTAAACTCTTCTACCATCTCTATGCCTTCACTAAAATACCGGAAAAAAAACATATTTATTTATTTTGAGGAATTTGATAATTTTCCATTGCACACCTGACAATCTTTCATGGCACACTAGTGGGCACAGTGGTTGGAAACACTGGTTTAGGCAGCCAAATTGTATTACAGAAGATTTGTCTGACATCTCTCAGACAGCCACAGTTTCTTCTCCTGTTTCCCGCATTCACTTTCTTGGAGTGTGTGTGAAGGGGGATGGGGAGGGGTGACAGCCGTTAACAGTAACAAAAAATTAGAAATGAGTCATGTTATTGCTTGCATTTGAAGAAGTTTTACATCCAGTCACAGTAATGATAATATGATGGCCTTTTGCACTTCATGACATTTTTAACACATACAGTATGTTGGTATGCACTGATGATGGTTTTCAACAAGCCATGTTCTAATTTTTACAACACTGCAGTAGCATTAAACCTAAAATACAATGCAGATATACCAGATGTACCTCCATCAGTCTGTCTGTAATTTGTTGGAAATGTCATGTCAGCAGGGCCGTAACCACAATATACGTTGAGGGGGACAAGTCCCCCTCCCCCAACAATTGATATCCTTGTTGCTGTTCTGCTGCAATTCATTATGTGCCACTGTTGTCATTAAGTTGTTGCAGGAAGAATAACAAAATGGTTTAAAAAAGTTTAATAAAAAAGTATTTTTTCTTTGCGATTCTCCTTTTAATGTTCGCGGTACCTCTTTCTCTTTGCGCTTCATTTCAGTTTGCACTTCACTATGTGGCACTGTTTTGACATGGGGCGGAGTTTCGAGTATGACAACATCACTGGGGCGTGGCTTATTCAAAAGGTTAAGGAGCATGCGCAGTTTACATGAACATGATGCCCGCTAACTTCCAAACAAGCGGACGCGATCAGCAGAAAAATGTCACTGTGATTTAATGTTTGTCAAATTTTCTCTCATTTCTAACCAAGAATAATATCACTTAATGTTAAAAGCTAATTTTTAGGGTGAAAGTCCTAGTCACAGTCCTTTTGTGCTTCATGTAGCTTTTTAGCTAATATCACTGACCTGTGTTGTTTGATGCTACAGTCTGCTATTTTCACCTTAACTAGGCTTTTAAAAACTCCTATTTACATATTGGGAAGTATGTGTTTGTGTCTTGTTTTTAAATGTTATTAAAAAAATACGGTATTAATGCAGAAGAACATTTGTATAGCTATATAAGTGCCTTTATAAAATATATATCACAATTCCTGAAGAATATACAGTACTGTGCTAACGTCTTAGGCACACAATATGTTTCACAACAGTTGTCTTAAGATGGTTATTTATATCTTCAGCTTTAGTGTATCAATAAGAAACAAAAATGTTCTTATGAAATTCCTTTTGAAAATAGAAAAGGATAGAACAGAAGAACAGGGAGCCCTGCAACAGATGGCATGGCCCCCACAGAGCCCCCCACTGAACAACGAGTCAGTCTGGGAAACATGAAGAGACAAAAGCAGTTAAGAGAGCCTAAATAGATAGAAGAACTGTGGCGAATTCTCCAAGAAGCTTGGAACATCATATCTGCCAACATCCAAGAAAAACTGTCCAGGTGTACCTTGGAGAATTGGTGCTGTTTTGAAGGCAAAGGTGGTCACACCAAATATTAATTTAGCATTTTTTTATGTTTACTGGACTTTGTTTGATGATAATTGATAAATGAAAATTATTAATGGCATTATTTTTGAAGCAGTCCTCACTATGCAACATTTTTCACAAGTGCCTGAAACGTTTGCACAGCACTTTATACCATAAATTAATACTCTAAATTAGAGTTTGTGCAAGAATTGGGTTTCGCATTTGTTAATGTGTTGGGCCTCATGTGCTCAGATAGGAGACAAAGGCAGGCCTACACACCGTCATAAAGCCTGACTGAGGCCTGTAGGAACACTCAAAGCCTGATAACACAGAATCAGCCGCCAAAATCAAACAAAGGGAGTCCAAACAGACTACATATACAATCAAGCCTTGCTTACTTTACACCTAGGTGTGAAATTCTGAAGGATCGAACTCTCAACTCCTATTGGATGAAACACACAGAGCACGTCCCTCAACCATGATGTCATTGAGAGTATAAAATCCCGGAGATTCCTCCTAAGACTTGCTTACAGCGACAGTATTCGCCGCATCAAGTTGCAGCCGTGTTGCTCCCAGGTGTAGCCTCGCTGCCCAAGGAAGTAATGTACTTACCTGAACTCTGGCCATACAATCTCCATCTCGCTGGATGAGCCGGATCTGAAGCAGACCGCTGAGCAATCCGCATCTCACCCTTTTGCCTGCAGAAGTGAAGAAAGAGTCGACTTTGCTGAATTCTCCACCAACCCGCCGAGAATCAGCTGCCGTACCGCCTGCTGACAGAGCGAGGAAATGGCCTCCAATCATCACCCGAGCTTCGAGGAACCGAGTTGGAGTCAAACAATGGATGAACATAAATTCTACCCGCATCCTCAAGCGACTCAAGTAAGAGGTTTATGTCTGGGCAGAGATAGATTATTTTAATGTGTTATTCTTGTGTATCAAGGTTATTGCTTGTACAGTTTACAGACCGCCGAGTCTGCTCATTGCTGCTAATAATACTCAAGGTATTACTGTAACTTACTGTTACCACGAATTCGATTTGCTGTGCTGTGTACAACCACGTTGGGATGTTTGTGCATTTTCGCCATCGCGGGTGAGACTGGCACACTGAGTTTATCCATTAAAGAACCAACGACCATGGCGGACGGATTACAATCCTTTCGCCACATCTCTGAGTGATAAAACTAACGGTTGCTGTCTCTCCCATGATCACTAAACTGGCTTCGGTACCATCACCCTGTTCTATCTCTCTCTCTCATACTAACTGCACACACATTTGGCAAGCAGATAACTTGGCGATAGAGCCCAGCTTTGTCCCCAAGTTATCGTACCAGCGGAGACACGCGTTAAACAGGCAGACACCATTAACCAGTCTCTCCGCCCACATTCGCGGCCACATTTTCTGGTCGGAAACCTCGCATGACGTACTCTCCACGAGAGACACGCACACCATTTTGTGCACTCCTTCTCTCCTTACACACACACATACACACACACACATACACACATTCACACACGCACACACACCTACCTTCCTCTCATGTATTATAGGCTTGTATTGATTAATAATTGATATTACTGCATCAATAAACTTTGTCTGGTTATTAGTCCCTGATTCTTTTTAATATTTTATTGATTTTGATAATTGATAGTTATCTTTGATGATTGTTGATTTGAAGGATTAATAAGCTAATTTTGATTCTAATCAATGTTCTATTGATTTTAATAATTAATAGTTGTCTTTGATAATTATTAATATTCTATTGATTTTGATAATCGATAGTTATCTTTGATGATTGTTGATTTAAAGGATTAATAAGTTAATGTTGATTCTAATCAATGTTCTATTGATTTGAATAATTAATAATTATCTTTGATAATTATTAATTATTGCTAATAACCAAACCTGCTCCTGAAAGAAGCTCCAACATAATGTATTTAATAAAACACATTATCTTTAGTATATTATATTTATATTTAGTATGGCAGACCAGTCTTATATTACTCTCATAAAATACTATTTAATGTTCAGTGATGATTGACTTATTGGTTCTTGCTATCTTTTTCAGATGTTTCCCCTGTGAACTGCCCATCAACTTTGAGTACTTGACTCACCTGCTTTCAAACTCTGTGGTCCCAGCTCCAATACAGAAAACATCTTTAAATGTGCAACATAAGATCAGTAATTCTTCTCTGTGGTGGTTGTCAGATTTTTAGTAATATTTCCATGTCGAAGTGTAGTAAAACTTGACAAAATTAGCAACATTGTCTTCTTTTGGATAAATTAAAGGATTAGTGCACTCAAAAATGAACAATCTGTCATTGTTTACTCACCCTCATGTACAACTTTCTCCCATGGAACATGAGAAATTGTGAATATTGGCATCGCCCATACAATAAAAGTAAATGGTGACTGAGGCTGCCAGTCCCTAACATTCTGCCTAACATCTTTTGGGTTCCACGGAAGAGTGTCATATGGGTTTGAAACTACATGAGGGTGAGTAAATGACAGAATTTGTTTTTGTTGTTGTTGAACTAATCCCTTTAAAATCATAAATCTCTTATTCTGTGTTTTACCAAGGCATTTGAGGTTAGTAAAAGTTTTAAACAACACAAAAAAATTACTCAAAAGCAAGTCTGTTTGCTAAAGTATTATTTATAAATTATTGAAAACATTCAGTATCTTGTAAAATATAATAAATTGTTGTGCATATTACCACAAAAGACAACACATTTGGGTACATTTTACACACACTGGTACACAACATGACTGCTGGAGCTCTGGCATTTTGTGTGTGGTCGTGTCCGTTGTCTGGATTGTGAGGGACAGCTTGAGGGCAGTAAATAATATTGTGTATTTTCTTTTTGCTAGCCAGCTGACACAGTCATGTCATTTTACGGATACATCAGTGATGAAAAGAAATTCTTATTATATTCTTCTTTTCTTTGATACAGGACACAAAAAAAGAATGAAAATATGACTGAAACAGTGCAATGCAGAGACACTGTTTGTCTTGTACTGTGTTTTTAACTTTAAAAAAAAGAAAGAAAAAAAGATCTTTTAAAACCAAAATTATACAGTTTTGGTCACATTTAAAAAAATGTTATTGCATTTAAAGACTTTATTCAGAAAATTATTGCATTTATCGCCTTTACTATTTTAAAGGACAGGGGACCATTACATTTGTGACCTCAACACCCGTGACCCACCACCCCTAAAATGGTTTGGTCCCCCCCAAAGTTCATGACATGGTTACAGCCTTGCATATCAGAATCAGCCAGATGTGTTTTTATTCACTCGTTACAGGTGTTTACAATATTCAGCAAAAGTCTAAGTGGGTAGAAAAAAACTTTTAGAGCACCTATTTGCCAAAAAACAACCATTACCTTCAAAATAGAAAAAAGTTTTATTTAAAAAAAAAAAAAAAAGGATCCATAGACATTGTATCCAAATAACAGATTTAAAAAATGCAGATTCTTATAAATAGCAATCGTTCAGTTTGCTCTTCAGATTACGTTGTCTTGTTTCTAGAGCTGCAAAAGAAAAAAGAAAAAAAAAAAAAAAAATATATATATATATATATATATATATATATATATATATATATATATATATATATATATATATATTGTGTTAACAACATAATTTGCAATTTAGACCTGGAAATGTTAATGAGCTGATTTGCCAATAGATGAAGTTACTGTTTACAAACAAACGCTCTGCCCCGCCCGCCCCTTCTGGGTTCTTTTGGTAGTAGTGATGGAAAGATCAGATAATTTTACTGACTTGAATCTTTGAGTCTCGTTCAACAAAATTAACAAATCTTTATTCAAGTAATTTCATTCATTTCGTTCATTTGAGCAGAATTAAACTAAAATGTTACATTTTCAATAGCCAAATCCCCCCAACATGTCTACTTATGCAAACTTTAATTATAGTCCCAATATGGAAAAATTATGAGAAACAGAAAGATTAGTTCACCTCTGGAATCTTCTTGTCCGAGTCGTTCGTTCTTTTTGCACTGCATAGTGTATACGGCTGTCACGTGACAAAAGAACGAATGACTCATACCAGATGACTCGAGAGGTGAACTAATAATTTCTGTTTCCTGTGTGAGCAATGCATAGCGTATACGGCTGTCACGTGACAAAAGAACGAACGACTCGGACCAAAAGAGTGGAAATGTTTGTTAGGTTTTCACGTAACAAACGAACGGAGGTTGCGCAGTGCACATGCGCGGCCAACACAAAATGAACGACTCTGAGACTACTTGTTCTTCTGAGTCACATAAAAGATTTGTTCAAAAGGAACGAATCGTTCATGAACGACCCATCACTATTTGGTAGCCCAGAAAAGAACTGCTATCTATGGGCGCTTCGCTCAAATTGCACTGAAACTGCCCAAAAAGTGCTGTTTGTGGGGTTGAAGCACCCTGTTTTCCACAGATTATTGGAGAGTGGGGCTTCTTTAAATTTCCACATAAATGGAAATGGATTTTACATAAATGATGATAATTCACGGGTCACCGTCACCGTCATTGTTATTGCATATGCTCTATTAGACACAACTGACCTGCAGCAGCTGTTGATGGATATTTTTTTTACGAACAATTTACGTAAACTCTGATTGCAAACTGCTTTTGTGCTGTCACTGTAACAGATATGTCAAATATGATCTAACGATGATCAAGACCACCATATATGATATAACAGGAGGAACAGGGCCCGTCTCCACCACCGCAGCACATGGACTACTGTTTGTGAAAGGATAAATTAATACAAATAATGTCATACTGCTAAAATGATGTCTTTGCATTTATTTTGAATAATAATATTGTTCAATCGAAAACAGCTGTTATTACGGTTTGATATGGAATATGATCATATTGAAGTAAGAATATTATTTTGTATGTGGTTTAATAATTTAAGCAGTAAAGACGCACATTGCATGTCTAGTGGTAGTTTTTATTTATAAATATCACATTTCTTAGGCTTTAGAAGTGTGATAAAAATGTGAGGATGAGTATTCATTAACCTGTTACATGTCCGACATAATCAAACAGGCTCATTGAACCAAGTTTAAACTTGTTTTGCTGATATTTCAGAAAAGAACTCGCATAATTTCTTCACTGTAAACCATAGATAAACCATTTATAATAACTTTTATTAACATTAAAAGACATTATTACATTCTATAAAGCTTAAAAGATTATTAAAACTGCAGCGCTGCCTATTTCCACCATTGAAATCTGCTGCTTGAAGGAACCCGGGAGAGCGGTTTCCTGCGGTGTGACATCAGAGTAATTTCATCTATAACATGCCATTTCCATACAGAACACATCATTTCTATATTTTATATTTCGAGTCATATGGAATAGATAAATGTAAATATATTGAAAATAAATTTTCATAAAACTAGCTTGAATAGATGTTTTAGTAACTGTAATCTGAGCAACCTGGTCTCATACCTGGTATTGAATTAACAATAGAGTCGCGAAGAGTCGCATTACACCATGCAAGGTCGTGTGAACGGCAAGCTCTGCGCACTTTGCTAGTTTTAATACTTTTTATAAACCAGTGAGATTTGATACACCCTGATTCTTAACTTCTATGAAGACATTATGTCAAAGAATTCAAAATCCTCGGGCTCTGGAGACATTAAAAGACACTTACGTGCTCAAGCTGAAGCCCCCGAGTTGCAGGCCACAAGCCTGGGAGCCGATTTGTCCAGTGAGTTGAAGGAAATTTGGCGACAATTGATGAACATGTCTGCAGTGCTGACAAAGGTCGTTGCTGACTTGGAGGATCTTGCTGCAATATGTCGATCGATCCATGGAGATGAAATTCACTGATATGGTTACAAGACTGGGGTATGTCAAGAAACAGATAGATTATCTGGAGTCATCAGAAAGGGAATTAGCTGCTAATCCACTAGTGACCAAGGCGGATTTGGAGCGCGTCTGGGAGAAGCTGGAAGATTTAGAGAACCGTAACCGGCGGAATAACGTCCAAATTGTTGGAATTCCTGTGGGAGCAGAGGGTCAGAATATGGTGGAATTCCTGGACGGGCTCTTTCCGAGTCTGCTCGACATAACAGGCCATAAGCTGGAAATCGAGCGAGCTCACAGAGTTCCGGCTCGGCAGTCCGCTGAGGGAGACAGGCCCCGATCAATTCAGTCCAAATTTCTGAGATCATCCAATAAAGATCTCGTGTTACACGAGGTGAGGAGTAAAGGAAGGCTTTCTTGGAAGAACCACAGCATTTTCTTGTTCCCAGACTTGGCGAATTCGACAAGAGAGAAACATGAACGATTCAAGGAATGCAAGAAACTCTTACATCAATGGAAGGTTGCTTTTGCACTGATGTTCCCGTCCAAATTGAGAATAGATGGATGGCCATAAAATATTCACATGCCCACAGCAAGCATTGTCCTTCATAAAGTCAATGGACTGAGTAAGTTATTTTGCGGTACTCACATTGCAAACAAGTGAGCATGACTCACTGAATATTCACTTGACCATCTGAGGAAACTGGGAGCCTTTTTTGTTTCTTTTTGTGCTGGTTCCGCCTAGTGGCTGGAGTTTGTTTTGTGATTAACACTCCTTCGGGACAGTGTTGTGGATGAATCTGCACGTTCTTTGTGCTTATGCCTACTATTGGTTGGAGTTTGTTTTGTGAAGTATTTCTTGCTGGACATTGGAATGATTGGGTCATTTGTTGCACTTATGTAGCAGTTGAATGGGCCGTCTCACTGAACATTCGTTTGATTGCACAAGGAAACTGAAAGGCTTTTTTTTTTCAGCTAGCAGCTGGAGCTTGTTTTGTGGAGGAACACACCTTCGGGACAGTAACGTAGATGAATCTATACGTTCTGTGTGTTTATTTCACATATTGGCTGGAGTTTGTTTTATAGATTATCTTCTGTTGTGTAATTCTGTCTCAGAAAATTTGTATAGAAACACTGGACTTGAGCAATCCAATAGCAAAGTTGTCGCAGAGGCTCTCGTAAGCGTACACGGACAGTTTGAGTTTAGAGGGATGGATGCCAGTTGGCGCTGTCGTGCGTGGGGTTAATGCGCATGTGTTTCTTTTTTCTGTTTGTTTGGTTCGGGGGAAGTTTGGAGTTTGAATGTTGCACTAATGTTGGAATGTGGTCTTTATCATTTTATTTTTGACACACAATCTATTTTTTTCTAATATGTCAAAATTTCAAATGTTAATATGAGTGGATTGTCTCTCTCCACATGGAATGTGAATGGGTTGGGGCACCCCATAAAAAGAAGGAAGGTTATTTATTTTATTAAATGTAAGAAATATTATATAGTGTTTCTTCAAGAAATGCATCTTTCCCCGCAGGAAGCTGAAAAATTTGGGAAGATATGGGGTGGACATGTTTTCTTTAGTGCTGGCTCAAGTAAGAGCAAGGGAGTCATTACACTGATAAGTAAGCATCTACAATTAAAATGTCTCAAACAGATTAAAGATAAATTAGGAAGAGTCATTATAGTTTTAGCAGAAATTCAGGGGCAAAGGTTGATTTTGGCTAATATTTACGCACCTAACGCTGATGATCAGGGCTTTTTTATAGATCTTGAAGGGATGTTGCAAGCCGCTGGCACCGCTCATGATATAATACTGGGAGGAGACTTTAATCTATTGATGGACTCAATCCTTGATCATAGTGAAGCAAAAGTGTGTAAGCCCCCTATAGCAACGTTGACGCTTCACTGGATGTGTAAAAATCTTGGTCTTACAGATATTTGGAGACTTTTGAACCCATCTGGTAGGGACTATAAATTTTTTTCATCACTCCATAAGATTTATTCTAAAATGGATATATATATATATATATATATATATATATATATATATATATATATATATATATATATAAGTCCCTCATTTCATCTGTTGTTGATTTGCTCAATTGGACACATCTTAATCTCAGATCACGCCCTGGTGAGTTTAGAGATGTTGCCACATACGGAGAAAAATAAATCATATAGTTGCCGCTTTAATGTATCCCTTTTGCAAAATCCTGAATTCCAAAAAATGTTAAAGGCTGAAATCATTGTTTATATAGAGACCAACTGGTCCTCAGTATCCTCTGTGGGCGTGGCTTGGGAGGCACTTAAGGTGGTTCTTAGGTGTTGGATCATACCGTATGCCTCATTCACCAAAAAGTCCAAAGCACGAGAACTCGTGGAGTTGGAAGGGAATATTAAAAGTGCCGAGGCAGAGCTGAAGCGCCAAATGTCATCTGATGGCCTCAGAGAATTGACCCGATTGAAATACAGATATAATACTATTTTGTCACGGAAGGTGAAGTTTTGGATATTCAGGGCAAGACAGTCATACTTTGAGTCAGGGTACAAAGCAGGGAAGCTTTTGGCTAGATATATAAAGCAGAGAGATTCTTTTTCTATCATTTCCTCAGTGAAATCTACTGGTGGTAAAAATATTTACCTCGGCCATTGATATTAATAATGCTTTTAAAGAATTCTATTTTGATCTCTATAATTCCACGTCTTCGTCTACTGATGAAGATATTATAAACTTTGTGGAACCATTAGAACTCCCTAAACTGACGACTGAGCAAAAAAAAAATTTTATCTATTCTGAGATAACCTTGAAGGAGCTTGGTGAGGTAATTAAGACCTTGCCTACAAGCAAGGCACCGGGGCCAGATGGCTTTGCCACTGAATTTTTTTAGATCTTATGCAACAGAATTGACTCCACTTTTGTTAGAAGTTTATACAGAATCATTAAAGATTGGAAAGCTTCCACCAACCATGACACGGATCAATCTGATTCTTTAAAAGGACAAAGATCCAAGCGAGTGTAAGAGTTACCGTCCAATTTTCCTGATCCAGCTAGATGTAAGAATATTGTCAAAAATTCTGGCTAACCGATTAAGTAAAGTTATGACATCTCTTATACATATAGATCAGGTGGGATTTATTCGGGGCTGTAGCTCTTTTAATAACATTAGGCATTTCATCAATATCATGTGGTTAGTGGCGAATGATCAGACTCCAGTCGCTGCCATCTCACTTGATGGCGAAAAGGCATTTGATATGGTAGAATGGAATTATCTTTTTAAGATTTTGGAAATATACACTTCTGGTCAAAAGATTTGAAACACTTAACTGAAATATTTCTCGTGATCTTAAAAATCTTTTGATCTGAAGGCGTATGCTTAAATGTTTGAAATTAGTTTTGTAGACAAAAATATATATTTGTGCCACCATATTAATTTATTTCATTATAAAACTAACATTTAATTAAAAAAAAGTTTTTGAAATTGATGACTTGTACCAAATAATAAAGAAAAGCAGCCAAAATGTGCCCAACATAGATGGGAACTCCTTCAATACTGTTTAAAAAACATCCCAGGGTGATACCTCAAGAAGTTGGTTGAGAAAATATCAAGAGTACATGTCTGCAAATTCTAGGCAAAGGTTCACTACTTTGAAGATGCTAAAATATAACACAGTTTTGATTTATTTTGGATTTTGTTTAGTCACAACATAATTCCCATAGTTCCATTGATGCTATTCCATAGTTTTGATGACTTTACTATTATTCTAAAATGTGAAGAAAAAAAATTATAATAAAAATGAGTAAGTGTTTCAAAACTTTTGACCAGTAGTGTATGGGTTTGGGATTACTTTTATTGGATGGATTAAGTTACTTTATAGACACACGGTAGTGGCGGTACAAACAAATGGATTAATTTCTGATTATTTTACTCTGGATAGGGGCACCTGGCAGGGTTGCCCTCTTTCTCCAATATTGTTCTGTATTGCCCTGGAACCATTAGCAGCCGCAATAAGAAAGGAAGATGATTTTCCAGGGGTGGTTGCAGGAGGTATGGTGCATAAGCTTTTGCTTTACGTAGATGATATTTTATAATTCGTCTCCAACCCTACTAGATCTATGCCTTGCCTCACAGAATTAGTCATTCCTTTTCTAAGTTCTCAGGATACAGAGTCAATTGGTCTAAATATGAAGCTTTGGCTCTGACAGTGTACTGCCCAGTGACAGCTTTTCAGCCGGGCGTCTTCCAGTGGCCCAAACAGGGCATTAAGTATTTGGGCATTTTATTCCAAGAAAATTTGTGTGATTTAGTTAGAGTTCATTTTTACCTCTTAATTAAACATGTTTTGAGCGATGTGGGCAGGTGGGCTTCATTACATCTATCTATGATTGGGAAGGTTATTGTTATTAAAATGAATTGTATTCTAAAATTCAACTACCTACTACAATCTCTCCCTCTCTTATTTCAAGCAATGTGACAGCATAGCGAAGTCCTTCATTTGGAATGGTAAGTGTCCCAGATAACATTTCAATAAATTACATAGGCCAATTGACAAAGGTGGGTTAGGTCTACCCAAGATTTTGTTTTATTATTATGCATTCGGTCTCAGACATTTGGCTCATTGGTCGCTTTCACCTGAGAGAGCCCCTCCCTGGATTTGTACTGAACAGGAAGTTCTTGCCCCTATTTCGCCATTGCAAGCCTTTCTATCAAACTAATCGGAGAAGTTAAATTACACCCCGTTATCTCGCATTTGCACTCGGTATGGACAAAAATGTCCAGAGTGTTTAATTCTGACATTTATTTAAATGTTGCCTCGAGTATATGGCTGAACCCAAAATGATGTATTAATAAGTCCCCTTTCTCCTGGTCAGAGTGGATTGTTAGGGAGGTTAATATGCTCGGTGACCTATATGAGAGCGGAGTGTTGAGATCCTTTGAAAATTTGGTTCAACATTTTGGGATCCCCAGATCTCATTTCTTTAGG
Organism: Myxocyprinus asiaticus; assembly: GCF_019703515.2. Lineage (NCBI taxonomy): Eukaryota > Metazoa > Chordata > Actinopteri > Cypriniformes > Catostomidae > Myxocyprinus > Myxocyprinus asiaticus. The sequence continues at coordinate 25,761,061 of NC_059351.1, forward strand.
TATTTACAGCTGCGCCATCTGCTCTGTACTATTTTTGGGAGTATCATACACCCCCCTAGAGCAGCAGATACTCTGGGAGTGGTGATTACTGCTTTTGGAAAAGGTCATGAGGCACCAGTGTATTACTCCCTGCTAATTCAGAGTCTGGGGGACGGAGCTTTAACTTCTTTCAAGAGATTATGGGAGAAAGATTTAAACTTGTTATTGGATTAGGGAGTGTGGGCTAGGATTCTAAAAAGTCTGTATCTAGAGATGCAAGGGTGTGCCTTATGCAATACAAGATTTTACATAGATTCTGTTGGACCCCCTCTAGATTGTATAGGCTTGGTCTTAAAGACACACCCACCTGCTGGCGATGCCAATCAGAAGATGGAGACACAACCCATGTTTTTTGGGGGTGTATTAAGATCCAAGAATTTTGGTTGAAGGTTCAGAGTTTTGTGTGTGACGTGTTGGGCACTCGGGTTTCGTTTTGCCCCAGCCTCTGTATTTTAGGCGATGGGGCGGTCATCAAAATAGGGGATAAACACATAAAAAATTGGGTTCTGACCAGTGTTATGACAGGCAGACAGATTGTTTTAAGGGGATGGAAGTCGGCTGGAGCACCCTCATTTTGGGAGTAGTGCACGGAGATGGGGAGGGTGGCAGCTTTCAAGGAGGTGTCATGTAGAAGGCTGGGGATCTGGGATTCGTTTGATGGGAAATAGGGCAGTTATTTGGCGTTTTGGGGGGACTCTCGGGGAGGGGCTGTGAAGAGAGAGGCGTAGTTTTAGATGTGCATGATTATTAAATTATTTTTTTTTTTTGTGTGAGTGTGTGTGTACTTATGTGTGACCATGGGGATGTTCATTGGGGGTCAGGGTGGGGTTGGTGATTGGGGAGGGGTAGTAGGGGGTGTTAAATGTTGATTCAATGTATATGTTTTTTTTTCTTTGTCAACTTAAGAAACGTCCTCTCACTTTCAACTGCTTTTATTTTCAGCAAACTTAACATGTGTAAATATTAGTATGAACATAAAAAGATTCAACAACTAAGACATAAACTGATCAAGTTTCACAGACAGATGACTAACAGAAATGTAATAATGTGTCCCTGAACAAAGGGTGGGGTTAAAATCAAAAGTAACAGTCAGTATCTGGTGTGGCCACCAGCTGCATTAAGTACTGCAGTGCATCTCCTCCTCATGAACTGCACCAGATTTGCCAGTTCTTGCTGTGAGATGTTACACCACTCTTCCACCAAGGCACTTGCAAGTTCCCGGACATTTCTGGGGGGAATGGCCCTAGCCCTCACCCTCCGATCCAACAGGTCCCAGATGTGCTCAATGGGATTGAGATCCGGGCTCTTCACTGGCCATGGCAGAACACTGACATTCCTGTCTTGCAGGAAATCATGCACAGAATGAGCAGTATAGCTGGTGGCATTGTCATGCTGGAGGGTCATTTCAGGATGAGCCTGCAGGAAGGGTACCACATGAGGGAGAAGGATGTCTTCCCTGTAACGCACAGCATTGGGATTGCCTGCAATGACAACAAGCTCAGTCCGAGGATGCTGTGACACACCGCCCCAGACTATGACAGACCCTCCACCTCCAAATCAATCCCGCTCCAGAGTACAGGCCTCAGTGTAACGCTCATTCCTTCGATGATAAACGTGAGTCCAACCATCACCCCTGGTGAGACAAAGTGAAGTAAAGAGCACTTTTTGTCACTCCTGTCTGGTCCAGCGAAGGTGGGTTTGTGCCCATAGGCGACGTTGTTGCCTGTGATGTCTGGTAAGGACCTGCCTTACAACAGGCCTACAAGCCCTCAGTCCAGCCTCTCTCAGCCTATTGCGGACAGTCTGAGCACTGATGGAGGGATTGTGCATTCCTGGTGTAACTCAGGCAGTTGTTATTGCCATCCTGTACCTGTCCCACAGGTGTGATATTCGGATGTACCGATCCTGTGCAGGTGTTGTTACACGTGGTCTGCCACTGCGAGGACGATCAGCTGTCCTTCCTGTCTCCCTGTAGCACTGTCTTAGGCGTCTCACAATATGGACATTGCAATTTATTGCCCTGGCCACATCTGCAGTCCTCATGCCTCCATGCAGCATGCCAAAGGCACATTCACACAGATGAGCAGGGACCCTGGGCATCTTTCTTTTGGTGTTTTTCAGAGTCAGTAGAAAGGTCTCTTTAGTGTCCTAAGTTTTTGTAACTGTGATCTTAATTGCCTACCATCTGTAAGCTGTTAGTGTCTTAACGACCGTTCCACAGGTGCATGTTCATTAATTGTTTATGGTTCATTGAACAAGCATGGAAAACAATCATTTTAAACCCTTTAAAATAAAGATCTGTAAAGTTATTTGGATTTTTACAAAATTATCTTTAAAATACAGTGTCCTGAAAAAGGGACTTTTTTTTTTTGTTTTGTTTTTGTTTGTTTTTTTGTTTTTGCTGAGTTTATATGAATCAATAAAAAAATTTAATAGAAAAAAAAAACACAAAAAAAAACAATAGAGCTGCAACAAAAATGACATTAATTCACTTTCACACAAATCGTGAATAAAACAGCATATTATTAGTTCACACAATGCTAATTATGACATATATATATTTTTAATATGACAAATTATTTGTAAAGTGAATATATTTTAACATTTGCATCATGCTTGTTCAAGTGTGATCTAATTATGTGGTAGCTCAACTGACAGAGTGTTTCACGTGTGATGTAAAGGACAGGGGTTTGAGTCCTGAAGAGCACACGAGTCCTCACATGAGCCGAAAGTGTCATAGAAGCACAACAAAAAGATGTGGTTTTGTTTTTCATCTCTCATTTGCTTTTTCTGACACTATCGGTTAGATTTAGGTTCAAGGTTTAGGGAAGGTGGATTTAAAACTCGATAGAGCATTAACCTTAAAAACCTCTTCTGATTAGGAGCGCCACTCAGTGGACATTTCACCTTGTGACTGCCATGATACACATTATTAACCACATAATATAATTTAGCAAAAATGGCCCCAGTCATATATTTTCCATTAAATTACCTGCACAGTCATGCACCAAAGTTTTTGTGTACTTCTGTTGGAACACAGTATTAGAATATTATAATTTAAACTTATGCCATCATTTTATGATATTTCTAAAGTGTGTTTCAACGTTTACAATTTCACCCAGATGCATATGATGTTGCGCGTAACTGGGGACAAAACATTTGTAGAACAAGTCCCTAGAAATAACAGCTCTTTGTCCTGGCTTTCGTGTTTCTATGTGTTTTCATTTCAGTGTATGTACCAGGGGTGAGGCCTGAAATCTCCAAATGAGTGGACCTTGGTGAAACAGGGTGGACCTCTATTCTGTGCCTAACTTCATTGTGAATATAATAAAGTGTGCACCTTTCCTCGGCCATTATGAGTCAATATTTGCTCATTCGCAGTTAGCATAATACTTAGAGTTGCATAATTACAGGTACAATAACAATGATTAGGCTTATTTGTTTATGAACATATGAGGAGCCATTCATTGCATGCATCTGCTCTGTTTTCCACTGTTTTCCTATTTAAATGTGCTGTTTAGTGTTTAGGCCGCAGTGCCTTGTTTACTGTTAAGAATGTTGCCTATGATGCTTACAAAAAAAATACAGCCTTCTGCAACATGGTGAACAATACACTACAGCATTAGAATATAAGGTGAAATTAAAGTAAATAAGATAAATATACAGTAGGTTATATTACTATTGTATACAACAAATAATCAAAATAATAATAATAACACTGTATCATTATAATGACAAACTGGACATTAAATTGTTACCAGATTACAGACAGAAAAGGAATAGTGAGAACTAGTCATATGCGCGTGTTCCGTGAGACATGCTTGCGCTGCGCGCTTGAGCGCCAATGTGCCAATAAACCTCAAAACACACAGCGAATCAGAGACGCACATCGACGGCTTCTCTTTCGTCTGTTTTTCAAAATATAATCAAGTGTTCTTCAATCACGCATATGTGTGTCTAACGGTGTGTCTTGACATTTGTCATTTCCAGTCTTCTTACAGATTGCCTGCCACAGTTGCGGGTAGATGATGAGCAAAATTACCCGCTAATTTCATACCCTGCCATGTCTTTTACAGAAACATTTACCACACACCCACGTAAAATAATAATAATAATAATAATAATAATAAAAAAATAAGTGAGACAAAGCATAGATAAATTATCTTGGTGCTAAATGCAGTAAGCGGATCTGTTTACAGGCATGACTGTAGAGAGCTGCTCAGTGCAGATAACACGAGTGACTCCGTGAGAAGTGTGCCGCAACCCATTTCAGTTCACCATAATCATATCAAACTTTTTATTTGAAATAAAAACAAATTTTTTCTAACTATATTTATAACAGGAATATGATGATTATCTTGCATGTGAGCTATTTTGCGTGCAACAAAATGCAGTTTCTTTTTATTTGCAAACTGTTAGTATATTCCTGCAGTTTTGATTAGCAGGACCAGCCATCAATCTGGGTGGACTAGTGCCACTGTGGCCCTTATGTGGCCTCACGCCTGGTATGTACAGTATTAGTGAACATACAACTGCCCGCTCACTAAGACTAGCACACAAGATCAAAGACAAAACTTACAGTCTTTACTTCTTCAATATATATTCCTTGGTTGTTTGACAATATTAATACAGACTGATCTCACTGTGTATTTGGCGACTGTAGGTCAAAAGTTTTTCAGCTGAGATCGGTCTACTTATTTGAAGCACTACCCCACCAAGTGGACAAAGCTGTTGTATGAGCATGTGCGAGCACCAGTGTCCACAGTGTAGTGCCAAGTAAAATGGGTTGCATTTTCATGTTGACTTTAAACTGTATCTGCACCACCATAATTCAAAGATCTCCCCAAGCCAGAAGATACAATCAATACATCTGCTGTACAAGCATCTTACATTAAAGCAACTACCCATGACCAACCCCACTTGATTTGGCTACCCAAATGATAGAAAATGCGGATGTGATTACACAATGTCCTAAGATGCATTTTCATTTATTTTGTTCTCCCACGTAGACAGGAAGCCATCAGAAGTTACCGATAAACCGTCAGTCTCTCCGGTCTTGCAGCTTTTATGTCTGGTAATCGCTCTCAAACATTGTTTTCTGTCAGTGAGTAAGAGCAGATATGAATGATGGGCCATGTTATCACCGCCTGCTGAGTGTGCGTGAATTACGAAGTCAGTTCAGTGTCATAATGTCTACATTTTATGGCTTTATGGTGGAGTTTTTTGGTAGAGATGTTTTCAAAGGGTGGCTGCCACTGGACAGCACTGTCTTAATGACAAAGGAAGGTCTTTAAATATTTAATTAGATATTGCTTAAGTTCTTTTATTCTTATAGACACGTGATTTATCTAAAGCTTGGTATAACAATGTCAGTTTAATTCTGATTGCGATATAGATATTGGTTAACACAATTGTGGACACACAAAGCAAGTTTTTGATGTGTCAAGATCTTAAATGTCATACGACAGCAAATGCCATGGCAAATGGAGATAGCAATTATAACTGGATAATTTGTTCCCTAAGGAACCTGAGACTGTATTAGTGGACAAGAATGTAGTTTGTTTTTTTTCCAAATATGTGCACTTTATGCACATTTTGTACATAGATTATGGGTGGGAAATTGTGGAATTTTTTTTTTTTTTTTTCTGTTTAAATACTCTCTCATATCTCAAATTAATATGTAGAGACAACTATAAGTAAGCATTTGTAGGTTGAATTAATATAATATTGTAACACTGTGGTGCTTTCAGAATAACCCCTACAAAAAAAATCTACAGTTCATGGCAAATTTGCCACAAATTCACCAATGATAATTTTCACATGCAAACTTGCAGCAAATTGTCCATTGTTGCCAAAGGTTTGCTGCACGTTCAACACTACCGGTGAGTAGCTGAAAACTTCAGGCAAACATTAGTGGTGAATCACAAGCCAATTTGCATGCGAAAATAATGAGTGACAAATTTGCGGCAAGTTTGCTGCTAGTTTGCCAGACCTCTTGATTTTTTGTAAGGGAACGCACTGTTTGTTTGAGCATCTTGACCAGGGGTATGTTTCCCAAAAGCATCGTCAGCTAAATATTTGTAGCAAGTTCCATCGTTACCAACAGTTTTCAATTATTTGGTGCTTCCCGAAACCGTAGTTCCAACAAACTATCGCAAACAGCAGTTGAAGTGGTTGGAACTGCAGCTCTCCACCTGTGGTTAGAAGCATAGTTTCTAGTTAGTATGCTGTATGGACATCATTTGACTTCGCTGATGCTTCTATATCTTTCATTATGTTTTTGAAGAGTTTGCATGTGCATACATGCTCAAGTGCATCGAGGGAACCCTGAAGTCGGATGTAGAGGGAAAACCCAGTATTGCAGCACAATGCATCTGTCGCATATAACAGTGAACTCCGCTTTCATGTCTTCAGCAGCTTTCGACAATTAAACAGCTTTCTGGTGTACATATAATTGAGTTATGATAATTGATATCTGCTGAAGTTATTACACCATCCCCTGTGTAACGCCATTAAAGACAGCTCTATATTGTTGAACTAATGTGGATCAAACGATGGATGTGTGACATATTTACTATGGTATTGGTAAATATTTGTGACTAGCTAGCAGTGCTGGGCAGATTACTTGTGAATTGTAATCTGGTACTGATTAAAAATTCCAAGACAAAAAATGCAATCAGTAACGTAATCTCGTAGATTCCATTGTTGGGGTAATCTAATCTGATTACTTTGTGATTACTTTTTGATTAATTTCAACCTAATTCTGTTTTATTTTTTGTCACATGCATTTGAGTAGGATAATCATTTTAACATAAAAGTATAAAATGTATTCCATTCTTTATTACTAACAAAAAGACCCTCACAAAAATAGCTCTTTATGACATTTTTAAAATGTGCATTAAACATTACATGAATGAAATAAACATTAAATCTGAAGGCTGATTTATACTTCTGTGTCGAACCTACGGCCTATGCTCCGCTTAGTGGCCAGCGCGTTGGTTTGCATTTATAGTTCTGCATTGGTGTGTCTGCATCGTTCTGTGAGTACACAGCCAACATGCTAGCAATATGTTTCATAAACAAACAAGGCAAGCAATGCAATTTCTTGATTCAAAGTATTTATTAAATTATTGTAGCATCAAAAATTTGTTCAAAGTATGTGAACATTTTAAAATGTTTGTACCCTACATTATTTAGTATAAAATAAATTAGGAAATTACTGTATGATTGCTCTTGAGTGGCTTAAATAATAATACATAAATATTTTGGTATACTTTTGACATTACGTGTTGAAAAAGAAATAGTCAAATTAATGACTATCTACTCACCTGAATAACACAAAATGAGTGTCATTTTATAAACTTTACAATGCATATGACAATATAACCAACTCTTACCAGGTGCAATTTGCTGACACATTAGAAGTGTTCCGTTTACATTACTTATGAAATATGATTATTTACTGAACACATACAGTCAAACATACGGCCAAATCATCGCACTGATTGGAAATATCGCGAGTAGAATACAAAACATATTACTTCACTCACATATCAAATTAATATCAAGTAAAGGCAGTACAGACAGGCACTAAAAGCTGCCAGGTCAGCATATTTTAGCAAACTCGTTGAAAATAACCACAACAATCCTAGGTGTTTATTCAGTACTGTGGCTAAATTGGTTAGGAATAAAGCCTCAGCTGAACCAGATATTCCGTTGCAGCACAATAGTAATGACTTCATGAATATCTTTACTGATAAAATTGAAATAATCAGAAAAAAAACATTTTAATTATGCAATTGTCTGTCACGGTACCTCAGAAAACAGTGTCTCATAAATTTCCTCACGAGCAACTTTAATCCTTTGCTGTCATAGGTCATGAAGAGCTAACAAAACTTATCAAACATCAAAAGCCACAACATTTATGTTAGATCCAATACCAACTAAGCTCTTAAAAGAGGTATTACCTGTTAAATTTCGTATTAATTAAAACATTTTGTTAACCAGGTACAAAGCTTTGAATGGTCTAGCTCCGCAGTACTTAAGTAACCATGCTATATTCCATCACGTTCATTACGATCACAAAATTCTGGCCTGTTAATTGTTCCTAGAATATCAAAATCCACAAAAGGAGGTAGATCCTTTTCCTATTTGGCCCCTAAACTATGAAATAATCTCCCAAACACTGTTTGGGACGCAGACACACTCACTGCGTTTAAGTCTAGACTAAAGACTCATCTATTTAGCCAGGCATACACCTAATTTATCCATCAACTCACAATTAGGCTGCTTTAGTTAGGTCTGCTGGAATCAGAAACATTTATCATGATCTATAACTCTGCAAAAAATGTAATGACATCTATGCTAATTTTATTCTATTTGTATCCCTGTCTCAACCTCGGGATTCCTATCCAGAACCGGCCAGATCCAGAACCGGCCAGATCCAGCTCCTATCCTGCTTGGTGTCAGACTCCACTGCTACGTGTCTCTGAGTGATGACGGTTAAATGCTGCTGGTATCAGCCAGACATCACTTCTGTCTACTGTGATGGACTTGAACTGATGCCAACTCCAACCATAAGACATGGGATACTTCATATGTCACTGCCTGAACCTTGGACTTAGGATAGACCTCACCAAAATGACCAGCCGGTAGAACTGCGATGCACCTCACTCATCTCTGTCTGCATCATCTTGGTCTAATGATGGACTACACTCCTGAAATGGAATACATTTAATTGCCAACAAATTAATTGCCAACAAAAGCCTTTATCAACCAACTAACAAAGGACAATGCATCTATGTGAACTTTTGCAGTTAATCCAGGATGAACTTCAAAGACATTAGTCATTAATCTTATAGTTCTTACAAAATCTTTGTTTAAGCACTGGCCCTTAACACTTACTTAGTTTACTAATTTTAAACCATGACTTGCACTGCGCATAAATAAGTAATATGGCATTATATTCATGCTGTTAGCCAGAGGGGAACCGGCCCCAACAGTGAGCCTTGTTTCTCCCAAGGTTATTTTCTCCATTAACCAACATCCAACATCTTACAATCATATTTAATCAAACTACACATTGTTGATTCTAAGACTTTATAGATATTACAGTTTCATTTTCTGTTAATGCATGATTTTCTGTAAAGCTGCTTTGAAATGATTAGTGTTGTGAAAAGTGCTATACAAATAAAAATGACTTGACTTACATTATTGAAGAAGTGCACGTCAGGCTACGGCGTAGGCTACACCATAACTGCCGTAGCTACACATAGCCTACGCCATAGGTTTGACACAGAAGTATAAATTGGGCCTTAACAGCAATGACAGTTCATGGCCAAAGTTTATAATTTCACTGAGACATCAAGATCATTTTAAGTGCATAAAACAATAGTGACAAAAAAATACACCATCAACATTGCTAGGTCAAAGCTTTCATCTAAAAATACTGAAACACTTTTAACCCTTACTTCTTATTGATGGTCCATCACCTCTTCCAAAGCTGAGGTGCAAGATATTATCTTTTGAACAGCAAGAATATTCTAAAAGAGCATTTTAAAACAGCAGTGTTCCACCGAGTCACACAAGGAACAATTGTGTCAAGTTTTATGTCAAGTTTCATGCAGTGAACTCCATTGCATCAGCAGCAACAGTAGAGCGATGGGCTTTGTTTCATATTGCTGTGCATTTTGCAGTTGAACTATTGCGGGCAGGACCCTTAGAGATGGCATCCACTAGATCCTTTGAAGCAATTAAGTTCAATGTGTGAGCTGCACAACATTGGTGTAATTTCATTCTTAAAAATGAAATTATCTCTGTAGATCAAGCGGTTAAATGATGAAGTAGACTGCTCCATCTTCACCTAGCTGTATCAGATCAGCGAGTATCAGTTCTGAGTGCAATACACACAACCCTCACTCTCTCTTCCAAAAAAACTCAAAGACTTACCGAATGTATATCAGCGGTGTGCTGATTTAAAATGAAAAATGTAAAAGATTGAAAAAAGAGAATGATTAAGCTGATCAATCAATTAACAATTTACTGTGGAGAGTTGCGTGGCGCCATGCGAGAAGCAGACGTGTGAGTGGTGAGCTCTGTGCACTTTGCTAGTTTTAATGCAAATTTAATCGTAATCGGCAAACAATGTCCGAATTGTTGGAATTCCTGAGCATGAGGAAGGCAGAGATATGGTGAAATTCCTAGACGGGCTCTTCCCGAGTCTGCTCAACATAATAGGCCATAAGCTGGAAATCGAGTGAGCTCACAGAGTCCCGGCTCGGAGATCAGCTGAGGGAGACAGGCCCCGATCAATTCTGGCCAAATTTCTGAGATCATCTGATAAAGATCTCATGTTATGTGAGGCGAGTAGCAAAGGAAAGCTTTCTTGGAACTGTTTGGTTGGCGCTGTCATGCGCGGGGTTAATGCACTCGTTTTTCTTTTTTCTGTTTGTTTGGTTCTGGGGAAAGTTCTGGGTTTGATTGTTGCACTAATGTTGGAATGTGGTCTTTATAATTTTAGTTTTAATACACAATCTATTTTTTCTTATATGTCAAAATGTCAAATGTTAATATGAGTGGATTATCTCTCTCCACATGGAATGTGAATGGGTTGGGGCACCCCATAAAAAGAAGGAAGGTTATTTCTTTTCTTAAACATAAGAAATATGATATAGTGTTTCTTCAAGAAATGCATCTTTCCCCGCAGGAAGCTGAAAGATATGGGGTGGACATGTTTTCATTAGTGCTGGCTCAAGTAAGAGCAGGGGAGTCATTACATTGATAAGTAAATATCTATTATTATTATTTGTATTTATTTATTTTATATATTATTTATATATATATATATATATATATATATATATATATATATATATATATATATATATATATATTTTATCTGCGTATGTACTCGACCTTTGGCCACAGGGATGTCTGCTGGGGGTCGGGGTGGGGGATCATGAGGGGGGAAGGGAAACAATGGGGTTTAATGGTTGACTCTGTATATGAATGTTTTGCTTTGTTATGTGTCATGTTGAGAAGCAACCAATAAAATTTTTAATCTGAACAATTTACTGCCATTGCCTTGTTAATATGTAATTATGTTAACTATAAAAAAGTAACTGTAATCTGATTACAAGTATTTTAAAATGTAATGTAATGCAATTACAAGTACTTGATTTTTTAATCTGATTACACAATCCAGATTACATGTAACCTGTTACTACCCAGCACTGCTTGCTAGTTAATTTCTCCAATGATCCATCATACTGTGGTGTTTAAGCAGTGAGTTACGTCATTGTATGAGAAAAGCACCCCAGCTTGATACAGGTACAGTGACCAATTATGTGATTTTGGGGGCGGTTCTAATATGTGACTTTTTTGGTGGTGGGGTGTTTGGGAAAACTGTTTGTAGACAATCATTATTTTTGCAATTTCATTTGGTGATGTTAGTTGCACACAAATTACACACTTCAGCTTTAAGATGTGATAAAATGTGGAGCTGAGAGTTAATCAAGGTTCCCGTGATAATGGAAAGCTTAAAGATTGTGATTTTCAGGCCTGGAACAGTGATGGAAATTACTAAAATCATGGATCTTTTTTTTTTTCTTTTTTTTCTCTAAAATGTTTCAGTCTTTGTGATTCATTGGGTGGCAAAAGTTACTAGGTAATAACAGGGCAATCTCATAATTGAGGTGTCACCATAGCAACATTTTTTTCTTGCACTATGGAAATGTCATGGACAGAACAGTCTCCCCTCAGTTTGGACTATTCTGTCACAGGCTCGGCAACTTTTCAGATACTATAGTGTATTTAACCACAATAGGTAAAATCCTTACCCATCCTAACCCCTATGCCTAACCAAACCAATTCTCAACAATATGAAAGATGTTACAAGCAGATACAAGTACAGTCACAATCATTTATTCCAATATATGCCAAAAAAGCACTGTAAAAGAATTCCAAATGACTCATGCTGCATTCAAACTCCTTCAAAGTCACATTATACCGTAGCTCCGAGTGAGGAACAGAATTCAGGTTCTCTCAACAACGTTTTAATAATTGTCCTCCGTAACATTGCTTTGTATAGTCAGTGTGAATTTGTTTGTTCACTAAATGCAAAACTTCTTGTTAAAAGAACTACTAATTTCTAGTTCAGCCAACTAACAATTCACGATAGTGAGAATTTGCAATATGAGAACTTTAATTTTGTCACCATTTAAATTACTTTTATATGAAGTTACCTGCAGTATTTCCTTCTGAAGAGAGAGGTATGTCTTGCAAGGCAGTATGTGCAATTGTTTGACGTAGACACACAATAGACCTCAAACCTTAACACACAAATCTAAAAAACGGTGATAATCAACAAACTTCATTAAGATAAAAGATGAGCTCCTAACATCACCACACAAATATTAACTAAAAGTAGCAGCACAAAAACAGCATAAAGAGAGCAAACAGCAAGAAATAAGCCTATAACACTAACAACATAATTTATTCATGTTGCAATGCATGCTGGGAACTCACACATCTGCAACACTGTTCAATATACATTTTTTCATTCAGACAACTCTGTTATACTAGTTGGGACAACATTTTGGGGAATATCGTTGATCTAACATGTGTTTTTATAAAGATGCAACAATATGTCGAAAGTTTTGTTGCCGAAATCAGTCTGCTTGCCTAAATTCGAATCACTGCCCTCCAGTGGCCGAAGCTGGAAATGTTTTCTCCAGTTTGCAGGTAAAATGTCCACAGGGTGGTGCCAAAGGTGAGTTGTATTTTCAGTTGTAAATGATGTAATACACTCAAAAAGAATGCTTATTTTATTAACTACCCCCTAACCCCAACCCTAACCATTGTTCATTAACTGCGTCCTTGTTGATGGTTAGGCATATTTCGATGATAGTGACATGCTACTTTTATACATATGGAAAATGTGGTTCTCCTCAGGACTTGGATGTAGACTTTGTTAAATTATAGAGAATGTACACTGGCAGCTAAAAGTTTGGAATAATGTACAGATTTTGCTGTTTTGGAAGGAAATTGTTATTTTAATTCACCAAAGTGGCATTCAACTGTTCACAAAGTATAGTCAGGACATTACTGATGTAAAAAACAGCACCATCACTATTTGAAAAAAGTAATTTTTGATCATATCTGGACAGGAGCCAGTAGCCATCACTCCAACACCTTATCCTTGAGTAATCATGCTAAATTGCTAATTTGGTACTAGAAAATCACTTGCCATTATATCAAACACTGCTGAAAGCTATTTGGTTCATTAAATGAAGCTTAATATTGTCTTTGTGTTTGTTTTTCAATTGCCACAGTATGCAATAGAGTGGCATGTCTTAAGGTCAATATTAGGTCAAAAATGGCAAAAAAGAAACAGTTTTCACTAGAAACTCACCAGTCAATCATTTTTTTGAGCAATGAAGGCTATACAGTCCTTGAAATTGGCAAAACAAAAAAAAAAAAGAAAAAACAAAAAAAAGAAGAAAAAAAAGAAGATTTAATACAAAGGTGTATACTACAGTCTTCAAAGTCAAAGGACAACTGGCTCTAACAAGGACAGAAAGAGACGTGGAAGGCCAGATGTACAACTAAACAACAGGATAAGTACATCAGAGTCTCTAGTTTGAGAAATAGATGCCTCACATGTCCTCAGCTGACAGCTTCATTGAATTCTACCCACTCAACACCAGTTTCATGTACAACAGTAAAGAGAGGACTCAGGGGTGCAGGCCTTATGTGAAGAACTGCAAAGAAAAAGCCACTTCTGAAACAGAAACACAAAAAGGAAAGGTTAGAGTGGGCATAGAAACAGACATTGGACAACAGATAATTGGAAAAGAATGTTATGGATCTTAACCCCATTGAGCTTTTATGGGATCAGCTAGACTGTAAGGTGTGTGAGAAGTGCCCGACAGCCACATTTATGGCAAGTGCTACAGGAAGCATGGGGTGAAATGTCACCTAAGTATCTGGACAAACTGACAGCTAGAATGCCAAGGATCTGCAAAGGTGTCATTGCTGCACGTGGAGGATTTTTTGATGAGAACTCTTTGAAGTAGTTAATTTTTTTTTTTTTTTTTTTTTTAAATTGTAATAGTAATTGTTCACGTTATTAAGGTTCTGACTATACATTGTGATAAGTTGAATGCCACTTTGGTGAATAAAAGTACGAATTTCTTTCCATAAGAGCAAAATCTGTACATTATTATATAAGTATTTAAAAAAAAAAAATTCATATTCTGACACACAAATCATGGCTTGTATTAACAGTGATTGTGTCAGCATGCTCTTCACTTCTAACGGACAATTTTGAAAAATGTTATTCATTTATTGAAAAATAAAATGAAACAAAAAATATTTATAAATTCAAATTACACTTCAAATAACAGAAGTGGTGTAAAAAAAAAAAAAAAAAAAAAAAAACATTTTACCCTCTACTTCCACCAACTTCTACTGGCCCCTGTTGCATTGACTTCAAAATCATTTTATGACAACAGGTGGAAGATAAATACAGTTGTAAATATAAACATAATAATAATAATAACTGTAAAATAAACTATGACCCCTAGAAAATTTAACACAATTTTCATACATTTTTATTTCATAAAACAGCTACAACTGTGATTGTCATAATTTGATGTTCCACTATATTTTCAGAGTTTGGACATTAACTTTTTTACCAGCTGCCGATGGAATCTCCAAACTGCAAATACAGGAGCCATTTAGACTTTGCGCCTAAAACAGACGTACATCTTGTGCCTCTCCCACCCACGCCTACTTGTGTTTTGCGCTGGCACAAAAATTTCACTTAGAATTAGTGCTCGTAAGAAAATTGGATAAGACGTAGCGCACAGTGGTTGCGCATAGCACTGTGCTTTGCGGACTCACAAAAATAGAGCCTGCTATCAGTAGCACCACAGGAAAAGGTAAACATATTTTAATTGATGCAAACATGTCTGATGGGAGATGGTGCTTGCCAGTAATTCGGCTGAATGGGGTTGATTTCAGGATACATGAAGTATTTCCCATGTTATCATGTTGTTGGATACAAACATCCAGAGGTGGGTAGAGTAGCCAAAAACTGTACTCAAGTAAATGTACAATTACTTGAAAAAAAAAAATAAATAATAATAATTACTCAAGTAGAAGTAAAAGTAATGATGTTAATAATTACTTGAATAAGAGTAAAAAAGTATCCAATTAAAAGAATATTCAAGTAGCGAATAACTAGTTACTTTCATATGTAACATAATGGAAGTTTACTCCCCAATATTCCGTTACATAATATACATTTAACATGCATTACATAATAATAATAATAGTAGTAGTAAAAATAATAATAATAAATAAATAACATTTTAACAGTGGCAGGCTGTGCATTTACAGTCTAGGCCTTCAGTGTGGTTCATGCCATTAAGAAAACACAGTTCCCTATCTGTCACTCATTCGACGTTGTGTCGAGTGGAATTTGCATGCCACTCCCCCGGACATATGGGTATAAAAGGAGCTGGCTCGCAACCACTCATTCAGAATTTTTCTTCGGAGCCAAGAATTCCACTGCCGTTCCATTCACCTCGAGTGTGTATGCTGTTGGATATACGGTGCATTTCAGCGGTTTCTTCCCCTCGTGCACAGATAAAGTGCAGAGAATGCCCCTGGGTGCTTCGACAGCTAAAAGAGAATATATTCTAAAAGAGTATTTTTGTCTTTTTAAAGATGCCTTTCCGTCTGGCGATTTGGGGACCCCAGTGGGAGTGGTTCCGGCGGGTAATCCCCCACGGATCTCCCATTCCCCAGTATGCTCATTTGCCCTGGTGGAGTTCTGGGATGAAACAGGCGGCTTGCCCCAGGGTGAGTTTGATGTCTCATTCGGGGCTCGAGAGCAGGATGAGCTCTCGAGTGCAGCATCAGAGAGCAGGCTGATCCAGTTGGACGCAGAGGACTCGACTGGGTTCCCACCTTTGGGTGTGGTCACCCAGTCTGGAGCCGACGTGGAGCTGGTGGAACCCTCCACCCTGCCCTGAGCCCTCGCGGCTTGATGATTGGTTCCTGGGCTCAGAGCACCGCTCACGGCCGCGCCCTGCCCTGATTCCATTCTTCCTGGAAGTTCACGAGGAGCTCACAAAGTCGTGGCAGGCACCTTTTACTGCCCGAACCCGACCTCTGAGCTTCTTCGCTCTCACTACACTCGACGGTGGGATGGCCAGGGGGTACACGAGATTCCCCAGGTGGACAAGGCAGTTACGGTGTACCTGTGCCTGCAAAAAGCCGCCACCTGGTGGAATCACCTGAGACTCCCATCCAAGGCCTGTAAGTCCACGTCGTCCTTGGCGACCAAGGCTTACAGTGCCGCTGGACAGGCTGCCTCCACCCTGCACGCCCTGGCCCTCCTGCAAGTGCACTAGGCCAAGGCATTGAAAGAGCTGCATGAGGGTAGTCCTGACCCGGGAGTGATGCAGGAGCTGCGCTCAGCAACCGACCTCACCCTCCGGGTGATGAAGGTCATGGTGTGGGCTCTTGGCAGGTGATGTCCACCTTGGTGGTCCAGGAGTGCCACCTGTGGCTTAACCTGGTCGAGATGAAGGATGCTGACAAGGTACGCTTCCTTGACACCCCCATCTCCCAGGCTGACCTATTCCGCGACACCGTCGAGGACTTTGCCCAGCAGTTCTCGGCGGTCAAGAAGCAGAACACATCCTGCCTCAGCATGGTTCAAGGTCCCGCACCCCATCTGCTCATCGCCAAGAGCGTCTCCCTGCGGTGATGACACCGGCTCTGCCGCAGCCCGGGCCAACGTAGAGCCTCCCGCAGGAAGCTGACGCCCCCCGTCCCACAATCTGGCATGGTGGACGGTAAGTCCCTGGGGAAGCACGACTTAGTCATTAGGTTCCTTAGAGGCGCTAGAAGGTTGAATCCTCCTAGGCCATGCCTCATTCCCTCATGGGATGTCTCTGTGGTCCTGCTGGGCCTGCGGAGAACCCTGTTTGTGTCTGTTGAGCTAAAGGCTCTCTCATTGAAGACTGCCCTCCTGACTGCGCTCACATCCATCAAGAGGGTTGGGGACCTTCAGGCGTTCTCTGTCAGCGACACCTGCCTAGAGTTTGGTCCAGCGTACTCTCACGTGGTCTTGAGACCCCGACTGGGCTATGTGCTTAAGGTTCCCGTGACTCCTTTTAGGGATCAGGTGGTGAGCCTGCAAGTGCTGCCTCGGGAGGAGGCAGACCCAGCCTTGTCATTGCTGTGTCTAGTGCGCGCTTTGCATATCTACTTGGACCGCACGCAGAGCTTTAGATGCTCTTTGTCTGCTTTGGGGGACAGCGGAAAGGGAGGGCTGTCTCCAAACAGAGGATCACCCATTGGATCGAGGATGCCATCGCTTTGGCATACCAGGACCAGGGCGTTCCGCCCCCTTTGGGACTACGAGCACACTCCACTAGGAGTGTGGTGGCCTCCTGGGCCTTGACCAATGGCGCCTCTTAGCAGACATCTGTAGAGCAGCGGGCTGGGTGCCACCCAATACCTTTGTGAGATTTTATCATCTCTAGGTTGAGCCGGTTTCGTCCCATGTGTTGTCAGGTATGAACAGGTAAGTATGCAGGACAGCTGGCCGGGTGTACCGCTTGCATACAGTGCCTTTCCCCTCCCTGAGGGGAAGACATGTGCTTTTTTCCCCCATGTGAGTTCCCGAGACTGGTGATCCCTGGATGTCTCTCCTCCTCAGCCCTGTTACAGGCGAATTTGGTGGAGAAATTCGATGCCGGGCCCAGTACGTGCACTAGTATGCCCTTTGCTGGGGTAGGTGCTCCACATGTGCTGGTTGCCCGTGGGTAACCCCATGTGATGTATTTTCCACAGTACGGTACATTTGAGCAATCTAGGGCTGCGTGTAAACCTAGACAAGAGTGTCCTGTTGCCAGGGCAACAGACTCTGTTTCTAGGTGTGGAGCTGAATTCGCAGGCGATGCAGGCGCGCCTGTCTCCAGCTCGCATTCTGTCATTATGCCAGTGTCTAGCGATGTTCAGAGTGGAACGTGCTCTCCCTGCGAGAACATTTCACAGGCTTTTGGGGATCATGATCATGGTGTCCACTGTCATTCCCCTTGGCATGTTGCATGCAAGTCCTTTTCAGTGCTGGATTTGTCATTGACAGCCCACCCTCAGTTCGTTTAATGCAAAGCACAAGGTGATGCAGATGCATGCATAATGAACGTCACATTGCTAATGCGATAACATGCAAACCATGAGAATCCCTCACAAAAACCTCAATTAAAGCTGTTAGGTTTGCTGTGACTCACAGAAAATAAGACTGGCGGAGTCATTTGTTTGTGTCTATCACATGCACATTAACAAGTCAATATTCTGTGCAAAAATAATGTTCTTGGAAACCAGAACTTACACCCTAAAGCTGATTAGAAGTTCTATGTGATGGATGATGCCTGATTTACTAAGATCTTATGTAGAGGGTACTAATTTGTTTGTGCAATTTAACTGTGCACACTTCGTGGGTGTTTTGCTGGTGATTTACAAGAAATAATTATGCAAATAGTCACATAGTGATTGTACAATTTCAGTGGTATTAATTTGCACAGACAGTTACTATTTCCAAAATGACTTTCAGTCTTGATAGTCTAAATCTTTCTGCAAATGCAGTTTGAACTGTTTGCATTTCTTCTGCTCTGTACTTTGCATGTGCATGCACTGCAAAAAATGATTCTGAGTTTTAGTCAGGTGGACAAGTAAAATTGTGTTCTGTGAAACTGCAGTGTTTCACCACACAATAAGATGAGTTACAACAACCTCAACTTGAACAGAAATGTAAAACTTTAAAATAAGATGAGTTACAACAACCTCAACTTGAACAGAAATGTAAAACTTTAAATAACATGTTCATGTAACCACAAAACAAATGTACTATCAAATTTTTGTGTAATGCGCATGTGCCAAAAACACCACGTCATGATGACGTACAACTTTTCTGGAATTGAGACAGACATGCTGTCCGCCATTTTTTTGTATTAATTAGCACAGGATAAAGTTGCTGATCATTCAAGAAAAGATGAAGGAGCCCGCGTTTGAACAATTATTACTAATAATGAAATTAGTAAGTATATCTTGATCTGTGCTTTCTTTAATGTTAATTTAGGCTTGTCTTCGTTAGCGCTCACTGTCCGTGTTTTGAATTCAGCCAATCACATTTTGCGAACGAAGACAACTTGATTAATATTCATGAGCCCAACGGTCTGCCATGCATTCTAATTAGTTGTTATATTATAAAAATGCTTGATTGACTAATGTTTCTTAAATGCTCAGTTGTAATGCTTTCAAATTATATCCAAAATTAATGTAATTCTTTTTTAATACAGACTTCTCAGCTAATCATGAGCACGTGCAAACGGTGTGTCTTCTGTGTAGCTGTGTAACTCTAGCGCGACCTTGTATTCATGTAATTATTCAACTTTTTGTAGTTTAATAACATGTTCCCTATCTGTCACTCACTCGACCTTGTGTCGATGTAGTGACACTAGGGGTCACCCTTGGGAGCCCCAAACACCTCTGATCTTTGAGAAAAGGCCAATAGGAATTGGCGAGTGGATTTTGCATGCCACTCCCCTGGACATACGGGTATAAAAGGAGCTGACTCGCAACCACTCATTCAGATTTTCTCTTCGGAGCCAAGCGGTTGTGTTCAGCAAGCTGAATCCTCTGCCATTCCATTCACCTTGAAAAGCTGTTGGATTTATGGCGCATTACAGCGGCTTCTCCCCCTCTTGCACCGGTGGAGTGCAGAGAACACCCCTGGGCACTTCAGCAGCTAAAAGAGTATATTCTTCCTACTGAAAGAGTATATTTTCCATTCTAAAAGACTGGCATTAACGGAGAGAGTCTTTTTAAAGATGACTTTCCGTTTGTGTGTATTTCCTAGTTGTGGTCATTACTTCTCTGCTTCCGATGGCCGCGATCGCGGTCTTACGTGCTTGGGCGCTGCCCACGCTGAGACAGCATTTGTGGACGGGTCATGTTCTCACTACGAGAGCGTGACCATGGCAACATTGCGGTTGCGTTTTTTTCCTTCCTTAGAGGAAAAAGCCACCTCAGCAGTTCCCCGCCTCGGTCCTTCTACCTACGGATTTAAGGCCACGTCGGTTTGGGGACCCCAATGGGAGCCACTCCGCCGGGTAACTCCCCACAGGCTTCCCATTCCCCAGTACGCTCCTATACCCCACTGGGATGAGACTGCTAGCTCGTCTCAGGGCGAGTTCGTGATCTCGTTTCGGCGCTTGTGAAATGGATGAGTTCTCGATTGCAGCATCGGAGAGTGGGCTGACACTGAGGACTCGAATGGGCTCCCACCTTCGGGTGCGGTCACCCAGTTGCAGGCTGACGTGCTTGCCCGGGCGGCTGCGTGCGTTGGGCTGGAGTGGAACCCTCCACCCCCCCTGAACCCTCGCAGCTTGACGATTGGTTCCTGGACCCGGAGTGCCACTCACGGCTGCGCCCCGCCCCAGTCCCTTTCTTCCCGGAGGTGCATGAGGAGCTGATGGGGTCGTGGGGGGCACCTTTCACTGCCTGAACCCGGTCTCTGAGCTCCTCTGCTCTCACTACCCTCGATGGTGGGGCTGCCAGGGGGTACACGGCGATTCTGCAGGCGGATAAGGCGGTTGCGGTGAACCTGTGCCCACAAAATGCTGCCACCTGGTGGGGCCGCCCTAGACTCCCGTCTAGCGCCTGTAGGTTTACGTCGTCTCTTGTGACTAAGGCCCCCGGTGCCGCTGGACAGGCAGCCTCTGCCCTGCACACCATGGCTCTCCTGCAAGCGCACCAAGCCAAGGTGCTAAGAGAACCACACGAGGGTAGTTCTGACCCGGGATTGATGCAAGAGCTGCGCTCGGTGACCAACCTCGCCCGCCAAGTGACGAAGGTCACAGCGCGGACTCTCGGGCAGGCGATGCCCACCCTGGTGGTCCAGGAGTGCCACCTATGGCTCAACTTGTTCGAGATGTGGGAAGCTGACAAGTTATGATTTCTTGACGCCTCCGTCTCCCAGGTCAGCCTGTTCGGTGACACCATCGAGGACTTCGCCTAGCAGTTCTCGGCGAAGAAACAGCAGATGGAGGCTATTCAGCACATCCTGCCTCGGCGCGGTTCAAGACCCCGCACCCCATCTGCTTGTTGCCAAGGGCGTCCTCCTGCCGCAACAACACCGGCTCTGCCGCAGCCCACCCCAACGGTCCAGCCCTGGCGTGGAGCCACCCGCAGGAAGCAGATGCCACCCGTCTCACAGCCGGCCGCCAAGAACCCAAGGAAGGCTTTGAAGCACCCCTGAAATGGACGACCCAGGCACGTGGAGACCTGCTGCAGGCCTAGAGATGGTAAGCAGACCACTCCATCCCCCAGTGGAGGGCCGGGAGGAAAATCCTTTGCCTTTTCTTTGATTCGCCACATGCCCGAAGGGCTGCGGCACCTACATGTTCAGAAAAGGAGCGGTTTCCTCATTTCCTGGGTCACATATGCTGTGCTCATTGCCGTCGTTATCACAACCACCGGCCACCGTTCCTTTATGGCAGGTATGATGCTCCAGGGGTGGCCCCCCCTCCCCTGCAAGCCCAGCTGTGGCACAAACACGCCCACGCCAGGCCGGTTCTGACAGACTGCGGGGACAATTTTCCTCCTCCCCCCTCCCTGACCAGCCCTGTGGTGGGTATCCGGAGCCAGGTAAGTGCTTTGATGTCCCCAGACTCAGCACGGCCATGGGTTCGGGGCTCGAGCCCCCTCAACCTGGTGCCTCAGGCTCCACCCTGCCGCGAGGCCCCACCCGCCGGTACGTCTGACGCGATTGTCCCCTTGGTCCCCCTCGCCCGGAGTTTGGACGCATGGCTTGTGCTCTCCAACCCGTCGCGATGGCTGACCTAGGCCGTCTGACTCAGCTATGCGATTCAGTTTGCCAGGCGCCCGCCCAGGTTCATCGGCGTACGCTTCACCTCGGTGAAGGATGAGAACACCACTGCCTTATGCGCAGAGATTGCGTCTCCTCTATGGAAGGACGCAATAGAGCCTGTCCCTTCAGCCGAGATGAAGAAGGGGTTTTACAGCCCCTACTTCATCGTACCCAAAAAAGGCGGTGGGCTGTGGCCAATCTTGGACCTGTCAGCTCTGAACTGGGCCTTGCACAGACTCCCGTTCAAGATGCTGACGCAAAAATGCACTTTAGCGAGTGTCTGACATCAAGATTGGTTCGCGGCGTTAGAGTTGAAGGACGCGTACTTCCACGTTTCGGTTTTACCTCGACACAGGCCTTTCCTTCGGTTTGCTTTCGAGGGTCGGGCATACCAGTACAAAGTCCTCCCCTTTGGTCTGTCCCTGTCACCTCGCACCTTCACGAAAGTCACAGAGGCAGCCCTTGCCCGGTTAAGGGAAGTGGGCATTCGCACCCTCAACTATCTCGACGACTGGCTGATTATGGCTCACTCACGGGACTTGTGCACATAGGGACCTGGTGCTCAGGCACCTCAGACGGTTGGGGCTTCGGGTCAACTGGGAAAAGAGCAAGCTCACCCCGGTTCAGAGCATCTCTTTTCTCAGCATGGAGTTAGACTCAGTCTCGATGATGGTGCGCCTCACGAGCGAGCGCGCACAGTCGTGCTGAACTGTCTGAGCGTTCAGATGGAAAACGGTGGTCCCACTGAAACTTTTTCAGAGAATCCTGGGGCATATGGCATCCTCAGCGGCGGTCACACCGCTCGGGTTGATACATATGAGATGGGAATGCTACTTTCTCAACCAGGCCCTACGGTCAGAGTGGACGTAAGGGGGATACCTCTCCGGACCAACTCCTCCTCTCACTCACACCCAGGTGGGAACAGAGAAAAAACACGAATTAATACAGGGTAAATGCCTATTAAATGCCACTTACACTTTGCTGCAGCTGGGAGGCCATCCTCATGTTCTCTCCATACCACTCCAGGCTTTCCATCGAACCGGTGAATGAGAGGATGAGTGATGTAACTGTTGGTGTCCAACTGTGCCATCTTTGCCCACAAAAGTGCCTGCATTCTCCACCACTGTGGCAGGGTGAACAAGAGACAGACACAGTGGGTGTGGCGTCAAACCTCAGAGAGGCATTTATTGGAAACAATAATAAATGTAAAACTGTCCAAAAGGGGTAATAAAGTGTCCAAGGGGGAATAGTGTTCATAATAATAGGGGGAATCTGGCATTCAAGGCAGCATACACTCTCGTCAAATGTCACAACTCGCCTGCCGTCTCCTCCTCTGGAGTCAGCAGCACTTCAAGTCACTGCGAGCCACTCACATCCCGGGCAACCTCAATACTATAGCGGACGCACTGTCACGGCAGGTCACCCTCAGTGGAGAGTGGAGACTCCACCCTCAGGTGGTCCAGCTGATTTGGAGTCGATTCGGACGGGCACAAGTGGACCTGTTTGCCTCCCAAGAATCCTCCCACTGCCCGCTCTGATACGCCCTCACCGAGGCTCCCCTTGGCATAGACGCACTAGCACACAGCTGGCCCCCTGGCCTACGCAAATATGCGTTTCCCCCAGTGAGCCTACTTGCACAGACCCTATGCAAGGTCAGGGAGGACAAGGAGCAGGTCATCCTGGTAGCACCCTACTGGCCCACCCAGACGTGGTTCTTGGACCTCACGCTCCTCGCGACAGCCCCCCCAGTGAATTCCCCTGAGGAAGGACCTTCTTTCTCAGGGACAGGGCACCCTCTGGCACCTGTGACCAGACCTCTGGAATCTCCATGTCCACCTGCGGTGGTTGACACGATCACTCAGGCTAGGGCTCCCTCTACGAGGTGCCTGTATGCCTTTAAGTGGCGTCTGTTCGCTAAGTGGTGTTCTTCCCGACGGGAAGACCCCCAGAGATGCGCAGTCGGATCAGTGCTTTCCTTCCTGCAGGAGAGGTTGGATGGGAGGCTATCCCCTTCCACCTTGAAGGTGTACGTTGCTGCCATAGCAGCACACCACGACGCAGTCGATGGTAAGTCCTTAGGGAAGCACGACCTGATCATCAGGTTCCTAAGAGGTGCCAGGAGGCTGAATCCCTCCAGACCACGCCTCGTTCCCTCATGGGACCTCTCTGTATTTCTTCAGGGTCTACAGAGAGCCCCCTTTGAGCCTTTGCAGTCAGCTGAGCTTAATGCACTCTACTTGAAGACTGCCCTCCTGACTGCGCTCACTTCCATCAAGAGGTAGGAGACCTGCAAGCGTTCTCTGTCAGCGAAACGTGCCTGGAGTTCGGTCCGGGTTACTCTCACGTGATCCTGAGACCCCAACCGGGCTATGTGCCCAAGGTTCCCTCCACCCCTTTTAGGGACCACATGGTGAACCTGCAAGTGCTGCCCCAGGAGGAGGCAGACACAGCCCTGTGGTTGCTGTGTCCGGTACACGCTTTATGCATCTATTTGGATCGCACGCAGAGCTTTATAATCTCTGAGCAGCACTTTGTCTGCTTTGGTGCACAGTGGAAAGGAAGCGCTGTCTCCAAGCAGAGGATCGCCCACTGGCTCATTGATGCCATAACTATGGCATATCACGCACAGGACATGCCGCCCCTGGTAGGGCTACTAGGGCTACGAGCCCGTTCTACCAGGGGTACAGCGGCTTCCTGGGCCCTGGCCAGGGGTGCCTTTCTAACAGACATTTGCAGAGCAGCAGGCTGGGCAACACCCAACACCTTTGCAAGGTTCTACAACCTCCAGGTGGAGCCGATTTCATCCCAGGTAGTGGCACGCAATACAAGCAGATAAGCCCGGGATAGCCGGCCGGGTGTATCGCTTGCACATAGTGCCTTCCACCTCCTTTTGAGCTGAAGACGTGTGCCATTAATTCCCAGTAGTGTCCACAAGTTTTGTTCCCTGGATGACTTCCTCTGAGCCCTGTGGCAGTTGAGTTTTCAGAGAGACTCGCTGCCGGCCCAGTACATGTGCTAACTAAGAGTCCTGCTCTGGGGTAGGTGCTCCCCATGTGGCGGTTCCCTGTAAGGCAACCCCATGCGATGTATATCTTCTGCTAATTCGTTTCCCTGTTGGTAAACTGCGTCTTCCTTGGGCAGAGCCCCTCTGCCCCAGTCTCCATGTTTGTAGTAACTCCTCCCCATTGGGTAGGATCAACCTTGAAGACTCTCCACATGGTTGGAAAGACCATTTGACATATTCTTCCACTTAAATACCCCCCCCCCCTCTCTTTGGGCGAGGTGTGGTCTCCGTGGTGTCTTCCCCTTGGGAGGGACACCCCCCGACTAGACCTGGCGGCTCAGTCGGATAATCCCCCTTCTTTTCTCGGGAGTGGAAAAAAGAGAAAAGGAAAAGAGGCCACGACTGGGTTAAGCCTATCTCTTGGATAGTCGACTTGTCCCCAAAGGGCCGTTCGACAATCATAACTATGTTGGGGGAGGTTACGTGTCGACCTGGTGTGCTGGCTATAAGGCACACAGTAGTCTGCCCACCACACACCGCCAGTTCACGTAACACAGTTCAGCCAATTGTGGCGTTTCGTATAGGGACCCCTAGTGTCACTACATTGACACAACGTCGAGTGAGTGACAGATAGGGAATGTCATAGTTACTTGTGTATCCTCCGTTCCCTGATGGTGGGAACGAGATGTTGTGTCCCTCCTGCCACAATGCTGGACTACCCGCTGAAATGGCCAGACCTTATATCGGCTCCTCAGCTTTAAACCTGAATGAGTGGTTGCATACCAGCTCCTTTTATACCCATATATCTGGGGGAGTGGCATGCAAATACCACTCGCCAATTTTCATTGGCCTTTTATCAAAGACCAGAGGTGTCTCGGGCTCCCAAGTGTGACCCCTAGTGTCACTACATCGACACAATGTCTCGTTCCCTCCATCAGGGAACGGAGGTTACACAAGTAACCATGACGATTTCTTTCAACCTATGCATGCATCTATGGTACTCAGAGGGAATGTTTTTGTCTATAGGGCACACCAGTGGACTGCCCAACTTGGCGAGATTGTTAAAATGATAATAGTGAACAACAAAGTGTCATTCATCTTCAAACCCTTCAAAGCCTGGTACATAGAGCATTTGCGAAGTTATGAGCTGACGAGTAATTGCACTTCTAAACTGCAGGTTGTGGAACCCCATGAGCTTAATGGATACCATCCACTTCATCCATACGTTAGAGCTGGCAAGCTAAACATCACACCAAAAACCTTCTTGCTTCACTAAGGTACATTTGTTGAAATGCACATGATTTTCTGGGTGTTCACATTAAAGGAATATTTCAATAAAAAAAAATAAAATGGTCATTTACTTACCCTCTAGTCAGTCTAAACCCATAGTACTTGATTTGGGATCATTATACTGTTGATCAGTGATTTGATTTGAGAGTGAATAATGACATAAATGTATTATTCATCCAAAAATATATTATATGTGGGTGAGTTAATAATGACAATTGTAATTTTTGGGTTAACTTTTCCTTTAATGATGTATTATCGTTTGAGGAAAATGCAATTGTCTTACAACTTTAAAACTGTTTGTGTATTGTATAGACGTGTGGTCCTTGTTTTAATGTAATCACATCTTTGTACACTTTCCCCAGTTGTAGAGAACTCTGGAATTTTATATTCCTATAACAAAATGCTGTTTCGTGTGATCATCTTACCACAGAACATTCAAAAATTTAGACTTGATCCTGTTCCAGATTCAGTTGATGGCCTCAAGCTTGAACTTAAAGCAGGCTCCAGCTGAAAGACCCTTTTGACCTTCAATATGAAGGTGAAGACTTCCATGATTTCTGTAACCTTACATGTGTAGCTGATCTGCCCAAAGACAAGGTGACACTGAAGGTCCTTTTCACCCCCTTTACAGATACATTTTCTGACTCCAGTTTAGACAGTGAATTGTCATCTCCATCAACTTCACCCAGCATCCATTTAGAATCATCTTCTGCCCATTCACAGCCATGGCCAACCGCCTTTCCTATCCCCATTTTTACATATGATGTGGAGCTGAGGCTAAGACAAGGTAATGAGGCATTTCAAAAGGATGGAACACTTCTGTCAATTCCCAGTGACGTGAAGATTGAAATTCTTTAGAAACTTGCAGAAACTATATACTCATACAAAGCCTATCCTGGGAATGAAGAGATTGAAAGTGTAGCAGTTGTCTTAATTGAAAAACACCCCTGTCTCAAAGAGCCAAGTGCCACATCTGGATGGTATGGGTGGAAAATTTGTTTGAAGTTTAAAATGACCTCCCTCAGGGCAAAGACTGGAAAAGTCTAGAAGAGGAAAGAGAGCAAATAGCTGTGGAGATGAGGAAGAGGATTCCTGACATCACCTTTGTTGATGCTGCTATGAGCAGCACGTATTCCTTGAGAAGACAAGATGTCGTTGAGGAGGAGCCACCAGTGTCGCAAATGAAAGTCTGATGGCCAGCACTTTTCACCGAGAGACAGGTAAATTGTGTTGATTTGTTTCTGAGTGCTTTGAATTTATCAGAAAATCTTGGGCTATGTTGTGCTGTTCTAATAGAAGTCATGGGCAAACTTAATATCCTCAGATTTTCGATGATCAGTTCAATCATGTTGAGTGAAATGAAAATGTTTTAACTTCATGCATGGTGTTTTAATTTAGTACTGTTCAAGACTGACACCCTGGCACCTTTGTTAAATTTGTAAATGTATATAAAGGCTTAAATAATGTCATATGTTTTTATAGATCAGCAAGGAATTCACCAGGCTTGTGTCAAAGGACATGAACAAGTCCTTTTTTGAAGGCCTAGATGGTCATCTCCCAAAGCTGATACAGTTATTCAGGTCAAAGCGTTATGACATTCCAGAAATGTCTTCAATACTGGAGAGCCTTGATGAGGATGTGAGTCAATTTATTTTAATGCAGTCTTTCACCTTTCACAAATTCTGTGATCATTTACTCACTTGCATGTTGGTCCAAACCTCTATGACTTATTTTCTTCTATGGAACATAAAACTAGTGATAGTGACATATCTTTTCATACAATGGCAGTTGATAGTAACTCACTTCACAGAGTAAGTGTCTAAAAAGTAACCCATATGACTTGTATGTCATATTCCAAGTCTTCTGAAATCATACAATCTCTTTGTATGATAAAAACATAAAAATGTCAGTCTTTGTTTACAATAAGGTTTGACTTTATTGGCTACTACATAAATAACATCAAACATCATTGGTTCTTGCAAGCCTTTTGACCGAATGTCATGACACAAGAACCAATGAGGTTTGATGTTGTTGTTGTATTATGTCGTAGTAATATCAAAACTGATATGGTCAGTTCATCACACAAAGTTATCTTCAAAAAACATTTAAAATAGTCAATGTGACTCATCCACGACTTTTACTGCATTTTTTTGTAGTGTTCATTTGTCCTTTATAGAGCTTAACAGCCCAAAGTCACTGTTCATTTTCATTGTATGGAATAAAGATATTAATATTTTTGCATGTGTTTGGAATGGCATGTTGGTGAGTAAATTACAATTTTCATCTTTGGTGACCTATCCTTTTAAATCCTTTAAGTGTTGTTACAACCCCAATGAATTTAAGGCAGGGGTTCCCAATTCTGCTCCTGGAGAGCCACTGTCCTGCAGAGTTTAGCTCCAACCCCAATTAAACACACCTAAACCAGCTAATCATGGTCTTCAGGATTACTAGAAACTTCCAGGCAGGTGTGTTGGACCAGGTTGGAGTTAAACTCTGCAGGGCATTGGCCCTCCAGGAGCAGGATTGGAAACCTCTGATTTAATTGGTATGAGGGTGTTACATCCACTATTAAATCTTATTTTGGTGCTGGACGAACAGGTAACACAAACAACAGTGATGAGGTGAAACAACAGGTGATTTGTTTACAACAAAAATATACAAGTGTAAATGTGAAAATTTGGAATTGATGCATTTTTTTAAAAAAACAACAAAAAAAAAAAAAACATTAAAGACTTACACAGAGGAAGGGGGAGAAATACACACAATACGAGAAATAGTATGAGAAATGTCAAAATAACAAGTATCAGAATCAGAATCAGCTTTATTGCCAAGTATGCTTACACATACAAGGAATTTGTCTTGGTGACAGGAGCTTCCAGTGTACAACAATACAAAAACAGCAGCAAGACATAGATAATAATAAAAAATAAAACTAATTATACACATACGTACAGACACACACATACATACATACACACATAAACATGGGTAGTGCAAATCTAATACAATCTGTTATGTACAGTGCAAATGTTTTTTTTGTTTTTTTTTTTTTAGAGGAATGAAATGGCAGAAGAGATTAGATGTGTTGGATAAATATAAAAAAGACTAAACTATGTATTGCACATAGTTATTGCTCAGTGGGGCAATTTAACTGTTCATGAGATGGATAGCCTGAGGGAAAAAAACGTTCCTGTGCCTGACAGTTCTGGTGCTCAGAGCTCTGAAGCGTTGGCCAGAAGGCAACAGTTCAAAAAGGTAGTGGGCAGGGTGAGTGGGGTCCAGAGTGATTTTTCCAGCCTTTTTCCTCACTCTGGAAATGTATAGTTCTCTTTGTAGTCTTCTGATGTCTGATTTCGTAGCTGAACCAAACCAGACAGTTATTGAAGTGCAGAGGACAGACTCAATGACTGCTGAGTAAAACTGTATCAGCAGCGCCTGTGGCAGGTTGAATTTCCTCAGTTGGCGAAGGAAGTACAACCTCTGCTAGGCCTTTTTCACAATGGAGTCAATGTGGGTCTCCCACTTCAGGTCCTGTGAGATGGTAGTGCCCAGGAACCTGAATGACTCCACTGCTGCCACAGTGCTGTTTAGAATGGTGAGGGGGGTCAGTGTTGGGGTGTTTCTCCTAAAGTCCACAATGATCTCCACCGTTTTGAGCGTGTTCAGCTCAAGGTTGTTTTGACTGCACTAAAAAGCCAGCTGTTCAACCTCCTTGTTCAACCTATGTTATGGTTGAACAAACAAAGATGATACTCCTCTAATCCATCCTATATTTTACAGACAACAATCCAAAGGAAGAGGACAGCAGCATTGGTGTGGTACATGTGAGAATCCTTCAAAATTCATGAAGATGTGCGAGGTAAGTTGAAACATGTAAGCAAATAAGGGAAAATTGAAGATTAGATCTAATTTGCATGGGTCTGGGGACTATATTTGTGTAATGTGTAATTGCTAAATTTAGCCCCTCTTGGTACTGTTTAATCTTTGTACTGGTTTAAAGTTTTTGCATTGTTGTTTTAGATCTCATTGTTTTAAGTGGAATATTAGTATTCTTGAAATTTGTTTGTATTCATGGTGTTTCCTGTTTCTTCAAACTGACTGTTTCCTGTTACCTTGTCCTGCTTCCTCTTTCCTTGTTCTGTTTCTACAGGTTGGGAATTGAAGAAAGAGAACACTAATTTTAATACAGTTTAATGTGAATTCTTCATGTACACTTGTTCCTGCAGTGAAAATATCTGATAATGACTAGAAGAGTTATTTGTCCTATTTTGTTTCTAAAATGCGTCTGTGCATAGAGAAGTTTGAGTTTGTGAGAGCTGTTTATATGTGAGGGTTTTTCTTGTGTACTGTTTTTATAGCTTTGGAAGAGAAATCTTCATGTGTCTGTGTTTTTGGATGCAATGTATCTGTTTGGGAGACTGCTTTTTTAAATAAATGTTGAGGGTTTCAATTTTGCAGTTGTGTTGATTTCAAATAGGTAAATCTGGTTCTAGATAGATATCCAGAACTTCTTGTCAAAGCGGTCAAGTCCAGTAAACTCAAATAGTTAAGTCATGAAAGTTGAGGAAGAATTACTATTTTGTCAGTTAGGCTTGGTTCATAGTTGTGAAAACTTGAAAAATTAAGTTCAACCAATATGTTTTTCAGTTGACTTAACAATTTTTAAATGCTTATGAATTGATAGAGTAAGTTGGCTCAGTTTACTACATGTTATTTCAACAACTACATGTAAATTGAGTGAACTTAACACTTCATGTTTGCTAAACTGAGTCAAAGCAACAAGATGACTTAGTTACATTGTGTCAACAAATAATTTTTTACAGTGTGGAGCAATGCTCCAAATTACATTTTCTGTCACAATCTGGCCATGACGGTTCCCCCCTTCCTCTGTGAATGTGTCATGTCTGCACTTGCCTGTGTGTTTCCTTCTCTTTTCTCACAGGTGCTGCTAGCCTGGTTGCACAGCTCGTTAAAAGATCTGCAGCACCCATGTTCCCTTATTTTCTCCTCTATTTAAACACTCCTCTGTCTTGTGTTCCCTGCTCATTTGTTTTGTGAGTTTGTGTTTGTTGTTTCATGTCTTGTCAGTTTCCTGTGCCTTAAGTTTCTGTTGGTTTAGTACCTTGTGGCCAAGTGTATGTTGATCATTTTTTTCTCCATCGTGAGAGTTTTTGTTTATATTGTCTTTCTGTTAAATAAAACTTTTTGCCTCCATCTGTGAGTTTGGATCCTTCATCTCCGCAACACTACTGTGACATTTTCATTACAGTTTTTCTCAATCGCTTTGGCTAATTTTTTTAAACAGTCTTAACATTCTCTAAACTGTAAGTGCAATTGTCACAGTTGTTTTATGGGACATCACAACTCTATTGCATATATGCAATATGTAGTAACTCACCCAAAACATTTAATTCATGCTTCAAAACCTAGTTATTGTGTCAGTAAACTGGCCAATGCCACCATAATAAAAAGTTTTTTGTCATCATGTGAGCCTTACTGGTCAAAACATTTAGATGTGTTTTCACCATGGCAGTCAACCCTGGAAATGTTTGTTATATACAAATTTCATTTTTGAGAATCAACTCATCAGTTTTGATCAGCAAGCCATGTACATTTAGTTGTGCAAATTGTAGACAATTGTACTTACTCTTGCACACATTTGCCAAAACACGTGCAATTTTTTTAAATGAATAAGAAATTCAAATCTGGTGTGAACAAGAAACTAATTGTTCAGAGATTCGAACTTAATGTTTTGAAAAAAAAAATATTCTCATTCGAGAATTGAGCCAAAGCGATTGAGAAAAATGGTAAAGCAAACCACAAAAGAGGACAAGACATATTGAGACATACTGAGTACAAATTTAGTGTGGCAACTTGCTGCATTATTTGCTCAAGGGAAAGACACAATCCTTGGTAGCATACATAGGATTTTTTTCTTTTTTTTGTAAAGTTTTGTAAAGTTTGCATGAACAGTTCCACCATTATTTTGCAGGAAAAAAGATTCCTTTAGCACACATTGACCTTTTGTGACAACATGCACCATAACTGGGGCATGTGGTTACATAATGGGAACATTGGCTTTTCTGTGCAATTTAAACAGCAACACAGTTATTTACATTTATGCATTTGGCAGACACTTTTATCCAAAGCAACTTACAGTGCCTTTATTACAGGGACAATCCCCCTGGAGCAACCTGGATTTAAGTGCCTTGCTCAAGGACACAATGGTGGTGGTTGTGGGGATTGAACCAACAACCTTTTTGCTTACCAGTTCAGTGTTTTAGTCCACTCCTACACGCCACCACCACTCCTACACAGTTATGAAACACAGAACAATTATTTATGAAAATGGCTAATATGTTAAAGGCAACATACTTTTTTGTGTGTGCCAACAAATATTGTAGTTAACTGATTTTTAAAATCATGATATTTAAAACATATGACATCTTGCCCCAGTCTCCCCTATCCCAATACAGGCAGCACTATTTGAAGCAGGCACACAGACATGCAGTACTGTCCACTTATTTTTCATAACTGGTTCGCTTTTTCTCCTGCCAAAATGCTCTTAGTCCCTAAACAAATCTACCGAAATCTCTCCTAAAAAAACATTATCGATGTTTTTCTAAATAGCCTTCCGTTATTAAAATAATTGAGCACTCCCATCTCTTGTATGCACTTTCATTTAGCTTTCATGAATTATCTACTCAAAGTACACTACAGATGAATGCAAATGTGCAATAATGTTTTATTGCTGCTGGTTTGGGAATATGCTGACGATGTTGTAGGTAACAAGTACTGTTACTGTCAAAGGGGAGCAGTGCTGTGTTCTGAATACTAATATTGTTATGAAGACAAAAGTTAGAAGTGTCAGGGGAGTCATTTGTTCACCTCTTCTTGCCTTTAAAGTAGCAACGTTTGACCTTAATTACTGACTCAAGCCTTTGTTAAGTGAATTAGAAGATGTGTTGTGTGTGAAATTACATCAGTGAATATAATACGGCACTTTCAGCCTTCAGAAAAGAGCAACAATCTGTGGGAGATATGAAGTTGAGATATAAAAGACAGCCTTTGAGATACAGAAGAGTGCCTTTGTAGTTCTGTAGCCTGTGTTAGCCACGTTACAATGCTTGAAATGTGCTTTAAGGAATAGTTAACAAAAATAAATAAATAAATACATTTTAAGTAGTCTATAAGACTTCTGAACTAATTTTCAAGTCTTCTAAAACCATATGATAGTTTTGTCTGAGTATATAAACAGTATACAGTATATAATTCAGTTTCAGGATGCCGATGATGTTTGGACCAATCAACATAGTTGGCAGACATGAGACAATGGTAATCAATACTTCGATTCAGAATTTATAATGCTAAATTTGATTTTAACTTGGTTGGCAGTGATTGGACGATGCTGGCCATTACTTTGAATCAGAATTATTTATGCTAATTTCTGATTGGTAAAATGCTTCAGCAATGGCTATCACTTGTTTGTTTGACAGTGCAAAGAGAGAACATTGAAATTTTGTCACAAAAGTAAAAAAAAACAAAACAAAAAAAAACATTGTAACATAAAAGTCAAATCAAGTCAAATAATTGTTATTTGTATAGTTTTGTTTATTTTTATTATTTGTGCTTTTTCCAATACAAATTATTCCAAAGCCGTTTTACAGAAAATCAGCAGTAATGTCTGTAACGTCTCAAAAACATGAATAACTAACACTCCTGGAAACACAATATACAATTTGATTTAATAAAAATCTGACTTTCTATTGCTTGGTATTATTTAAAATTTCACAACTTAGTCTTGCTGTCCACATAAGAGGATATCAATTTTTAGGAAACTGTTTGCGCTTCAATTTATTTATTTTTAAGAATGTATTTATTTATTTATTTTGCATGTTTATTAGGGGCTTCTAGTTACTAATCAAAAAGGGAAATGAGCAATGCACATAGTTGTCATGCTCAGGTCTCAGGATAGATAGATAGATAGATAGATAGATAGATAGATAGCAACACAGGATACAGAAATATCTTTTGGGAGGGGGGGGGTTCTTAATTTAAAATAATTTTTCATTTTAAGTTTAAAGTTTAAAATAAACTTATTTATTATTATTATTAAATTAAATACGAAAATGAAATTAATTTCCAAATGAAAGGAAAAACAGGGCATTAGCTTCAACATATACTTAATACATGCTTAAACACTGACAGCATTTTGCTTATTTTTAACCAGGCTTTAAAGGATATGTATAACAGTTTAAAGAATAAAATTCTCATTACACATGTTCACTTAAATGGAAAACACTCTGGGCTGTAAATCATTAAATGAGATATGATTAATACTAAATTTACATAACCAGTCCGTCTACATGTGTAGAAAATGTGGTCAAACTCCACACATGCAATCCATATGCAATCCATATGCATCCTTCAAAAATGACCCATAAAAAAATACTCAGTTTGTGTATACTGTATGACTCTTGTGAACACATATTTAATGCAATTTATTAGCATTTTGTGAAAAATTTTATATTTACCCAAAGAATTATTAACCGATGAACAAAACCGGGAGCTCTCTCGTGCAGTGCATGTCCTTACGTCTCTAAAAAGCACACATGCACAACACAATAGTGATGTTTCATTTGTGAACGAATCAGCCTTTTTGAACTAATCTTTTAAGTGAACGAATCGTTCTCATTCACCTCCATACACTGACTCATATTTTTCATTCACTGACGTCTGTCCTTTTCGAAGCCAATGAGCTCTACTGCTTTTCATGCCTGTAAAGACTGACTTCAGCGCAAGTCAATAGCTTTCGAGTGCATGCTGTGAAGGAGAATATCATTGGTTTCACCCGCTGAATGAATACACCCCTTCACTGAACAAGTCATTTGAGTCTGAATGACATGAGACGTTGTTCGTGAATGAACTAAATGGTAAACTCATTCACAAATGACTTGAAGATCTGCTGACCAACTGAACGAGATGGAGGCATGTCGTTCATTCAGTTCAGCATGTGAGTCAATCATGTTCAACAAGTAGAGAAAGGGGTGAAATGCACTGAAGACAAGTTTATAGGTGTTCATAAAACATGATCCCCAGTTTTTGATGTGTAAAAATGACTGAAGACCATACAGTTAAAATAACATAACAATTGCAATTACAGATGGAAATGTTGTGTACAGTGTAAGATGTTTAGGCTTTTCTTGAACTTGTTCTTTGTTTTGGTAATAATTAAGCTCAGCATTAGACAAAATATAGGGGAAATAAGACCTGCCATTTGTGGTGAAAACGGTTATAGTGTTTAAGCTCTATTTTTAAAGTGTCTTCATACTTTTGAAGAAATGCAAATTCCATTTGTCTTCCTTTGTCGTGCTTTTAAAGACTGAGTCTATTTAGCAGAGACAGGCCACCAAGAAGCTCTAAGCACCCAACAGTCATCGGATGTTGAAAGGAAGTCCAGCCTTACAGGTAAAAGAGCCAATCACCTTTTAGATACAGACATCGTATATCAATCAACTCGAATGCGCATGAACATTAAAAGCTATATTTGGGAAAATTTATTTGTTAGTGTAATATGAGGTAAAGAAGCACAGTTTATGATCCAATGTCAATTTTTGTTGTTGTTGCTGATTTTAAATATGTTCTTTGATCGCAATCTTGAACAACCATTTTTGAGATTTCAGTCTTTCTCCATTCAAATAGATAGAAGCTGCACTGTCATGACTGGAGATAGCCTCTTGAGAGCGTTCCAAAGAGGGCTGACAGTGGACTGACCTGCTAGAAAAACTTTGCTTTAGTGTGAGCCAATAGCATTCGAGAGCAGGCTGTGAAGGAGCACATCATTGGTTGGACACACTAAATGAATACACCCCCTCACTGAACTAGCGGGTCATTTAGTTCATGAATTGAATTAACTGAATGTACTGGTTAACTCATTCGTGAGTCGTGACTGACATGAACGAATCAGTCATCATGAACGATGATCTGCGGCTGAGAGGAGGAGCTGCAAGTCGTTTGTTCATATCGTCATTCTCGTTCAACAAGAACCGAGGCTGAAAGAATTATGAATAAAAGTGAGTGATTACCACACATTACAATGACATATGGACGTTATTGAAACTCATAATTATTTTTAGGCTAGTATTGTTGTCCTTTTTGTATAGTTTGATTCAAAATATCATGCTCAGCAGTTCACATTGTGATAGATATGCATTGTTGTAATTTGTGGGGAAAGACATATGATGCTTTAACACTGCAGTGCTTAAGTCTCTTAGTAGAATTTTAGTAAAGGATAATTAGACTTTTGACTGCTTCCAGTTCAATGTAATTACTTAAAAGATGGTCATTTGGCGCCATCTTCAGGCGCAAAGGCGTAAGTTGAAGATCTGGTCAGTGAACAAATCAATGAATGAATTTTAACAAATCTTTTTGAACGGAATCAAAAGAACTGAGTTACTAAAATGAATCAAAATGGAAAGCAGGTGTTGCAAAACTCTGGTTCTTAAAGGGGCCATGTTAAATTTATGACTAGAGTTGAATTTCAATCTCCCTTTCCTGACACACCCAGTTCAGGTCTTAGAGTCTCCACTAACGAGCTGATGAGTTGAGTCAGGTGTATTTGATAAAGGAGGTATCCAAAATGTGTAGTGTTGGGGGTCCTCCAGGAACAGGGTTGGGAACCACTGCTCCACTTAGCTACATATAGTTTAAACAGTGTATATAAAATAATATTTTAGATTACACTTTTTTAGGCAATTTAATTTGATAATTTTTGGATGCATGTTTTCAGTGCTGGGTAGTAACAGATTACATGTAACCTGGATTAAGTAATCAGATTACAAAATTAAATACTTGCATTTAGATTAAATTACAAATTGTAATCAGGTAATGGCAGTATTTTCTTTTTCATAATTAATTAATTCCCCCAATTCTTCTTCTTCTTTTTTTTTTTTTTATAAATCAGCCTTCCACTGCAAACTAATGATTTATATCTGTGAAATAATATGTCAACATCATATCCAGTGAATTTGACTAATTATTGATTCTGTAGTCTGGACAAATATATGTATATGATTAAAAATAAATCAAACCTGGAAGACAATAGTTCTAAATAAGAATAATTCACACCACATTTTTCTTCCATCTTTGGCATTAATAGCAAATAAAACAAACAAACACACACACAAACATATCAATTTACATATTTTGATTCATTAATTAAGTTTTCTTAAATGCATTTAAGCAGCACTGTAAAAATAGTGTAGTGCATGTGACATAAAATAAACAATAATTAGGTCAAATATTCACATTAGATTACCTAAAACATATAATCTAAGAGATTATATTACTGATTGCAATTATAGTCATGCAATTTGTAATCAGTACCAGATTGCAATTCAAAAGTAATCACCCAGCATTGCAAGTCTAATTTATAATTTATCTAAGTGTGATTTGCACTTCTTTCATTAAATATCAGTAAACATGAAATCATACAACAACTTGCTTTGTGTCAGTCCCAAAGTCAAAACTGACAGATAATGTAATCCATATTTAATCATGTAATCCATTGAAAAGTAAATGTAATCTGATTATACAGTTAAAGAGTCAATGTGATATGATTCCAGGTAATCTGATTATGTTATCCATTTTACAGTAAATCCATTACATTCCATTGCTATGTATACTAAAGTCGTTGCATTGAAAAAAAGCTGAATATCAGAAAATATAGAGAAAATATGCATGCCAGCTTTATAACTACATTCCCTCATTGTATTTAGTTTAAAATAAAGAAATATACAGCTCTTACAGAAGATCAAGCAAAGTTGAAGCCCTCCATGTTGTTTCTATAAATGTTGGTATGGCTTCACATTCAACAATACAGACTGCAATAACACAGCTTCCTCTGTGAAAGCACAAAGCCTCATTTGGATTTATGAGTGTAAGATTTCGCTGGAGAAACCAATGCCTGCTTTCATTTCAAACACCAAAAGTTGGCTAATCTCAAGCCCTGGGTGATAATTAGTTCACCTCTAGAGCACCAAGAGAAGGTAGATTACTGGGTGAGGTGCTTCTTTGATGGAAGCTAAAACAGACATCCAACAGAACCAGAAATAATGGCTATTCAATAGAAACAGGCCTGTCCAGCATGTTTTTTTTTTTTTGTTTGTTTTTTTTTTGAAAGAGGACCATA
This sequence comes from Myxocyprinus asiaticus, assembly GCF_019703515.2. Lineage (NCBI taxonomy): Eukaryota > Metazoa > Chordata > Actinopteri > Cypriniformes > Catostomidae > Myxocyprinus > Myxocyprinus asiaticus. The sequence goes on from NC_059351.1 coordinate 25,799,536, forward strand.
TTTCTCTCAATTATGAGAAACTACAGAATCCCCCAGTGACACAAATGTCTATTTCATATTTTTGTCTCTCATTAGACAACAATTGGCCAGCAAATCAAATGTTTACCCAGACCTATGCATCATATTTATGTAACATATTTATTGGGACACACACATTGTCTCCCTTGGGTAGTAAAACCTTTCAGAGAACATTAGAACAAAGGGACCTTTTCAGTGTACATCTTTATATAATAAGTATTGCGCTCGGATGTGTCATGCAAAATTGGGGCTTTCACAACACTTTATTTTATCCACGTATTAAGTATCACACAATAAATTCAATTGAAAATGAATTTATACAGGGAAAATCTTCACATTATAAAAGAAAGAATCTGTTTATATGGCAACCACCTGCTTCTCCAAGGATAGGCTATATATGTAGATTTAATTTTTGTACACTTTTATGTAAGTGTTTTAAACATAGGTAGTGTTACATTATAATTAATAAGACTGTAAGAAACTAGGTGACGACTAGGGAGCAATACAGTGCCTGCATTATCAACACAATATTCATATTTATGCATTCGGTTGACAAATGTATCCAAATTGACTTACAGTGCATCTAAGGTCTAAATTTGACTATTCTTGTTTTCACTATTGTATTAATTTACTATTAATTTATACAGATTTTGAGTAAGAACATACATAAGAATTATCCTTCAGAAAATAATTAAGAATTAAAATCAGTATATATATTCATGCTTTTCACAATTTTATCAAGTTCTTTTTTTTATTCCCTCAAGAGGAAAGGTAGTTCACCGACTGCATTATTAGACTGATTGTGCCGCCTACCCTCATCAAAAGAGTGCCTCTGAATTTATCAATAAACTTGTTTGGATTTCTTTTCAATCTCGCAAATATGTCAATAAAGCTTTCATGTCCCATAATGGGCTTTCGCCGCAGAGTGCTGGCGCTTGCAGATTAGTGATGTAAGACATAGGAGTCTATTAGTGGATGTACATAAGGATGTTAAAGCTTTGATGTAAAACACAAACACCTAAAATTGTCTTGTGAAACGTATGCCACCCCTGCTCAACAACTTTTGGGCCAGTTTCTATGTAAAATGCCAGGCCGAATTTTCTTCCCAGTCCGTCCCTGCTCTATACTGTGGTTCTATTATGTACCGGCAAAGTTTTTGTAGTTCAGATTACTTGATATAAGTGATTTTCACTGCTATAATTACCAGCATTTATTAGAATAGATTGAGGTTAAGTGGGTCTGCATTACAGTTTTGTTACAGTTTAACTGCAATAGTGTGAAAGTCACTGCACTGTGCTGTTGCTTAGGTTCTGTAGCATTGTGGCATGAATATATCATGCGGTTGCATTTTGTTACTATTTGCTGGGTTATTTTGCTGTTGTGTTTGTAGTCACTTTAATTTACTTGTTTTGTAATGCTGAGTGTTGATATATGTGTATTGCATAATTGTAACGAACTGGCCATGGAGACGGTGTTAGGATCCATGTGCAGGAAGTTTATTAAAAGAGACACAAGCAAACAATCCAAAACAGCAGGCAGAGAGACGTAGTCGTAAAAGCAGGCAGATAAATCCAATAAACCAAATAGACAGTCCAACCAGGCAAACAAAACAAAGGGTAATCCAAAAAGCAGTAAATCCAGAAAAACAGGCAATGGTCATAACATGAATCAAGAAACAATGGCAATGGAAAAACGCTTGGTAAGACAGGGTAAACTGGCAATAATCTGCAACGTGTTCAGTGAAGCACATGGCTTATAAAGCTACAAACAGGAAATGAGAATACAAACAGGAAGTGCCACTAAAACTCAGGTGACGGCTCCCTCTGGTGGAGGGATGAACTGTTCATGGGCTGAGGTATTACAGATTCCCCCCTCTAGGAACACCCCCAGGTGTTCTCCTCCTGGGCCGTCCCCTTGGTCTGGGTGCCGGTCGGTCTGGATGATCACGGTGGAAGTCCCTGATGAGTGAGGGATCCAAAATTTCTGAGGCTGCTAACCAGGATCTCTCTTCAGGACCGTATCCCTCCCAGTCCAAAAGGCAATGTAGTCGATTAGCCCTCCTTCGGGAATCTAGGATCTCCCAGACAAGATAGGCAGGGGATCCATCGATCTCCAATGGTGAAGGTGGTGTGGATTCAGTGGTTAAATATTCCAGTGCAGGGTGTGCAGGTTTCAGGAGGGATATATGGAAGGAAGGAGAGATACAATAATCAGCAGGAAGCACTAGTCTATAGGTTACCAGGTTGATTTGTCTTAGTATCTTAAAGGGACCTACGTACCTTGGACTGAGCTTCCTGCTAGGTAGCCTCAGAAGTAGATCCCTCGTAGAAAGCCATACCATCTGGCCAGGCTGGTAATTAGGGTGGGGACGCCTCCGGCGGTCAGCCTGAATCTTCTGTCTCCTGATGGCTCGCTGAAGCCAGACATGGGCGCTGTCCCACACCCTCTCACTCCTCCTAATCCAGTAAACCACTGCCGGCACCTCTGATGGTTCTCTAGACCAAGGGAACAGTGGTGGTTGATAACCCAGAACACACTTGAAAGGGGTTAGTTCTGTGGATGAATGTGTGAGGGAGTTCTGAGCATACTCAGCCCATGGCAGGAAAGTGCTCCAATGGTGTGGTTCACGACTACAATAGGAGCGTAAGTAGCGACCAATTTCTTGGTTTACTCTCTCTCCACTTGACCGTTAGCCTGAGGGTGATAACCAGAGGTTAAACATTGATATTTACAGTGCATCAGGAAAGTATTCACAGCGCTTCACTTTTTCCACATTTTGTTATGTTACAGCCTTATTCCAAAATGGATTAAATTCATTATTTTCCTCAAAATTCTACAAACAATACCCCATAATGACAATGTGAAAGAAGTTTGTTTGAAATCTTTGCAAATGTATTAAAAAAAAAAAAAAAAAAAAAAAATTATATATATATATATATATATATATAAATAAAAAAAAACACATGTACATAAGTATTCACAGCCTTTGCCACGACACTCAAAATTGAGCTCAGGTGCATCCTGTTTCCACTGATCATCCTTGAGATGTTTCTAAAACTTGATTGGAGTCCACCTGTGGTAAATTCAGTTGATTGGACATGATTTGGAAAGGCACACACCTGTCTATATAAGGTCCCACAGTTAACAGTGCATGTCAGAGCACAAACCAAGCCATGAAGTCCAAGGAATTGTCTGTAGACCTCCGAGACAGGATTGTATCGAGGCACAGATCTGGGGAAAGGTACAGAATTTCTGCAGCACTGAAGGTCCCAATGAGCACAGTGGCCTCCATCATCCGTAAATGGAAGAAGGTTGGAACCACCAGGACTCTTCCTAGAGCTGGCCACCTGGCCAAACTGAGCGATCGGGGGAGAAGGGCCTTAGTCAGGGAGGTGACCAAGAACCCGATGGTCACTCTGACAGAGCTCCAGCATTCTCTGTGGAGAAAGGAGAACCTTCCAGAAGAACAACCATCTCTGCAGCACTCCACCAATCAGGCCTGTACAGTAGAGTGGCCAGACGGAAGCCACTCCTCAGTAAAAGGCACATGACAGCCTGCCTGGAGTTTGCCAAAAGGCACCTGAAGGACTCTCAGACCATGAGAAACAAAGATTGAACTCTTTGGCCTGAATGGCAAGCATCATGTCTGGAGGAAACCAGGCACTGCTCATCACCTGGCCAATACCATCCCTACAGCGAAGCATGGTGGTGGCAGTATCATGCTGTGGGATGTTTTTCAGTGGCAGAAACTGGGAGACTAGTCAGGATCGAGGGAAAGATGAATGCAGCAATGTACAGAAGAATCCTTGATGAAAACCTGCTCCAGAGCACTCTGGACCTCATACTGGGACGAAGGTTCATCTTCCAACAGGACAATGACCCTAAGCACACAGCCAATATAACAAAGGAGTGGCTCTGGGACAACTCTGTGAATGTCCTTAAGTGGCCCAGCCAGAGCCCAGACTTGAACCTGATTGAACATCTCTGGAGAGATCTGAAAATGGCTGTGCACCGACGCTCCCCATCCAACCTGATGAAGCTTGAGAGGTCCTGCAAAGAAGAATGGGAGAAACTGCCCAAAAATAGGTGCGCCAAGCTTGTAGCATCATACTCAAAGACTTGAGGCTGTAATTGGTGCCAAAGGTGCTTCAACAAAGTATTGAGCAAAGGCTGTGAATACTTATGTACATGTGATTTGTTTTTCGTTTTTATTTTTAATAAATTTGCAAACATTTCAAACAAACTTCTTTCACGTTGTCATTATGGGGTATTGTTTGTAGAATTGAGGAAAATAATGAATTTAATCCATTTTGGAATAAGGCTGTAACATCACTTTTTCCACATTTTGCTAAGTGCTCTGAATACTTTCCGGATGCACTGTAATTGACAAAAGGCCTTCCATACCCGTGATGTGAACTGTGGTCCCCGGTCTGTGACAATGTCATCTGGGAGTCCATGCACCCTGAAAACTTGGTTGAACAGGGCCTCTGCAGTCTCCATAGCTGTGGGTAGACCTTTCATGGGGATCAAATGACATTAATTAGGAAAACGATCAACAATGACACAGATGGCAGTGAAACCATTGGAATTAGGGAGATCGGTGATAAAGTCTACTGCTAGGTTTGACCATGGTCATAGAGGGATGGGCAGAGGTTCCAGCAGACCTGCAGAGAGTTGACGGGGGGTTCTAACTTGTGCACAGACATGGCAGGCATAAGTAGTCACATCATGGAGAAGAGTGGGCCACCAGAAAGAGTTACATACCAATGTTGCCGTTCTTTGAGTTCCTGGGTGACCAGATCCTAGGGAAGTGTGCACCCATTGTAAGACCCTCTGTCTGAGATTTTGGGGTATGTGCTGCCTATTGGAAGGACATTCTGATGGTGGTGGTTCATCTTGTTGTCCACGATAGATCTTCTCCATAATAGCCCAACGGTTGGGTGCAATGATGACAGACTGTGGCAGAATGGGTTCTGGGAGAGGTGATGAATGAACTGGATCATGTCTTCGTGACAGGGCATATGCTTTGCCATTCTTGCTACCTGGTCGATAAGTAACAATGAAATTGAATCTGGTGAAGAAAAGCGCCAACCTGGCCTGTCGTGGATTCATTTTCTTGGCGTTCTTAATATATTCCAAATTCTTGTGGTCAATGATGACTTGAAATGGGTGCCTGGATCCCTCCAACCAGTTCCTCCACTCCTCTAGGGCAGATTTGATGTACAACAGTTCCTTGTTGTCTACATCATAATTAGTCTCTGCAGAGGTGTTTTTTTTTTTTGGAGAAAAAGGCACATGGGTGGAGTTTACCTGGATAACCATGACGCTGGGAGAGTACAGCTCCGATGCCACAGTCTGAAGCATCCACTTCCACTATGAAGGGGAGGTCTGGATCTGGGTGTTTCAAGATGGGAACAGTGGTGAAACTAGAATAGAGTCTTTTAAAAGCATCTTGTGCACTCTCGGGCCAAGTCAACCTCCTAGGTTTTCCTCTGAGTAATGCAGTGAGAGGGGCTGCAACGATGCTGTAGTTCCTTATGAATCGCCTGTAAAAGTTTGCAAACCCAAGAAATAGTTGTAGTTCCTTGATGGTTGTGGGGGCTGGCCACTCAGTGACTGCCTTGATTTTGGACTCGTCCATCTCAACTCCTTTGGGGCTGATGTTATATCCTAAAAAGGTTGTGGTGTGAAACTCACATTTTTCTGCTTTCACATATAGCTGATGGTGGAGTAGACGGTTGAGCACTGTCTTGACTTGTTGAATATGTTCATCCCTGGTCTTTGAGTAAACAAGGATATGATCAATGTAAACTATTACACAGCTGTTGAGAAGGTCTCTGAAAATTTCATTGACAAATGACTGGAAAACTGAAGGTGCATTGGCAAGGCCATAGGGCATGACCAAGTACTCAGTGCCCCCTAGTGGTAATAAATGGAGTCTTCCACTCATCCCCTTCTTTGATACGGACCAAGTTGTAGGCACTTCTGAGATCCAGCTTAGTAAAAATCTTGGCTTCACTTAGTTGTTCTAAGGCAGATGGGACTAATGGCAGGGGATAACGGTATTTAACTGTGATGGCATTCAAACCCCTGTGGTCTATACATGGCCGGAGTCCACCATCCTTTTCCACAAATAAAAATCCAGCTGTGGCTGAGAACGTAGAGGGATGAATGAAGCCCGATGCTAGTGCCTCCTCAATGTAATCCTCCATAGCCTGCGTTTCAGGGAGGGATAGAGGGTAAGCCTTGCTTCTAAGGGGAGATGAATTGGGTAGCAAGTCTATGGCACAGTCCCAAGGTCTGTGGGGTGGTAATTGGGTGGCTTTGTTTTTGCTAAATACCTCTACGAGTTCAGAATATTCCTTGGGGATGTGAGCGTGGATGTTAGTCTGGGGGCTCTCCATACTCGTGGTCAGGCATGGTACTATTAACTCGGTAGTTAGACAATGCTCTTGACAGAATGGAGACCAACGCAGCAATTCCCCTTTTCTCCAGGAGATCAATGGGTCATGGAGTGATAGCCATGGGTATCCTAGTATAATGGGGTGGCGAGGAGATGTGATGACATAGAGTGTTAAGGTTTCGACATGGAAAATTCCTAATTGAATCTGGATAGGGATGGTTTCATGGGTTATCTGCCCATGCCTATGGGTGCATTATCTACTGCAGTGATTTGGATGGGAGGATTACATGGTTTTGTAGGGATATTGAATTTGGTAACTATCTTATGATGAATGAGGTTCAATGTAGCTCCTGAATCCACTAGCGCTGTAACACATGATTGGTTATCTTCAATAAAAATGGTCACAGGAAGAGTAATATTCTGACTGGAAACTGAATCAAATGTGATGCTCACTCTTAGAGAAGATCCAGCTGAGGCTCTGGCTCTATGTGGGCATGTGTTACAACGATGTCCTGGTTGGCCACAGTAGAAACATAACCCCTCATCTCATCTGCGCTGGTGTTCCTCCTCGGGCACCCTCACACGCCCGATTTGCATGGGTTCATTTGATTCAGCTGACGAAGTAACAGAAGATGAGGCAGTGGCAGAGAAATGCTTGAGTGCACTGGATCGTGGCTGATTGCGCATGAGATTGTCGATTTTAAGGGTCAAGGTAATGTACTCAGACAAAGTTAACGATTCATTCTTGCACGCCAGCTCAGCTTGCAGTGTGGGATTTAAACCTTCTTGGAATACTGATTTGAGAGCAATATCGTTCTAACCGCTCTGCGCTGCTAAAGTACGAAATTGTACTGCATAATCGGCTGCACAATTTCCCCTGGCGTAGATGCAATAACTGCACAGAAATGTCTCTTCCCCCTGCAGGATATCAAAAACTTCCTTAATCTGTTGTGAGAAATACGTGAAGGACTTGCGAATTTGTTCATCACTATCCCAAACTGCCGAAGCCCACTCTAATGCTTTTCCGGTAAGCAAACTCATCATTAAAGCACATTTAGCTGTCTCTTGATTAAAGGAGTCGGGTTGGTGAGTGAAATATATTGAACATTGCCTCAGAAATCCCTTGCATTTGTCAGCAGATCCATCAAACTTTTCAGGCAGTGCCAGTCATACCGTGTTGGGGCGTGGGGAAGGCATCGACTGGATATAGCATGTCAAATGTTCATTATCAGCGCAAAGATTCACAAGTTGTTCTTGAAATCCCTGTAGTACATCACTTTGATAAGCGATCGTAGCTCTGAGCTGTGTAACCTCCTCTGGATTCTGGTCTGGCGAAGTATTCTGTAACGAACTGGCCATGAAGACGTGTTAGGATCCATGTGCAGGAAGTTTATTAAAAGAGACACAAGCAAACAATCCAAAACAGCAGGTGGAGAGACGTAGTCGTAAAGCAGGCAGATAAATCCAATAAACCAAATACAGTCCAACCAGGCAAACAAAACAAAGGGTAATCCAAAATGCAGTAAATCCAGAAAAACAGGCAATGGTTATAACATGAATCAAGAAACAATGGCAATGGAAAACCGCTCAGTAAGACAGGGTAAACTGGCAATACTTCACAATGTGTTCAGTGAAGCACATGGCTTATAAAGATACAAACAGGAAGTGCCACTAAAACTCAGGTGACGGCTCCCTCTGGTGGAGGGGTGAACTGTTCATAGGCTGAGGTATTACAATAATTAAATACGGAATGAGTAACCAAATGAAAATGACCTAGCATGAATTGATTTCACAATAGAGTTCTGCATAGTATTTTATTGCAAGAAATTACTGTTAAATTTGGTAAAATCCTGGCAGTCTTTCACAGTTAAGGTCAAGAGGTTGAAAATAAAGGTAATAAAGCATGAATTGCAACAAAACACAGCTAAATTATTTATGATTTTCACCAACTGTGCGCAAATCGTCTTTATCTTTCTCAAGGTATAAAGATCAATTCCAATTAAAATGTAATGACGTTTTGAACATGAGTCTGCCTTTATTTAATATGATGAAAACATATGCAAGCACAACGCCATAACAGTATTAATAATGAATTCACATTACATATTGAAAGGTTCATTTTATTGCATTCTAGGCAGTCGAAGTGTGTGTGTGTGTGTGTGTGTGCGTATTATTACCCTGCCTAACAAGCTGCACTCATAAGGCAATATTTATTATAATAAGGCCAAGTCCTGTTGCGGGGCGCTGCCTCTGAGACGCATGCAAGGATGGGTAATTAGCACAGCCAGTTATGAGAGAATCCCGCATGAGTCTTAAAGAAACTCACATCTGGAGCTGTGTCGTGGGACTAAAGTGGCAAGACCTCAGTCTAATTTAGGATGTTCTTCAGTAGCTTGATCATGAATTTGGTACACACAAATTCTCTTATACATTAGATTTTTATTTTTTTTTGGGGGGGGGGGGTTTTCCCCTTTTTCTCCCAATTTGGAATGCCCAATTCCCAATGCGCTCTAAGTCCTCGTGGTCGCATAGTGATTCGCCTCAGTCCAGGTGGCAGAGGACGAATCCCAGTTGCCTCCGCATCTGAGACAGACGCATCACATCACGTGGCTTGTTGAGTGCGTTGCCACGGAGACATAGCGCGTGTGGAGGCTTCACGCCATCCACCACGGCATCCGCGCTCAATTCACCATGTGCCCCACCAAGAACAAACCACATTATAGCGACCACGAGGAGGTTACCCCATGTGACTCTACCCTCCCTAGCAACCGGGCCAATTTGGTTGTTTAGGAGACCTGGCTGGAGTCACTCAGCACGCCCCGATTCGAACTAGCGAACTAGCGAACTCCAGGGGTGGTAGCCAGCATATTTTACCACTGAGATACCCAGGCCCCTCTTATACATTATAAATAATGCAAAGTGAAAACCACACATTTCACTTATTTTTGCACTAATTGGTACCACATTGTGTAAAGAGGATTTGATGAATTCAGTACAGCTTTATGAGTGAAAAACATCTCAACTGTCTCAATTAAGTATGACTTATCAAACACGGATTTCCATTAATTTCCTCAATTAGCAGGCAACTCATTGACATGTCTGAAAGTGCTGTCACATTTGGGAAGGCAAAGAAAATTGAATAACAAATGGATCCAAAATGGGATTAGTTTCCTTAGGGTTTTTAAATCTATGTTATTGATTGTGTTGTTAACCTGAGATTCATTCACTGAAAAGATAGAATAAACTTTTGAAATGGGCAAAAAAAAAAGAATGAAGTGCAAAAAAATGGTCACATTTTTCCATGTCTATTCAACAGGAGAATATAGACCAGTTGTGTAGTAGGTAACTATAGCGATACCACTAACTTAACTACATGTTTCAGTGGCATGACAGTAGCTCAGTTATTTTCAGAAAAGTGTCGCTTTTCCAGAAACAAGCTACACAAGCGTCACAGCGCAACATTTGTAAAACTGTATTGTGGATGAAACAATGGAGTCAAGGAATCAAACGTAATCACCTAAACCGTCCTCTCTCATATAGAAAAAAACAAACAAACGAATCGTTTAAGTGAATCGGTTCTTTCAGGATATGTCCACACTAATACATTTTTTGTTTGAAAGCGCATCTTTTTCTCTACATTTTGGCCTTCGGTGCACATTGAGACGTCATTTTTTTTCCAGAAAAGCATTTTGAAAACACTCTTCCAAGTAGATACATTTGAAAACGTTGTCTTTGTGTTTATGTGAGGACAGTGAAAATTTAGATATTTGAAAAGGATGATGTATTTGTTGTCATGTGACGCATGTGATCCATTCAACCCAAAACAAACAAATGATAAATGCATGTGACGTAGCAGCGTTGTTGTGCCTGCTATTCACTTCGATAGCATTTTTAAAGATGAATGTTACTTTGTTCAACCTTCACATTGCATTCCTAAAAAGGCGACAGGAATAATATGCGGAATTGCTACCTGGCAGCGGAACATCAGGACAATTGCTTTAAAGACTGTACATGGAACATCTATTTTTTCTGCATGCGCAGTAAGAGGATTCAACTTCTGGAAAACTTTTCAAAATGGCAGTGTGGACAGAGAGCGTTTCGAAAAATGAAATGCCGTTTTCAAATGTATCTGGAAATAAACAATTTCCTTTATATTTTTTGTTGAGAATTAATTGTAGTGATTTTTTTTATTTTTTATTTTATTTTAAATATGGTTCATGTATATTAACTAGTTCACATAAATGATTCACTTGAGCCCAGCACAGCCTTAAAGGAACTTTGCCTTCTTTATTGAAGCAAAATTTCTAGTTAATTGCTGCTATTTATCACTATATTTCAAATTGTTAAATAAATAGGGTGCTTTTTAGTTTTATAAGTGTATACTAAGTATACATTTATCTTCAAATTAATGTTGTCACCCTATTTGTTTAACCCTCACGAAAATAACCACAATCCACTTACATTAAGGTTATTTCATTATGGTTTTACTATAGCAATATTATAGTAACCATAACTGTAGTATCCATGGTTAATTTTGTGATTACTGTAGTTTTCCTACAAGAACAGTGGTTCAACTATGGTTAATGTATTAAAACCATGGTACATTTTTTAAAGGGAATGTCACACTAATTAAATAATAATAATAATAATAATAATAATAATAATAATAATAATGATAATAATAATAAAAATGTAAAAAATAATCTGGTTATTTTATTGAATTCTGCAATCAGAACTTCTGATTGGGAAAATAAATAATATCAACCAGTTGTTATGAATCCAAAATATTTCCTTTTTTATATATCTTCAATGTAGGTAGCTACTTCTGTTAGTAGATTGTATTGTAGCAAACAAATTTTTTAAAAGAACATCTTGACTGTAGTTTAAACACCTTAAATCATAAGTAGCTTGTAGCTTGCAAAGTTACAGCTTCAAAGTAGATTCTCGGACACTGACATAGACATGGGTAAAGTTGTAATTTAAAGTTGCAAAAAAAGAAAAGAATGAAAATTAATATATATTAGGGGTGTAAACGAACTGTTTGCCACCCATGGTTCGGGAAGCATTGGCACTGCGGTCCGTTCACCTCATGTTTAATGACAAGTTTTGGTCAAGAAAACAAAGCATTAAACAGACAGGCACAGTTACAATCTCCACTAATGCACCTGAATGGATCTGTTAATGGAAACGCTCCACCTGCGTTTCATGTGGGTCAACTTGATGACATCACTGTTCTGCAAGTGTTGTGTGTAATTGCCCATACGGAAATGTAATATATGACATATATGCCCCTATATCAAGAGTTATATTACCATATATGTTACATATAAGGTGATATGTTATTATTACATACATACATTCTCTGGATGCATGAATATATAAGTTTATGACGCATATGTATATGTATATATACAAAAATTGTATATGTACATATGCTAAAAATATGTATATGATGAAGTTTTGTAAGGAATTGTATGTAGCGACCATATATGTCAAGTTTATGAAAACTACATGTATACAAAATTTCTGTATGCTTAGACATGTTTTTCTTATTAATTTTCAACATACAGTATGTGTCTAACTTTTATATGTCCATATATAATATCAACATATATTGGCAGGCTTTGGGATAGATATATATGAACATAACATCTATGTCTACAATATAAGCATGTATTATATATGTACATATGCATAAACAAATTACACAGGAGATTTTTATAGGTCTATGTTAAATGAATACATAAAAACAGTACATATTAAGGATTTCATTTATAGTTTGATAGGTGTGTGCCACATATGTTCAACATACATGTGTTTCTTTCATATGTACATATCAAAGGAAAACATTCATTGAGGGAGTCTAGGAAACATATATATATATATATATATATATATATATATATATGTATGTGTATATATAAATATATTATATATATATATGTGTGTGTGTGTGTGTGTGTGTGTGTGTGTGTGTGTGTGTGTGTAGGACTTTACTGGTTGTTTAGATCAGTGTTACTATCAGAAATAATTAATAATTATTTCTTTATTAATTAATATTTAAATTAATTAATTGAATCTAACTCATTAAAACCTCATATGGGGCTCCAGTAAATGTAGTGCGCTACGTTTAGGAGTGGGTTTGGTTATTAGCAATAATTAATAATTATCAAAGATAATTATTAATTATTAAAATCAATAGAACATTAATGAGAATCAATGTTAGCTTTTTTTTTTAATCCTTTAAATCAACAATTATCAAAGATAATCACTAATAATTAACATCGATGAAACATTAATTAAAATTAACACTAGCTTATTGATCCTTCAAATTCAACAGTCATCAAAGATAATTATCAATTATCAAAAATCAATAGAATATTAATAAGGATTAATATTGCCGGGGCACCACCCTGGAATCAGGGACTAATAACCAGATAGTATAACATTCTCAATATTAGATTGTTTTCCTAGGAAAATCGACATCCAAAGAATATCGATTTTCGGAAAAAAACAATGAATGAAGGCTTGAATCCGAGCACTGACATCCCATCAGCATGTGACACGTGTATGCACAACAAACCAAAACACTTCTCTTTGAAATATAACAAAGTTTATTTATGCAGTAATATCAATTAATAATTAATACAATGCAGTCAATAAACTTCCTACTTACAACTACAAACTAAACAGTGATATGATTAGATATGGTAACCAAAATAATCCTATAACACATGAGGGTGTGTGTGTGAGAGTGTGTGTGTGTATGTGTGTGTGTAAGGAGGGACGCGCACAAAATGGCGGACGTGACTCTCGTGGAGAGTATGTCACGCGAGACTTCCGGCCAGAGAATATGGCCGCGAATGTGGGTGGAGAGAAACCAGTCAATGGCGTCTGCCAGTTTACTGTGTGTATCCGCTTGTATGATAGCTTAGGGACAAAGCTGAGCTTTATCACAAAGCTATCTACTAGCCGAGAATGTTTGTGATGTGTGCGAGAATGTTTGTGGTGTGTGTGTGTGTGTAAGGAGGGACAGAGAGAGAATAAATTGATGGCCCCAAAGCTGAATTCGCGATCGTGGGTGAGAATCCAAAGCAGCTGTTAGTTTATCACTCAGAGACGCGGTGGACGGCTCGTAAACGTCCCGTGGTCTTTGGTTCTTTAATGGATAAACTTAGTGTGCTGGTCTCACCCGCGATGGCGGAAATGCACAACAGTCCAATGTGGTTGGACTACAATACAGCAGATCTCATTCGTGATAATTAATACCTTGAGTATTAGCCGTAATGAGCGGATTCGGTGGTCCGTAAACTGTACAAGCAATAACCTTGATACAAAAGAATAACACACTATAATATTCCGACACGGTTCCTCGAGGCTCGGGTGATGACAGGAGGCCGTTTCCTCGCTCTGTCAGCGGGTGGTACGGCTGCTGATTCTCGGCGGGCTGGCGGAGAAATCAGCGACGTCGACTTGATTGAAGATGGAAGAGAACTCTTTTGCCTTTGTCTTCTATCTGAATATATAAGGCCCAACATATATATATATTAAAATATGTAAATACACACGAACAACTTAAATTTGGAATTTCTATATGTCTATAATAAACTCATAAATAGAAATAGAATATAATTTTTAATATTTAATTTATGGTCCCATATGTTTCCCACATACTTTTAACATGTTATTTTTACATATTAAAATATATAAGAAAAAAATGGTCTTTATAGATTCCACCACCACTGTTATTCAATTTATTTGTTGGTTCCATTTTTGTCATTTCATTTTTGCGTTTGTACTTAAAGCAGTTATTTTCTAGGCTACTAACTCAAAAGCATAATTTTTTTGATGAGTAAAATTAACATGTCGACATGGTCTGGTGAAAGACCGGACTTAACTCACCTAAGGTGGCTGTCCTGTGCTTGAAAAAGCCTGCTCAGCGGAAAATGCACAGATCTAAAGAAGGCTCAAATGTGAAAACATCCTTAGGGACTTTCAAACATTTGGAAAGCCAATTCCCGCACCACCGAAGTTATTTCATAACTACTTTGCTGAGTTTGCTTGTCTAGCGATAGGAAATTTTCCTGCACACGCCGTGAGAGAGAGGGAAGAAGCATGCGCAGCCTGAGGTGAAATTAAACTCTGTTTCCATATCTGTCACTCATTCGATGTTGTGTCGATGTAGTGACACTAGTGGTCACTCTTGGGAGCCCCAAACACCTCTGGTCTTTGATAAAAGGCCAATGAAAATTGGCGAGTGGTATTTGCATGCCCCTCTCCCGGACATACGGGTATAAAAGGAGCTGGTATGCAACCACTCATTCAGATTTTCTCTTCGGAGCCGAACGGTCATGCTCATTGAGCTGAATTCTCACAACTGTTCATTCACCTCTGCTGGATCTGACGGCACATTTCAGCGGCTTCTCCCTCCTCTGCACTGGTGCACTGCAGAGAACGCCCATGGGTGCTTCGGCAGAAAAAAGAGAGTATATTTCTCTAAAAGAGAAACACACACGGAATGTCTTTTTAAAGACGCGTCTTTTTAAAGATGCCTTTCCTTTGTGTGTTATTCCTGGTTGCGCTCGTGATCTCTCGCCTTCTGAAGGTCACGATCACTGTTTTTTGTGTCTGGGCACTGCTCACGTGGAGACAGCGTTCGTGGATGGGTCATGTACTCATTGTGAGAACATGTCCATGGCAACGATGCGGTCACGGCTTACCTTCGTAAGAAAGCAAGCCATCCCAGAGGCTCCCTGCCTCGGTCCTTCTACCCACGGGTATGAGGCCAGCGCGGCTAGCACTGGGGGCGATTTGGGTACCCCAATGGGACCATCTCCGCCAGGTATCCCCCCACAGACCTCCCATTCCCCAGCACGCTCATCTGCACCGATCGGGCTTCCGGATGAGTCCGCCGGCTCGTCTCACGGCGAGTTCGACCTCTTATTCGGAGCCCGTGAAGGTGATGAGCTCTCGAGCGCAGCATTGGAGAGCTGGCTCGTCCAGTCGGACGTGGAAACCTCAGCTGGGCTCCACTCTTCAGGTGCGGTCGCCCAGTCGCAGGCTGACGCAGAGATGATGACATGCTTTCCCGGGCAGCCGCGAGCGTCGGGCTAGAGTGGAACCCTCCACTCTCCCCTGAACCCTCGCGGCTCAATGGTTGGTTCCTGGGCTCGCGGCGCCGCTCAAAGCCACGCCCCACCCTGTTCCTTTGTTCTCGGAAGTGCATGAAGAGCTGACAAGGTCGTGGGAGGCACTTTTTACTGCCTGGTCCCGATCTTTCAGCTTCTCCACCCTCACTACCCTCGATGGTGGGGCGGCCAAGGGCTATTCGGCAATCCCACCGGTGGATAAAGGCACTCATGGTGCACCTATATGCGCAGAGCACCGCCACCTCCAAGGCCTGTAGGTTTACGTTGTCTCTGACGGCCAAGGCCTACGGTGCTGCTGGACAAGCCGCCTCCGCCTTGCATGCCATGGCTCTCCTGCAAGTCCGCCAAGGTGCTAAAGGAACTGCACGAGGGTAGTTCCGCCCCGGGATTGATGCAGGAGCTGTGCTCGGCAACCAAACTCGCTCTCTGGGTGACGAAGGTCACGGCGCGGTCTCTCGGGCGGGCAATGTCCACCTTGGTGGTCCAGGAGTGCCACCTTTGGCTCAACCTGGTCGAGATGGGAGAGGCCGACAAGGCACGGTTCCTTGCTGCCCCCATTTCCCAAGTTGGCCAGTCTGGAAAAACCGAGGACTTTGCCCAGCAGTTCTCAGCAGTGAAGCAGCAGATGGAGGTTATCCGGCACATCCTGCCCCGGCTCGGCTCAAGAACCTGCACCCCGTCTGCTCGTTGCCAAGGGCGTCCCCCTGCGGTGACTGCAACGGCTCCGGCGTGGAGCCCACCGCAGGAAGCAGACTCCACCCGTCTCGTGGCCGCCAAGAACCCACAAAAGGCTTCGAAGTGCCCCTGGGACGACGAAACCTGCTGCTTTGGAGCTGGTAAGCAGACCACTCCATCCCCTGGTCAAGGGCCGGGAGGAGAATCTTTTGTTACCTTTGCATTTAATTGCGCTGCATGCCCAAGTGGCTGCAGTACCCAAGAGTTCAGCAAGAGCGGTTTCTTTGTTCCCTGGGTCACATATCCGGTGTGCACGGCCGTCATCACGACCACCGTCCACCACTCTATTTGGCAGGTTTGGCACTTCAGCGGCGGTCTCTCCGCCTCTGAGCGCACAGGCGTGGCACAGATCCACCCCTGATGTGACAGTCTCCATGGGTCATGAGGACAGGCCTCTTCCTCCCCTGTCCCAGGCTGTTCAAGGGGTGGTCACAAGGAGCCAGATAAGTACTTCGATGTCCCTGAACTCAGCATGGCCATGACACAGTGTGGCACCTCAGGCTCCACCCCACCACGAGGCCCCACCCGCTGGTACGTCTGATGAGACTGTCCCTCCGGCAGAGATGAAGAAGGGGTTTTACAGCCGCTACTTCATTGTACCAAAAAAAGGCGGTGGGTTGCGGCCAATCTTGGACCTGCGTGTACTGAACCGGGCTTTACACAGACTCCTGTCCTAGATGCTGACGCAAAGATACACTCTTGTGAACGTCCGGCATCAAGATTGGTTCATGGTAGTAGACCTGAAGGACACGTACTTCCACGTCTCGATTCTACCTCGACACACACCCTTCCTGAGGTTTGCATTCGAGGGTCGGGTGGATCAGTACAAGGTCCTCCCTTTCAGTCTGTCCTTGTTCCCTCACATCTTCATGAAGGTCGCAGAGGCAGCCCTTGCCCTGCTAAGGGAAGTGGGCATTTGCATCCTCAACTATCCCGACGGTTGGCTAATCCTAGCTCACTCTTGGGTTTTGTTGTGTGCACACAGGGACCTGGTGCTCTCGCACCTTAGCCGACTAGGGCTTCGGGTCAACTGGGAAAAGAGCAAGCTCCTCCCGGTTCAAAGCATCTCTTTTCTCGGTTTGGAGTTGGACTCAGTCTCGTTGACAGTGTGCCTCACGAACGAGCGTGCACAGACGGTGCTGACCTGATTGAAGGCATTCAAACAGAAAACAGCGGTTCCACTGAAATTTTTTCAGAGGCTCCTGGGGCATATGGCATCCTCAGCGGTGGCCACTCCACTCAGGTTGATGCATATGAGACCACTTAAGCACTGGCTTCAGACTCGAGTCCATAATGCCGATCTGTCACCATCTCTTCAGCCCTTGGACCGACCTCATGTTTCTACGGGCAGGCGTTCCCCCTAGAGCAGGTCTCCAGGGGTGTTGTGGTCATGACAGACGCCTCCAAAATGGGCTGGGGCACCGTTTGCAATGGGCACGCAGCTGCCGGCTTATGGATGGGCCCGCGGCTGCATTGGCACATCAACTGCCTCGAGTTGCTGGCAATTCTGCTCGCCTTGCGGAGGTTCTGGCTGTTGATACAGGGCAAGTGTTAGCTCGGACAGACAACGCGGCAACGGTAGCATATGTCAACTGTCAAGGCGGTCTGCGCTCCCGTTGTATGTCACAACTCGCCCGCCATCTCCTCCTCTGGAGTCAGCAGCACCTCAAGTCGCTGTGAGCCACTCACATCCCGGGTGACCTCAACACTGCAGCGGACGTGCTGTCACGGCACGTTACCCTCAGGGGAGAGTGGAGACTCCACCCTCAGGTGGTCCAGCTGATCTGGAGTCGATTCGGACAGGCACAGGTAGACCTGTTCGCCTCCAGGAATCCTCTCACTGCCTGCTCTGGTACGCCCTGGCTGAGGCACCTCTCGGTATAGATGCGCTGGCACACAGCTGGCCCCCTGGACTGCGGAAATATGCGTTTCCCCCAGTGAGCCTACTTGCACAGACCCTGTGCAAGGTCAGGGAGGACAAGGAGCAGGTCGTCCTGGTAGCACCCTACTGGCCCACCCAGATGTGGTTCTCGGACCTCACGCTCCTCGTGACAGCCCCCCCTGGCAAATTCCCCTGAGGAAGGACCTTCTTTCTCAGGGACGGGGCACCATCTGGTACCCGCGACCAGACCTCTGGAATTCCCATGTCTGGCCCCTGGACGGGACGTGGAAGACCTTAGCGGTCTACCACTCGCAGTGGTAGACATGATCACTCAGGCTAGGGCCCCCTCTGTGCTCCTGTATGCCTTTAAGTGGTGTCTGTTCACTAAGTGGTGTTCTTCCTGACAGGAAGACCCCCAGAGATGCGCAGTCGGATCGGTGCTTTCCTTCCTGCAGGAGAGGTGGGAAGGGCGGCTGTCCCCTTCCACCTTGAAGGTGTATGTAACCGCTATAGTGGCACACCATGACACAGTGGACGGTAAGTCCTTAGGGAAGCATGACCTGATCATCAGGTTCCTGAGAGGTGCCAGGAGGCTGAATCCCTCCAGACCGTGCCTCGTTCCCTCATGGGACCTCTCTGTAGTTTTTCAGGGTCTACAGAGAGCCTTTGCAGTCAGCTGAGCTTAAGGCACTCTCCTTGAAGACTGCCCTCCTGACTGCGCTCACTTCCATCAAGAGGGTAGGAGACCTGCAAGCATTCTCTGTCAGCGAAACGTGCCTGGAGTTCGGTCCGGGCTAATCTCACGTGATCTTGAGACCCCAACCGGGCTATGTGCCCAAGGTTCCCACAACCCCTTTTAGGGACCAGGTGGTGAACCTGCGAGCGCTGCCCCAGGAGGAGGCAGGCCCAGCTCTGTTGTTGCTGTGTCTGGTGCGCGCTTTACGCATCTATTT
This sequence comes from Myxocyprinus asiaticus, assembly GCF_019703515.2. Lineage (NCBI taxonomy): Eukaryota > Metazoa > Chordata > Actinopteri > Cypriniformes > Catostomidae > Myxocyprinus > Myxocyprinus asiaticus. Next base: position 25,818,676 of record NC_059351.1, read on the forward strand.
GGATCGTACACAGAGCTTTAGGATCTCTGAGCAGCTCTTTGTCTGCTTTGGTGCACAGTGGAAAGGAAGTGCTGTCCCCAACTAGAGGATCGCCCACTGGCTCATTGATGCCATAGCTATGGCATATCACGCCCAGGACGTATTGCCCCCGGTAGGGCTAAAAGCCCATTCTACCAGGGGTGTAGCGGCCTCCTGGGCCTTGGCCAGGGGTGCCTCTCTAACAGACATTTGCAGAGCAGCGGGCTGGGCAACACCCAACACCTTTGCGAGGTTCTACAACCTCCGGGTGGAACCGGTTTCGTCCTGGGTAGTGGCACGCAATATAAGCGTATAAGCCCGGGATAGCCGGCCAGGTGTATCGCTTGCACATAGCACCTTTCACCTCCTCTGATGTGCGCCATTAACTCCCAGTAGTGTTCACAAACTATGTTCCCTGGTTGACTTCCTCCGAGCCCTGTGGCAGTCGAGTTTTCGGAGAGACTCGCTGCCGGCCCAGTACACGTCCTAACTTAAATCGGTAGGTGCTCCGCATGTGGTGGTTCCCTGTAGGTAACCCCATGCGATGTATATCTTCCGCTAATTCATTTCCCTGTTGGCAAACTGCATCTTCCTTGGGCAGAGGCCCCTATGCCACAGTCTCCATGTTTGTAGTAACTCCTCCCCTGTTGGGTAGGACCTACCATGAGACTTACCCACATGACATACTTCCGACATAGCTCGGCAAGACCATGCGATGTATTTTCCACTTAAATATCCCCCCTCTCTCTGGGCGAGGTGTGGTCTCCGTGGTGTCTTCCCCTTGGGAGGGACACCCCCCGACTACACCTGGTCGGCCCAGTCGGATATTCCCCCTTTTTTTTAGGGAGTGGAAAAAAAGAAGGGGAAAAGAGGCCATGACTGGGCTAGCCTGTTTCTATCTTTTGGGTAGTCGACTTGTCCCCAAAGGGCCATTTGACACTCATAACTATGTTGGGGGAGGTTACGTGTTGGCCTGGTGCACTGGCTACGAGGCACACAGTTGTCTGCCCGTCACGTATTGCCAGTTCACGTAACACAGTTCAGCCAGTTGCGGCATTTTGTATAGGGACCCCTAGTGTCACTACATCGACACAAAGTCGAGTAAGTGACAGATAGGAAACATCATGGTTACTTGTGTAACCTCTGTTCCCTGTTGGAGGGAACGAGACGTTGTGTCCCTCCTGCCACAACGCTGAACTACCCGCTGAAATGGCCGGGACCTTGTCTCGGCTCCTCAGCATAAAACCTGAATGAGTGGTTGCATACCAGCTCCTTTTATACCCGTATGTCCAGGGGAGTGGCATGCAAATACCACTCGCTAATTTTCATTGGCCTTTTATCAAAGACCAGAGGTGTCTCAGGCTCCCAAGAGTGACCCCTAGTGTCACTACATCGAAACAACGTCTCATTCCCTCCATCAGGGAATGGAGGTTACACAAGTAACCATGATGATACTTGTTAACAGGCTTTTCTGTCCCTTCAGGCTTTACTGCTCTCTCTCTCTCTCTCTCTCTCTCTCTCTCTCTCTCCCAATAAGTACATATCGATGGCTCAAGCCTCCGTATAGTTCTAAAATGATGGAGTCCTGAGATGGGATGCGTAATAAATTTGTTCCACACACAAGAGTGTTTTAAGGACAAAAACCTGACAAATGTCTTGAAATAAAACACCTGAACAATGTCTTGAGGGGTTGTAATTGTGGTATAAGTGGAATAATGGACTCCGGTCTGTTGAATTATCAGAAAAATAATGCACACCCGAAGTGTTCGCGTCATGGCCGCATTACCACCTCAGGTGTGCATTATTTTTCTAATAAATAAATGGTCCATCATCAATTTTTCCTTATGTAAGTTTCATTGTATGTTTCCTCCCCCACAGCTCGAAATTCACCCAGGCTCAGGAGTGTATGTGCCAAAAAATGTGTGGTGGGCAGCTAGCCACACAAACGGCCCTACAACCATGACACGGGTGCTCCTGCTTGGAGTGTTCAGCATTGAGACCCTTTTGAAGAGCAGTCGCCGAAGTATGTTATTGGCTGTTCAGTCTGTGTCTGTTTGTTTAATTTTAATATTTTTTTTGTTGTTTGTGTAGATTGGACTTTTTTTATCTATTTGGGTAAAATCAGGCAAGGGAATAAAACGCATTTGAAAACTGTCCTTTTATGCTAATTTTGTCAGATTTATAGAGATGTGTACACTCCCAAGGAATATGCACTTCCAAGAAATAAGCAAAATAAATTAAATAATAGATGATTTTATAGCTTGTTTAAAAAAAAAAAAAAAAATGATTTTCTAAGTTTTGCACAGAAACGGTAGATACATCCTACTGAATCACTCTTAATTAACAAATACAGACCCTATTTTCCAAAAAAAGTTATTTGTAAAATGCAATAACAACAAATATCTGTGATTTGTTCATTCTCTTGAACCTTTATTTAACTGACAAAAGTACAAAGAAAAGATTTACAATGTTTTCACTGACCAACGTAATTATATTTTGTAAATATAAAAGATTTTGCAATTATGAAGATTCAGGGAATCCAGAGAGATCTCAGTCTGTGTAGGGCAAGGCCGGAAACCACTGTTGAATGTGCATGACCTTCGAGCCTTCAGACGGCATTGCATGACAAACGGTCATGCTACTGTGTTAAATATAGCCACATGGGCTCGGGAGTACTTCGGAAAGCCGTTGTCACTTAACACAATCTGCCACTGCATCAAGAAATGCATCTTGAAACTCTATTAAGCATGGAGAAAGCCATACATCATTTCTATACAGAAACGCTGCTAAGTTCTCTGGGCCCGAGCTCATCTCAAATGGTCCGAAAGACAGGGGAAATGTGTGCTGTGGTCAGATGAGTCCACGTTTCAGCTTGTTTTTGGGAAAAATGGATGTGTTCTCTGTGCCAAAGATGAAAGGGACCATCCAGACTTTTATCCGTGAAAGGTACAAAAGATTGGACTAAAGATGGCGCCGAGTATGGCTGCTGCGTTGCGAGCTCCGACACAACATGGCAGTGTTTTGTTTGTTTTGTTCACAATTCTTATGTTTTTTGTCTTGGATGTTGTCTGCCTTATTGTATACGACAGACAAACACTTTTGGACATTGGTTCAGCAATTTCACACCGTAAACCGGACTTCAAATTCCTCAATGCCGACCCGCTGTTTACAAACACGCAAGTGGAGCCCTTTGTCTGGGATGCACGGCCGCGGAAACGCAGGAGGGAAAGGGGAAACAGAGCCGGCGTTCTCATCAGAGTAATACGCCGTGCAAATCGACCCCCACTACCCAGTATTCTACTGGCAAATGTTCAGTCTCTGGATAACAAGCTCTGCGAGCTGAAAGCGCGGATCTCTTTCCAACGAGACATGAGGGACTGCTGCATTATCTGCCTAACAGAAACTTGGATGTCTGCGGAGATTCCAGACTCAGCCATTGAACCCGCGGGGTTCTCCGTGCACCGAGCGGACAGAACGAAAGACCTCTCAGGTAAAAGCAGAGGTGGTGGTGTATGCTTTATGATCAACAAATCCTGGTGTGATCAGAGGAACGTACATTCTATCAAGTCTTTCTGCTCTCCTGATCTGGAATTTCTCCTGCTTCTGTGTCGACCATTCTGGCTACCAAGGGAATTCACAGCGGTCATTATCACAGCTGTATACGTTCCCCCACATGCTGATGCAGACCGGGCACTCAAGGAACTGTATGGGAGAATAAGTGAGCAGGAAACCACGCACCCTGAGGCCGCGTTCATTGTGACTGGGAACTTTAATAAAGCCAGTTTCAAATCAGTCGCACCAAAATACCACCAGCACACATTAGTTTCAACACACGAGGGGACCGGGTTTTGGACCATTGCTACTCTCCCTTCCGGGATGGCTACAAATCCCTCCCCCGCCCACCATTTGGCAAATCGGACCACTCTTCCATTCTGCTTCTGCCCGCTTACAGGCAGAAACTGAAACAGGAAGCACCCACCCTCAGAACGATCCAGTGCTGGTCAGACCAATCAGACTTTACGCTACAGGACTGTTTTGATCACACGGACTGAGAGATGTTCCGGTCCGCCTCTGATGACGACATCGAGCTTTATGCTGATAGCGTAATGTGTTTCATCAAAAAGTGCGTGGAGGACATTGTCCTGACCAGAACAACACGGATCTATCCGAACCAGAAGCCATGGATAAGTAGCGATGTTCGCGCGGCACTTAATGTGCGGACCTCCGCTTTCAATTCTGGGAACACGGAGGAGCATAAACAAGCCACATTTAACATTCAGAACAGCAAAACGCCAGTACAGGAACAAGATTGAAGGACAGTTTAACACCACCAACTCTAGAAGCATGTGGCAGGGAATTAACATCACAGACTTTAAAGGGAATAAAAACTCGTGAACACAGCTGCCTCTCTCCCGGATGAGCTAAATACTTTTTATGCTCGTTTTGAGGGAAATAACACCGCCCTCATGGAGAGAGCTCTCGCGGCCGAAGCTACAGAGGTTAGTTCACTCTCCGTCTCTGTAGCTGATGTAACCCGATCCTTCCGACGGGTGAATATCCGCAAAGCCACGGGCCCAGACGGCATTCTGGGCCGTGTCATCAGAGCGTGCGCGAACCAGATGGCTGGTGTTTTTACGGACATTTTCAACCTTTCCCTCTCTTTGTCTGTAGTGCCCACATGCTTTAAAACATCCACCATTGTGCCTGTTCCAAAGCAATCAAAAATAACTTGCTTAAATGACTGCCGTTCTGTTGCTCTGACCCCCATCATCAGCAAATGCTTTGAGAGACTAATCAGAGGTTACATCTGCTCTGTGCTGCCTCTCTCTCTTGACTCATTGCAGTTTGCTTACCGCAACAACCGCTCCACTGATGATGCCATTGCATCTACAAAACACACTGCTCTCTCCCACCTGGAAAAAAAGAACACTTATGTGAGAATGCTGTTTGTAGACTACAGCTCAGCATTCAACACCATAGTGCCCTCCAAGCTAGATGAGAAACTCCGGGCTCTGGGCTTAAACAGCTCGCTGTGCAGCTGGATCCTGGACTTCCTGTCAAGCAGACGCCTGGTGGTTAGAATAGGCAGCAACATCTCATCATCACTGACCCTCAACACTGGAGCCCCACAGGGCTGTGTTCTCAGCCCACTCTTGTATTCCTTGTACACACATGACTGTGTGGCAACACATAGCTCCAATGCCATCATTAAGTTTGCTGATGACACGATGGTGGTAGGTCTGATCACTGACAATGATGAAACAGCCTACAGAGAGGAGGTGCACACTCCGACACACTTGTGTCAGGAGCACAACCTCTCCCTCAACGTCAGTAAGACAAAGGAGCTTGTGGTGGACTTCAGAAGAAAAGACAGAGAACACAGTCCCATCACCATCAATGGAGCACCAGTGGAGAGAGTCAGCAGCTTCAAGTTCCTGGGTGTCCACATCACTGAGGAACTCACATGGTCCATCCACACAGAAGTTGTTGTGAAGAAGGCTCATCAGCGCCTCTTCTTCCCGAGACGGCTGAGGAATTTTGGAATGAACCACCACATCCTCACACGGTTCTACACCTGCACTGTAGAGAGCATCCTGACTGGCTGCTTCTCCGCCTGGTACAGCAATAGCCATGCCATGGGCTGTTCTCACTGCTACCATCAGGCAGACAGTATCGCAGCATCAGGACCCGCACCAACCGACCCCATGATAGCTTCTTCCCCCAAGCAATCAGACTTTTGAACTCTTGATCTCCCACGATCAAAATACATCAGCACTGCACTTTATTACTCTTACTCTTATATCTCACACCAGACTGTCATAAATTATATTATTATTATATATATTCTCTCTTAACAACTTACTATCATCCGACAGCCTGAATGTCAATACAGTACAATACAACCTACTGTACATTCTAAATATACTACTATATATACTTTTTTATTTTTTATTTTTATTGAATGTGTATCTATATTGTGCGTATTGTATACTGTACAGTGTATGTTATTATTTGTATATTGTTGTGTGTAATTATGTGTATATTAGACTCTAAATTGTGCTGTGGTAATTTGATGTTATTGTAAATTGGTATACGTCTCATCACTGTCACGACTGCTATGTTGATCGGAACTCCACCCAAGAATTTCACACACCATTGCACTTGTGTGTATGGCTGTGTGACAATAAAAGTGATTTGATTTGATTTGATTTGAAAAGCCAATATCTGTCATGGTATGGGGTTGCTTCAGTGCCCACAGCATGAGTAACTTGTATATGTGTGTGAAGCTACCATTTGGGAGGAGGCGTATATTGGGATGTTAGAGACACATATGCTACCATGAAGACAACGTCTTTTCCCGGGAATTCCTTGGTTATTTCAGCAAGATAATGCCAGAACACCCTAGCAACTGCCTAGCAACACCATGGCAACCACCTAGAACAGCCTAGCAATGCCCTAGCAACCACCTAGAACACCCTAGCAATCCCCTAGCAACCACCTAGAACACCCTAGCAACCACCTAGCAACACCCTTGCAACCACCTAGAACATTTTTTCTATCTATCTATCTGTCTCTCTGTCTGTCTGTCTGTCTATCAGTGTTTCTGGCAGTCTTTTTTCTATCTGTCTGTCTGTCTATCTGTCTTCCTGTTTGTCTGTCTATCTTTCTGTGTGTCTCTCTCTCTATCTATCTATCTATCTATCTATCTATCTATCTGTCTGTCTGTCTGTCTGTTTTTATCTTCAATCTATATTTTTCTCTTTATAATGAAGTAACTAACTAACAAAACATTTTTCAACATTCAGACCAGGCTCTTTCAAGCCAAAATTTCTCTACGAACTTCATTTGTCTAGTTGATTTTAAGGTTTTGTTTTTTGTTTTTAAAACACTACATGGATTTGCACCAGGCTACATTTCTGATCTCCTCTGACAAATTACTGTTCCACATCCAATGGTCCCAGTGTAAATATAAGGATGAACTAGCATTTTCCACTGTTGGTCTCTGACTGTGGAACAATCTGCCTCTCATGAATAGATCTTCCCCTTCAATATTTTATTAAATTCATTTTTTTAAATCCTGTTTTTACTTCAGCCTTTGACTTGAGTCCCCCTGTGAGCTTACAGTACAGTTTTATCAAATGTTTAAATGAGCTTGAGTGTTGTATTCTACCTATCATGTACTCTGATTAAGTTTATATTTATTTACTTATTCAAATTCCATTTCCTCTTTGGTCAGCATCTGTTGCTTTAAATGTGCTCTGTAATTAAATTGAGTTGATTTGACTATTTACATTATCACCATTTTACTGAAGCTACTTGGATTTTACTCAAGCTGACTGTCAAAGATTTTAGGTTGAAAAAGGGAACTACATGGTTGTATAAGATGGGAGTTAATTTTGATTTTGTTCTAATCTCTAAAATTTTGCTGTTTCTTAGGTGGCAAGTCCAAAAAGGCAGGCCTGATGAGGCAAAAGAGGCCCTGGACAGCATCAAAGTTGATGCTTTAATGAGAAAGTATGTTACTTAATGTATGCCTTGTTGTTCTTGTGTTGATGTCCCCAAAGCACAGCTAAGGTGGCTGTATATTGGCAACAATGTAGAAATAGATTATGTATCATGACACAAGTTTCATGATTCAATGGGCCTCATTTGTTAAAGTTGTGTTAAACCAAATATGACTGTAAAACAAGCATAAGATCATTTCACTAATACCATCAGTATTTAGCAGTTTCATCTTTGGCGGATCAGTGTGACCAGACTTACACCTGGGTAGGGCCTGGTGTAGATTTCAGCATACCCTTTCAAAAATCTGAAAAACCTACATTTCAGAATAATTGTCATTGTCTATTGCAAAGTAGCACACTGTGCATTCTTACTTACCTTTTTCTTCTTGTGCCTGATTTTTGCTGACTAGTTATACACCCTTTAAGCTATCATCACAATTCAAACTTTATAGCAAAATTGAAATTTGGTAGAGTGTTGGGTTGCATGCCTTAAGCTTATTAAGGATATTTCACCACCATATGGACTCAGATCACATCCAGGTAACTGTAATGTTTCAACCCAACATTCTACCAAAGTTCATTTTTGCTTTAAAATGTTAATCACATTATGAAATAAGGTGCAACCATTCAGATTTTTTTTTATATGATTTATAGTTTTAACAGTTTACCAGTCATTTTTGGCCCTATTATCTCCATTATTTTTCACTCAGCTCTGCTAGAATGGATGATGTCATAATCTAATTTGTCCTTATAATTAAATATATTATAAAACTGAAATGCAGTCTTTCTGATTTATTACAGATGCGGTGATCCAGAAATTTCCTGGCACCACCAGGAGCCAATTGGGTTGGCAATAAACCAAAAACTAACAGAACTGCATATATATAGAACATATATATCGAAAACATATATCTTTATATATATATATATATATATATATATATATATATATATATATATATATATATATATTTAATAGTGACATATATGTCACATTTAGGTAAATAATATGCTATGCATATATGTGTAATTTGTATATTACACATTTATCCAAAGACATATATGTTATGTATATAAATAATTATATACATGCCATATATGTGAAAAAATATACATACATAAACATACATATTTGTATGGCCGTGACATATATGTCATATATGAAATTGTTCAAATTTCTAATAGGTTTCATATATAGCTTTTACATTTATGACATATATGTTTTTGCTTCATATGACCATATATTTCATATATGGAAATTTTAAATATGTACATATATTACATTTGCGTATGGGTGAAAATGGCAAATGGAGAAAACGAAACGCTGACAGAGAATCCCCCTGCATTTCTCCTTTCTAGGAACATTTTCTTTTTGCAGTCAATCACAACAGCGATGGTCAAAAGACGTTTTACAAAACAGGCACTGTTTTTTCATGTTTTAGAATAATAGTGAATTCATCAAAACTATGGAATAACAAATGGAAATATGGGAATTATGTTGTGACTAAACAAAATCCAAAATAAATCAAAACTGTGTTATATTTTAGCATCTTCAAAGTAGTCACCTTTTGCCTAGAATTTGCAGACATGTACTCCTTGACATTTTCTCAACCAACTTCTTGAGTTATCACCCTGGTATGCTTTTTAAACAGTATTGAAGGAGTTCCCATCTATGTTGGGCACTTATTGGCTGCTTTTCTTTATTATTTGGTCCAAGTCATCCATTTCAAAAACTTTTTTTTTTTTAATTAAAATGTAGTTTTATAATGAAATAAATTAATATGTTGGCACGATTACATTTTTGTCTGCAAAACTAATTTCATACATTTAAGCATACGCCTCAAGTCAAATGATTTTTAAGATCATGAGAAACATTTCAGTCAAGTGTTTCAAAACTTTTGACCGGTAGTGTACTGTATATATATTATTATATATATATATATTTTTTATTTTATTTTTTATTTTTTGGAGCAAAGCAAGTACAGAACCGTACCTGAAACCGTGACCCTTAAATGGTGATACAAACCGAACTGTGAGAAATTCGAACCGTTACACCCCTTTATATATATACAGGTGCATCTCAATAAATTAGAATGTCATGGAAAAGTTCATTTATTTCAGTAATTCAACTCAAATTGTGAAACTCGTGTATTAAATAAATTCAGTGCACACAGACTGAAGTAGTTTAAGTCTTTGGTTCTTTTAATTGTGATGATTTTGTCTCACATTTAACAAAAACCCACCAATTCACTATCTCAACAAATTAGAATACATCATAAGACCAATACAAAAAAACATTTTTAGTGAATTGTTGGCCTTCTGGAAAGTATGTTCATTTACTGTATATGTACTCAATACTTGGTAGGGGCTCCTTTTGCTTTAATTACTGCCTCAGTTCGGCGTGGCATGGAGGTGATCAGTTTGTGGCACTGCTGAGGTGGTATGGAAGCCCAGGTTTCTTTGACAGTGGCCTTCAGCTTATCTGCATTTTTTGGTCTCTTGTTTCTCATTTTCCTCTTGACAATACCCCATAGATTCTCTATGGGGTTCAGGTCTGGTGAGTTTGCTGGCCAGTCAAGCACACCAACACCATGGTCATTTAACCAACTTTTGGTGCTTTTGGCAGTGTGGGCAGGTGCCAAATCCTGCTGGAAAATGAAATCAGCATCTTTAAAAAGCTGGTCAGCAGAAGGAAGCATGAAGTGCTCCAAAATTTCTTGGTAAACGGGTGCAGTGACTTTGGTTTTCAAAAAACACAATGGACCTACACCAGCAGATGACATTGCACCCCAAATCATCACAGACTGTGGAAACTTAACACTGGACTTCAAGCAACTTAGGCTATGAGCTTCTCCACCCTTCTTCCAGACTCTAGGACCTTGGTTTCCAAATGAAATACAAAACTTGCTCTCATCTGAAAAGAGGACTTTGGACCACTGGGCAACAGTCCAGTTCTTCTTCTCCTTAGCCCAGGTAAGACGCCACTGACGTTGTCTGTGGTTCAGGAGTGGCTTAACAAGAGGAATACAACAACTGTAGCCAAATTCCTTGACATGTCTATGTGTGGTGGCTCTTGATGCCTTGACCCCAGCCTCAGTCCATTCCTTGTGAAGCTCACCCAAATTCTTGAATCGATTTTGCTTGACAATCCTCATAAGGTTGCGGTTCTCTCGGTTGGTTGTGCATCTTTTTCTTCCACACTTTTTCCTTCCACTCAACTTTCTGTTAACATGCTTGGATACAGCACTCTGTGAACAGCCAGCTTCTTTGGCAATGAATGTTTGTGGCTTACCCTCCTTGTGAAGGGTGTCAATGATTGTGTTCTGGACAACTGTCAGATCAGCATTCTTCCCCATGATTGTGTAGCCTAGTGAACCAAACTGAGAGACCATTTTGAAGGCTCAGGAAACCTTTGCAGGTGTTTTGAGTTGATTAGCTGATTGGCATGTCACCATATTCTAATTTTTTGAGATAGTGAATTGGTGGGTTTTTTGTTAAATGTGAGCCAAAATCATCACAATTAAAAGAACCAAAGACTTAAACTACTTCAGTCTGTGTGCACTGAATTTATTTAATACACGAGTTTCACAATTTGAGCTGAATTACTGAAATAAATGAACTTTTCCACGACATTCTAATTTATTGAGATGCACCTGTATATATATATATATACTGGAACTTATCGTATAAATCATAGTAAACTACACGGGCAAAGGTACATCAAAATACCATTCAAACAACACTATTGAAAAGACTAGGTCCAACTGATTTATGCTTGTTAGTACTGGTTTGACTGGTGGACCAACATAGCTATGCTGTTCACCACTAAAAGTTGACCATCATGTTCTTTCTAGTGAACCTGGTTAGTTAAGGTAGTCATGCTGGTTAAGTTAATGAAGTAACCTTTTGGACTGGGAACATTCACCACATTTGCTGGTGTGTTTTCAACAGAAAAGTCATGGATAACAAATTGTTTTGCTTTTATGAGGACATATGGGGACTTACAATCCCCTTTGGTATTAAGTTCAACACTCAAAGATGAACTGGCCTTCAAACATATATCGATTAATGGACATGGAGCTCATGTTCACAACAATGACTTTGCTTTGAAACCAATTATATTTGCTCCATGGGAGTTAACTGGCACAAGCTTTAGGACAGTGAATTCCTGTAATGATGAACACAAAGTGCTATCATTGATGCATAATGAAATGCATCAATCACAATGAGACTTCTAATCACTAATTGTTGTTGCCACAAGTGTCCTGCACTTATCAAAATTGGAAATGCACAATAGTTGTTATTAAATAAATGTAAATTAAAGAAAATGCACATTTGAATTAGTTGTTTACATTTGAGCATATTTATCATAATTCCCATGGATTTTTATCCAAAATGTTATGCTTCCCGGATGGAGTTGGGAAGGTTGTTCCTTTCCGCAGGGTTGGCTGGAAAGATGAGGAGCTCTGTCTTCGCTAGGTTGAGTTGAAAGTGGTGTTCCTTCATCCAGGCCGAGATGTCTGCCAGGCAGGCCGAGATCCGAGTAGTCACTGCAGTGCCATCAGGCTGGAAAGTCAAGTAGAGCAGCATGTCATGGGCATAGCAGTGGTAGGAAATTCTGTGTGCCTGAATGATGGGTCCCAGTGATGGTGTGTAAATGGAGAAGAGAAATGGGCCAAGGACTGAGCCCTGAGGTACTCCAGTAAGTAGCTGATGTGACTTGGAAACCCCTCCTCTCCAGGCTACCTTGAAAGACCTACCTGAAACTTACCATATAATTATGCATATTTAGGATGGCTAAATAAATAAAATTAATATACACTTTTAACAGTGAGGAAAAAATTATAAATATATTTGCAACTTATTAGCAGGCCCATATGTAATATACAAAATATGTTTGGAAAATGTGCAGAATTTTGTGGAATGGATGCTTATTAATTGAGCCATGTGATAAATTCTGGCAACAAATCAGAATCTTTATCAAAAGACAACATGGTAGCATTAAAACTGCTGGAAAACAGAAAATATAAAAGCAACATTTTGAAGAAAAACATCGAGACAATGTATTATTTGGGCCCTAATGTCTTGGGGGAATAAAGCAATATGTTAATTTGCTGAGATATCTTTGCATTCTTGCCCTTTTTAGGGTTAAAAAAAACATAGAAGCTTAAGTATTGTTTTTTTTTTTTTTTTTTGACTGTATGACTGTATGACTGTAATTCAACTTAAGAAATAAAACATTAAAGACACTTCTAGTAATTTCAAAGGAATTCTGGGTTCAATTAAAGTTAAGTTCAGCCACATAAGCATAAAGTTAAAAACACACATAAAGTTGATTACCACAAAATCATTATTAAGACTTGTCCCTTATTTTCTTAAAAAAAAAAAAGAAAAAGAAAGAAGCAAAAATAGAGGTTACAGTGAGAATTTAAAAGGCAGAAATGTGAAGCTTATAATGTTATAAAAGCACTTAAATTAATTATTCTGTTTAAATGTGTGTGTTATTTGAGCTGTAAAGTTTAAATCTTTGTTTTATGGTCATTTTAGGGTTTACAGCGTTACGTCGTCATGGCAACAAAGTTGTAAAATTGGATATAACTTTACACAGAAAAGGTTAATATGTGTTTGTATCACACTAAAATCATGTTAACACACATAGTGTTTACGTCTTGTGGCTATACTTTTGAAATACTGAGTATTTTAACGTTTACAGATTGGTCCCATACACTTCTATTGTAAGTGCCTCACTGTAACCCAGATTTTTTTTTTTTTTTTAAAGAAAAGGTCGGACAAGTTCAAATTTATTTTTGTGGTAATCAACATTTATGACACAAATGCTGTCGACTGAGCTTAACTTGTATTGAACCCAGAATGTTTATTTTGTTGCAGATCTTATGTTACTCATAAATTCGAAAATTCCAAACAAAACACATTGCTCGAAAATGCCAATGGTGGGATTTGGGATAACAACCTAAACAGCTCTATTGTCTCATTTGTGCTTGTTTTTATTTCCAAAGGAAATTCTATTTTGTGCAATAAATAATTTCGGACCCACCACATGGGTGCCCACTTGATGTCCTGTGTAAAATCTGGCTCCTGAAGCAAAACGAGTTAAGAACCACATAGCAGACTATAATACTAACAGCTTTTCAATGTCTTCAATGTGTTTTAATATTTCCTTCCAACTCCACGAGTTCTCTTTCCTTGGATGTTTTGATGAATGAGGCATACTGTATGATCCGACCCCTAAGAACCACCTTAAGTGCCTCCCAAGCCATGCCCACAGAGGATACTGTGGACCAGTTGGTCTCCATATAAACATTGATTTCAGTCTTTTTTTTCATTTGTTGGAAATCAGGATTTTGCAAAAGGGAGCCAACTATATGATTTATTTTTCTCTGTATATGGCAAAATCTCTAAACTCACCAGGGCATGATCTGAGATTAAGATATTTCCAATTGAACAATCAACAACAGATGAAATGAGGGATTTGGATATAAAAAAAAAAATCTATTCTAGAATAAATCTTATGGACTGATGAAAAAAATTTATAGTCCCTACCAGATGGGTTTAAAAGTCTCCAAATATCTGTAAGACCAACATTTTTACACATCCTGTGAAGCATCAGTGTTGCTCTATGGGGTTTACACACTTTTGCTTCACTGTGATCAAGGACTGTGGTGACAGGGGGGTCATAAATTACGTTACACATACCTGTCAATCAAGGGTGACAGGGGGGTCATAAATCACATGTCATAAATCAATCAATTTGACATTTTGCGCGGGGTGCATGGGGTTAATGTGCGTATTTTTCTTTTTTCTGTTTGTTTTGTTTGGGGGGAAGTTCGGGGTTTGATTGTTTCACTAATGGGGAGTGTGGTCTGTATAATTTTGTTATACAGAATTACAGAATATACAGAATATATAACGGAAACAGTCAAGATGTTCGCTCAGAGCATCAGCTGGTATGTGTGTGTGTGTAACTAGATGCTAAAGTTTGTGAACAAACATTGATGTTGGCTTGAAGTCTTAAATAGTATAACAATATGTACGACTTCTCAAAGCCTACATAAATAAATGTTAAAAACATTATTTTATCTTTTTCCTAATTCATATATCCTCCCTAACTCTTTTTTTTTTTTTTCACAGAGCTGGTTGTGGATGACCATGCGGTACCCGATGTAAATGATGTTCGGAGCTGGGGTGATGGACTGATGGAATCGTGGGATGCCTGTGCATTTTCCCAGGTACCTAAAGAAACACAACAGGATGATCAATCCAACGAACACATGGTGTCTGCGGCAGATTCCGACCCTGAGGCTCTGCCTTCAAATCAGGAGGCTTACAGACTGGGATCACATCCCGTTATAGACAATCAACACATAATCGGACTGATACAGGATGGTTTCAAGACCATTGAGGGATGTTTTAATGCCATTGAGGAGCACTTGGATACCTTTGAGAAGAAGCAGGATTATTATAAACAGTCTGTGATGGCCACACTACAACAACAGGGTATCTGGATTAAACAAGTCATAGTGACGCAGCGTTTGCATGGTGGGGCAAACCAACGAGCAGCCCGTGATCAAAACCTGACAAAGGACTTATTAAAGCAGGTCCTACTCATGCTTAAAAAGAAACTCGGGTGAGTTGTAAAAATGTTATTTTTTAACTGTGTATTTTTTATACCATCTATTTTTCAACATTTATACCCACTGTATGTCATTTTAGTTTGGTTGTAATAGTTGATGTTTTCGGTACTGTTTTTGTTTTTACTGTATGGGTCTAGTTTTATTTCCTTAGTTGTATCCTTAGTTATTTTAAGTGTACACCCCTAAGTGTGGTTTAAATAAAAAAGATCTGATTTAAAAATGGCAAAACATTTTCGGGAGTCGGATGGTTGTGATCAGGGGCCAGCAGCTGGGTTTAGACGATGTGATGACAGTGAGATCCCCCCTGAACTGTGCAGCAACACAGAAACATTGCTCTATTTAATTAACAGACAATGGAGGAGATGAATAGATCTGAGTCTACAACTGGTACATTACTAGAATTATTAAACATTGTGAGATCAATGTCAGACGATCAACCAGATCCAAATTCAGCATTAGACAGTGTTTTCAATTCTCACCAGGTGGGCGAGGGTACAGATAACCATCCGTATCATTCATTTGATCCTACAGCACCAAATATGGGATTAACACCCACTGAAATTGACATGCTTGTAAGAGAGGGTGGTGACATTGGTGGTTATACTGTGCTCCCGAGACTCAGATTCAATAGTTTGGAGATACGCCGTCATATAAATCTGCGTGTGATACCTGCCACAGACTTAGCAGCCTACACTATATTTTTGCATGATATTTTGTCCGAAATAGTGTCATTTTCCAGACTGTTGGCTGGGGATGATGGGTTAATTAACATAACATTGAGAGGTCCTAGTCTAACTTAACACTGTCTTGTCACCTAGCAACGATTACAGTGTGGATGTCTTCACAAATCAGATTGAAAAGATAATGCAAAGTAACTCTGAAGTGCGGGTTGATGATAGTTTGGATCTAAATGTGACTATAGCAAGGAGTAAACAAGGGGGTATGTATCGAAAGATACGTGATCTTGCCCATAACGAAGTGATCACCAGAAACAGGATGAATCTGTTCTGCCCCATCAACACATCAAATAATCTGTGTTTTGCAATCTGCTTGGCACATTTTCTAAACCCTCAAAAACCACACACATATCTAGAACCTATAGCAGCGGCGATGCAGAAGATGGCGGGGTATTCAGAACAGCATAAGATAGCGTTTAATGATATCACACGGTTTGAATGGATGTTACACATTAAAATAGTGGTCTTCCATAGGTCATGCACTGGTGTGTTGGAGAAGTATACGTCCAATGACGCTCATCATCACAAGACAGTGTTCTTGTACCTGCACAATGGCCACTATTTTATGATTAAGAAGTTGAATGCATTCATAGGTACTCCATATGTGTGTGACTAGTGCTACCAGGGTTTTACTAAGCGTAGAGAACATCGTTGCAAATACGTTTGCGATATCTGCAACGGTCCTGATTGTTATAAGTACCCCGTCAAAACAAAGCAATGCAGTGACTGTTTGCGGTACTGCAAATCTGACTATTGTTATGACGCGCATAAGCAACCACCATTAGGTCAACTGTTTGCACAGTGTGCTGTTACAAAATACTGCCAAAAATTTAATAGATGTTATCATTTCAGTGCCACCAACCCCAAATCCACACAAGTGTGCAACCGATCGGTGTGTCCATTGTGGCGAGGAATTGATTAATGACAGTGTACATCAATGCTTTATACAACCAATAAAGCTCGAGGCACCTAGTGACAAGTACATATTCTATGACTTTGAGATGCAATACGTAAATGGTAAACACGTTGCAAACTTCGTTTGCACCATTACATTTAAAGGGGAGGAGTTCACAGCCGCTGGTCCAGAGTGTATAGAACGACTTGTTAAAAGGTTTAGACATCCATGTTATCAAAATTTCGCATGGATTGCCCACAATGCTACTGGTTTTGATAACTTTATACTTTTGGAATATTTCACAAAAGCAGGGCTCACACTTAAAATCACGATGCAAGGATGTCGGATAATTTTAATGTAAGACAACACATTCAAGCAGCGCTTTATTGACAGTTATTCATTGTCTATGACATCTGCTGAGTTAAATCTAACCTGCACAGAGAAAGGTTATTTTCCGCACAATTTCAACAGATTAGAAAATGAGAGTTACGTAGGACCATACCCGGACAGGCATTTCTACGGCTATGAGACAATGTCTGACAAAGGCTCTGCTTGATGAGTGGTATGTTACAGTATCAGGTAAAGTGTTTGATTTTAAAAAAGAACTTGCTATGTATGGCAAGAATGATGTCGTTTTGCTCAGGGAGGCTTGCATGAAGTACTGCGATGAATTCATACAGTGTACCAAACTTGATCCGTTTAGATGCACCACTTTAGCAGCATGTTGCATGGCAGTGTATAAAACCCACTTCCTACCAAAAGACACTCTAGCTCTGACCCATAACAACGTGTACACCAGTCAGAACAAGACATACTCAAATATTTCCATTGAATGGCTTGAATATGTTAAATCAATATTCATCATGCATTAAACCACAGCAAGGCGGTGATTGGAAAATACCATCTCGATGGTTATTATGAAAAGGACGGTGTAAAAAAGGTTCTCGAATTCAATGGCTGTATGTTTCATGGGCATGAATGTCATTATAATCCTAACCATTTACACCCGATATCAAAACTGCCCTATGGCACACTCTGAAGCCAGTTTGATGATAAGGGTGAAATTTTAGAGCATGCATATGGGTTGGTGGTAGAAGTGATGTGGGAGTGTGCTTGGAACACTGCTAAACAGACTGATGTTGATGTGATGGCATTTATGGCCACTTACATCCTGAAAGATTGAAACCACGCAACGCTCTATTTGGTGGTCATACTAATGCGTACAAGCTGTATCATAAAGCTGACAATTGCGAAAAAATACGATATGTCGACTTCACAAGTTTGTACCTCTTTTGCCAGGCCAAGCAATGCTACCCCATACGACACCCCCAAATAATTTTCAAGGATTTTGAACCTCTTGAAAATTATTATGGATTTGTCAAAGCCACAGTACTGCCCCCACGAAAACTGCTTCACCCCGTCTTTCCCTATAGGACTGGTGGCAAGCTTATGTTTCCGCTCTGCCATACATGTGCAGATCAGCAGAATCAGACCACCCCATGTAGACACACTGTTGAGGAAAGGGCTATTTCAGGCTGCTGGGTCAGTATCGAACTGTTAAAGGTTGTGGAGAAGGGTTATGATGTAACGAAGGTGGACGAGGTATGGCATTTCCCTCAACGATCAGAAACCTTGTTTTGTGATTATGTTAAAATATTTTTACAGTACAAACAAGAGGCCAGTGGATTCCACACGCATGTTGTGACAGATGCAGACAAAGACAAGATCACAAGATCTTACATCAACTATTACTTTGAGAAAGAGGGGATTAAACTGAATCTTGACAAGATAAGTCTTAACCCTGCACACCGGTCTATTAATAAACTTCTGCTGAACTCACTTTGGGGACGATTCTCTATGTGCGAAAATTTGCCGTGTACGGCAATACTTTCAGACCCTGAACAGTTTGCCCAGCACATTTTTGGTGATGGTTATGACATTAAACACTTCTCGTTCATGTCAGACACTGCTGCACTATTTCAGTGGTGTTACGCGGACAGGAAAGGTGGTCAGACCCGTGACATTAATGTCTTTCTTGGCGTGTCTAGAACTGTATGAACTAATGGATAAGTTGGGGGATAGGCTGTTGTACAGTGACACAGACAGCGTCATCTTTACTTCTAGAGATGGCGCCTGGGAGCCTCCATTGGGGCCTTACCTCGGTAATCTGACTGATGAGGTTGGGGATGGGGATCACATTGTAGAGTTTTGTTCAGGGGGCCCGAAAACATATGGCTACCGCACTGCTAAGGGTAAGGTCTGCATGAAAGCCAAGGGTATCACTCTCAATGCTGTAAACTCAAAAGCCATTAGGTTAGACACTCTGATTGGACTTGCTGATCACTATGTCGTGGGAGAAGATAATAGTCGGCATATACTGGCATACACCAACACTATTGTGAGAAATAAAAAACACTTCACACTACACAACAGGTCAGTCGTTAAAAAGTTTAAGGTATTTTACAATAAACATTGCTGCTCCCTGATTTCACCATGCTCCCATATGGATTCTGACAGTCTTTTTGGACATAGGGGTTTGCGAGACACAGATGGTTTTGATTTGAGATTACAGCATCAATTTTCATGATTTCATGATTGTTGGCAACCATTGTATGACTAATTGTTGAAAATGTAAAAAATTTAATTTGTTGAAGGACTACCACAGACTCTGAATGATGATGATTTGTTCCCCATCAACAAAACTAATTTACTGATCCTTGATGACCTGACAAAAGAGGCCAGCAGAAGCAATGAGGTGGAGAAGGTGTTCACACAGTATGTTCACCACAGAAATCTTAGTGCTATTTTATATTGTACAGAATTTATTTTGCCAGGGTAAACCCAGCAGAACCATCAGCTTAAACACAAATTATCTGATGTTGTTTAAAAACTCCAGAGATACCAATCAGGTCAATGTACTAGGAAGGCAAATGTATCCCGGGAACACAACGTTTTTTTATGGAATGCTATCAAGATGCAACCAACAAACCTTTTGGATACCTGATGATTGATTCTAAAACAAAAACACCCGAACACTATCGGCTCAGAACAGATTTACTTTCAACAAATCCTGTAGTATACCAACAGAAAAGAAGGTAGTGAAAAAAAAAACTGTTGGATGGTGAAAATATCAGCTAGAATTTGTAGAAACATGCCTCTTTTAAAATTATTATTAAAAGCAACACCCAAACAGAGACGGGTTATTTTACAGTCTGCCACAGACGAGCTCATTGTGACATTGTGGGAAGTAGCTCTTAATGTGCTCTACGGCAATATACCACTCACATCACAACAATACCAGAAGCTAAGAAGGAGGAAAAGCAAGATCAAATTTGTTGCAGATAAGAAGATTGGGGTTAAAAGACAGAGACAGCTGATAAACCAACAGGGTGGATTTCTTCTGCCTCTCTTAAGCGTCACAATCCCTTTTATCTCCAGCTTGGTTGCTTCTAGATAACTTTGGGGATGGAGTATGCAGAGAAGATGTTTTTAGTTCCACAGCATAAATTGGATAAACTAAAGACTGGTACCCCCCACGAGTCTATTCAACAGGTTGTGGAGAATGATTTGGACATGACTATAAGAAGTATTTTGCACAGATCTGATATGGACAATTATGAAAAGGCAAAACTGTACACAAATACTTTACAGCGATTTATAACACTTGCTAGACAAGGGGCTAGGGAAACCAACACATTAATATTAACCCTTACACAGCATGACCACGTAAAAAAAGAAGACCCATCCGCGATGGTTGGTGTAAGTGTCCAGGATGTTTTAGATAATGTTGTGGACGACATTTTGAAGAATGTTCCACAGAGGAGTGTAAAAAACGTTCATTACATTTGAGATAAAATGTCTACAACTAAAGATGTCACTTCTTGGGCTGAGTCGGGTGAGTTTGTGTTTAAAGGTAGAACAATCCCTGGTTCACACATGCTCGATTTAGTTAAAGGTGTCACGGCTCCACAAAAGATTGCTGATGCATGGAGACCTGTTGGATGGAACGAGTTTCTGGAGGCTTTTGCTACTTTAAACATACCATACTCAACGGTACCAAATCATTATGTCAGACATGCAATTAGCTCTTTCAAAACCAAATCGACACGACTATAACCAGCTCATCTAAGAAGAGTAAAAAACAGAGAGTACACTGAGTTCACCATCAGCACATTCAAATTATTCAGATGGACATGTATTAATTTCACCCACTTTTGACCAGAGTCAGTGGCTAAGTTTTTAAACTCAGGGTTTTGTATGTTCTGTGTTCTCATGTTTTGATCTTGTTATTATCTGTATTGTTGAATGTGTTGTATGTATAATAAAGAGTCAAAAGAAGAAATGTCTGTTGTTTAGTTGTTTTATTGGAAATATTAAGCATAAGACATAAACATTTCACCTGTCTGAACACATTGAACACACTTGAAAACATTTTAATTACAATGAGATTGTTTTAGTTTGAGTTTTTCACAAAAGTTGATACCTTTTTGTCATTTTTAATAAAATCATTGGTATACAGCTTCAACACATAAGCATAATCATACCCCTTTGCCATGTGGTAGAGAAAGAACACACAATGCTGACAACAAGTCTCTGATGAAAAATCTTGGACTTGCACTGATGAATGCTGTACCACACTAGAATTTCGGCAGAAAACGGGGGTAATCTGGTTTATTACCAAAGCTGTTGAAAAAACACCCCACACCATCCTCATTTATGTAGATGGCTAACCAGTGTTCACTTGGGAGTCCTGAAGGATGTGTGTTGATTATAACCATTGATGGTAATTTTCTTAAAGGGTCTTTTGGTAGATAGTCACACGGGAGTACACCAAGAAAATGGATGTTGCATGAGATCTTATGCAAGATAGTCGTAAGCTGGACAGTGTCCATTTTTACATATTAATAGTAATCAACCAGGATCTGTTGGCGATTTGACACTTCAATGATGCTGTCAAATATGGCATAAACAATTAAATTGATCGTTCGGGGTAGCGGTTGTCTAAACCGAGCTTCTAGTCTAATATTTCCAGACTTGATAAGCGATATGTGCTGACTGCACTCCTCATCTGGTGTGAAATTTAATGTGTAGAGGGTATAACCGTGCAGAAAGTCCTCCCTATCAATAGATAGAGCCTGATTTTTAAGTTGATTCCAGAAGCCAACGCTAACTGGTAAAATTCCCGCACTGCAGAACCACTTTCATATTCAGGCTGCAAAGGCTTCGCTGGATGCTGTTGTCCTTCCAGATAAATGGCCAAAAATTCTAGGTCATAGTTTTCTCATCAAACAGAATTCATCTTTACCTCTCGTCATGCAAATTTTAATGTCCACCCCGTTAACCATCAGTTTTTCTTGAAAGAAAATATCACTGTGAATGGGTGCGAATAGCTTAACCACATTACTGGCATTGGTAAAGGCCGCTATCTTTGTCAGACCGCGATTACCCCCAGCGGGGTCTGCCACATCCATATGACCAGCTGTGTCTTTATAAAAGAGCCCTGCAGAGAAAAGCGTTTCAAGGGCATCTTTACCATAATTGGTAAGACATTCTATTATGCGTTGATAAGGATGTGTGCTAGAACTCTGTGATATAAGACAGTTTCCAAGCGACACATCCAATTGTGAAAATATTGTTGCCCCTGCATAGTTAATAAGACCCACTGGGGCTCCATCTGCAATATCTGTGCTGTCAGCATTAGTGATTTTGAGACGCAAAAACACCAATGTGTTGTTTAGGTCTACATAATCCTCTCCAGTCCCCGCAATAAAAAACTCCAAAGGTGATGAGTCCGATATCGCTGATAATGGTGGTACTTCTATATAAGTATTTTTTTCAGTAGCAGTTTGAGTCAACGGCACTGTGAACAGATCCAGTTCGGTTTTTAAACACTCTTCTGACATGTTGTGTTGTAAAGCCATGATCTAAAATATTGTTTTAACAGAGCTCTTTGGTCTTTTTGATGTAGCACGTTTTGTTGTCTCCTTGCGCTTGCATTTTATGACTGATGCTTTCTTAGGTGTATGTTTTGTTTTCTTCTGCGTTTGGCCACTCCTCCGCACCCCTGGTGGCCTAGATGCTCTTTTGCGAGCCATCACCATTAACCCGGATCCGTCTTGAGTACTGTTGTTATTAAAATACCGTGATAATGTGTTGCTAACAACGTCACTTAGTATGTTTTTTGCAGCTGATTTAAGATGTGGCTTGGCTATGCTAAATCCTCGTTTTAGCAATGGTATAGCCATTCTAAAGAGTCCTCTAAACATTCCCCCCAAACCAGCTCCATACATAACCCCGCCCCCGGCATATCTAGGGAGTCCATTGCCGGCCTTGATAATAGGATTATGGTAATAGGCCACATAACGCATGGGGTCGGCATTGTGATTGCTGAAATATGCCATTTTTAAACAAATTGTTTCACAGGTCTAAAGTGTAGCTTAGCACACACCTTCCCGTATCTGAAACGTGACTTGATTTTGATCGTCTTTCACTTGTATGGTTATCTCAGTGATGGACGATTTATTAACTGATATGTAATGCGGTCTGTCGTATCTAACACTAACAATCTTGTTATTCTCACCGTCTATATGTACACACCTTAGTAGCAGAACATGATGATCACCAACTGACTGATATTCTATAATATCTGTGTAGATATACATGGTGTAGAACCCACCATTTATGTCTGCTTTATAGGGCGCATACGTCACAGGCTTGTACCCAACACTATGATTTTCATTAGTTTGGTTACCAGTTTCTATAGCAGCCCCTGGTTTTAATTCTAAAATATTAGCCAGCTTTCCATAAAATGTCAGTGACGTCTTCGGAGGGGCTTTCAGAAACACTTTGTTTTTAACATGGTCATAACCAAGACTCACCAGCGATGGCAGGTTTGCGTTGATCTCCCTGATCAAAAAAATGATGTCATCATAATATCCAGTCTTTAACATGTAAGGTACATTTGATATCTTATGATCGCTGCTGATGAAAATCTCTATCTCTTTGCCTTCAACAGCATTGTCGGTGATGTGTTTCTCACTATCTGTCACCGTTGTTTCACCATAGTTGAGAATGAATACAGCATCTTCCTCATTAAATGTGTACCATGACACAGGATATTCAAATTCGATCAATCCAACTTGCCATTCTCCTTTTAAGTTTATAGTTCTCGCTAACCTGGTTGTATAACTAGATATGCGGTTTACCGGATAAACAGATAATGAGGCGTTGCAGGGCAGCGTGACATAAAATCCACCCTCAGTCATGGTTTGTTTTTACATGAATGTATGCTACCGATGTAGGTCTTTTGTTTTTATGGCTTCTGTACATCTTCAATTCTTTCTGGTCAATCCATGATGCAAATTTTGCAGGCCATCCGAGCCAGCGAAACAACACTAAAGTTTTCCGGCCTTGTTTCTTCTTGTCTAAAATTTTTTCCACTTTAAATGTCTTGTTTTTGTTCACAAATATTTTTTGTAATTCCTCATAAAAAACGGCGTCGATGACATCGGCGTCACAATCACACAATCTGTAGACAGGTGGGTCGCGTGGGATGCACACTGTTATAGTGAAAAACTCCTGCGTATAGTTTTCCTCATACCTTTTTGTGAATGGGCCTCTTACTTTAGAAATTCTAACAATGTCACCAACTTTATATTTAAATTTTGGGGTGACACCGCAACCCCCACTAGACCCATATAGATTATGAAACACCACAGATTCATTTTCTTTGTTCACATCAACCGGTCTCATCTTGATGCTTCTGTGATAGCTGACATTGTATCCATCCGTGATGTCTTGAAGTACAGTATATCAATGTAACGTTTGGAGTTTGTAGCTGTTAAATACCTCCACATCCTACCTTTTAAGGTTATATTAAACCGCTTAATGACACAGGCCTTTAATTCTGTGGCGGGTGCAAAATGTGCGATGTACTTTTTTTGTCATGCTTTGAAAATGCTTGTTAAAAAACTCCTTTCCTTTGTATGTCTGTAATTTGTGTGGCACACGTCCCTCTTTCAGTATAGATTCAAAAGCTTTAGTCACTTAGGCGCCGCTCTTGTTTTTTAACACAAGCATCAATGCATATTTACTAAACAGATCTATGCACGTCAACAGAAAATGATTGTTGTCATTTTCCTTGGCGTATGAAGACATACAGTGCATCCGGAAAGTATTCACAGTGCTTCACTTTTTCCACATTTTGTTATGTTACAGCCTTATTCCAAAATGGATTAAATTCATTATTTTCCTCAAAATTCTACAAACAATACACCATAATGACAACGTGAAAGAAGTTTGTTTGAAATCTTTGCAAATTTATTAAAAATAAAAACGAAAAAAATCACATGTACATAAGTATTCACAGCCTTTGCCATGACACTCAAAATTGAGCTCAGGTGCATCCTGTTTCCACTGATCATCCTTGAGATGTTCCTACAACTTGATTGGAGTCCACCTGTGGTACATTCAGTTGATTGGACATGATTTGGAAAGGCACACACCTGTCTATATAAGGTTCCACAGTTAGCAGTGCATGTCAGAGCACAAACCAAGCCATGAAGTCCAAGGAATTGTCTGTAGACCTCAGAGACAGGATTGTATCGAGGCACAGGTCTGGGGAAGGGTACAGAAAAATTTCTGCAGCATTGAAGGTCCCAATGAGCACAGTGGCCTCCATCATCTGTAAATGGAAGTAGTTTGGAACCACCAGGACTCTTCCTAGAGCTGGCTGCCCGGCCAAACTGTGTGATCAGGGGAGAAGGGCCTTAGTCAGGGAGGTGACCAAGAACCCGATGGTCACTCTGACAGAGCTCCAGCGTTTCTCTGTGGAGAGAGGAGAACCTTCCTGAAGAACAACCATCTCTGCAGCACTCCACCAATCAGGCCTGTATGGTAGAGTGGCCAGATGGAAGCCACTCCTCAGTAAAAGGCACATGACAGCCCACCTGGAGTTTGCCAAAAGGCACCTGAAGGACTCTCAGACCATGAGAAACAAAGATTGAACTCTTTGACCTGAATGGCAAGCATCATGTCTGGAGGAAACCAGGCACCGCTCATCACCTGGCCAATACCATCCCTACAGCGAAGCATGGTGGTGGCAGCATCATGCTGTGGGGATGTTTTTCAGCGGCAGGAACTGGGAGACTAGTCAGGATCGCGGGAAAGATGAATGCAGCAATGTACAGAGACATCCTTGATGAAAACCTGCTCCAGAGCACTCTGGACCTCAGACTGGGGCAAAGGTTCATCTTCCAACAGGACAATGACCCTAAGCATACAGCCAAGATAACAAAGGAGTGGCTATGGGACAACTCTGTGAATGTCCTTGAGTGGCCCAGCCAGATCCCAGACTTGAACCCGATTGAACATCTCTGGAGAGATCTGAAAATGGCTGTGCACCGACGCTCCCCATCCAACCTGATGGAGCTTGAGAGGTCCTGCAAAGAAGAATGGGAGAAACTGACCAAAAATAGGTGTGCCAAGCTTGTAGCATTATACTCAAAAAGACTTGAGGCTGTAATTGGTGCCAAAGGTGATTCAACAAAGTATTGAGCAAAGGCTGTGAATACTTATGTACATGTGATATATACAGTGTATATATATATATATATATATATATGTATATTTTTATAAATTTGCAAAAATTTCAAACAAACTTCTTTCACATTGTCATTATGGGGTATTGTTTGTAGAATTTTTAGGAAAATAATGCATTTAATCCATTTTGGAATAAGGCTGTAACATAACAAAATGTGGAAAAAGTGAAGCGCTGTGAATACTTTCCGGATGCACTGTATCAACTAGAACTGCATATCAATACCATAGACAAAAACCTGATTCCTTTTGTATTTTAGAGGGGCAGTTCTGTGTAGTGTGTAAACATCCTCACCGGCAAGCCAGGCCGAAACTTGTTTATCGGTTTAAACGAACACCCATTTCTTTTAAAACACCATCTTTTAAACGTTTTTTTTTTTTTACCTCCTAAAGAACCCGGCTTAGAAGGTGTGTAATAAATATTTTTCATTTCTTCAGACATACTGTAACTTCAGTATCCCCAAAAGAATAACTTAGATGGTTTAAGTGTTCTGGGTTTTTATTTCAGTAAAAGAGAACATTGGCATCATACAGCATCGAGGTACTGTAGAAATTTTATACACATCACAATGTTTTTCTCAAGAATGTAATCAACTAGTGTTTCAATAATTTCACAAACATCAGTCTGGTCATTTCTTGACACTGTGATTACACATAAATCAGTCACATACGTACACATACAGATTATGTCAGCAATTCTAATACAACTGCCACATTCAGTCACCAGGTCTAGTATTTTTCTGATAGTTGCACAAATTGGATCGCCCGCATGAATACACATACGCATCATATCTGTCCACTCATTTGACATGCCTCTTACAACAGACATTTGCTTCTTGAGGTTTGTTAAATGTTTGGGATCAACACCACATTCGTTTACAGCAACAGGTACATCAACACAGTCATTAATGATTTTGTACATTAAGTTGGTCATCTCACATCTAATACGATGTTTAAGTAGACACTTTGCCAGTCCTGTCAGACAGCATGTGTTACCCATTTCAGTATCACACACAGGCAACTTGTGCAGAGCCTTTCCAGTTGTCCACGACATCATAGACAATCTGTTCACTGCTGACATCCACAACGTTCTCTCTGACTTCACGAAGCTTTTCCACAATGTAAACTTCGTCACACAGTTCATGCATAATAGTGTCCACCATCCCCTGAATCCTCTGGAGGTGAATCCTCAAACCACACCAGCTCAATGCTTGAGCTATGATGTGTTTAAGTCCAGGTTTAACCAGATTACGAGACAGTTCCTCAAAGTACGCGTCAAAGAAATAGGCGTCATGTTCAAATAAGCAGGAATGTCTAATCTGACTCGGATGGTCCACCTCGCAGCCCAAACAAAGTTCTTTCAGCTTTTTGTTGATGAGATGTTCCAGAAGGAACACGACAGTCGCTTTTATGATTTTGAAGCCGTCAGAGCGGATACAACTGTCTGTGTCATCAATCCCAGCATAGACCACAGCTCCAGCTATTGCTCCAGCGTTGCCATACGGCATTGTAAGGAAGGTCAGGTTGTGATACCCAGATCCTTGCAAAATGTATCCAAACAGTTGTTGTCACAAGTTTGTGGGTGGGGCTTCAGCGGTTTTGCATTGTCATCAGGCATCGCCGGTGTAGTCTCAGGAGTGTTGGTGTAGCAGTAGACAGTCATAGATTCTTGAGACATGGTGAATGTATGTAGTGAATGTACCGAACTGCTGGTGTTTTTAATGGCTGTAATATGGGGGCGGACTTAAGAGGCGGTCTTTGGGGTTGTTGACGCCCTGCTCAGGGTGAAACAATATCGTCTTTACAGAACAGTAGCGATCATACATGTCACACCATCTAAACATCTTGTCAATACAGGTAAAAATGTCATCAAGCATACGAACATCTTTCCCCTGAAACAAAAATGACATGTCATAGTACATATGATGCTCAGATTCAGGAATAGGCCATGCACTTTTGCGGAGCTTTGTCTTGTCATTGCAGCAAAAAATATAAGGAGTCATGCCGTCCCACTCTCCGATGTACAGTGGCTCATTGCCACAGTCATTCAAATCTCTCCAAACGTAATTGTAAAACATAAACCAGTCTTTGGCAGGGAAAATCAGGCAGGGTTCCTTTGATGTAAAATCAGCTCCAATATCCACAGCATAGAGTTTCACAATCCACATCACCTTGTCAAACACATATCTTCCCACACGATTACCAGACAATGAGAAATCACGTTTTGCAAAATCCACATCTTCATGAAGAAACTTTGTCAAACTGACATTTTGTTTTTTCCTTGGTGCAAAAGTCAGTTCCTCTCTCATTTCAACAGGTCCTCTTGTTGGTGAAATATACATCACTCTTCTAGGGGTTTTAGGAGTTCTCAGAGCAGACATTGTAGCATAAAGTTGCAGAGTGACTTCTGTGTTTTAACTACGGCATCTTAAACCATTATTTAAACAACAAATTCAGGATGTAGGTAGTGATGTAGGTGTGAAAAGCATACAAGGAAGGAACAATGGTGAGAGGTAAGACATCATTAACATTAGCACACCATAAACAATCATTGACATCCGATGACTGGCCAACACATCCCTGGAAGATCATGTCCAAACATGTTCTTTAACATGTTTGGACTATCTTCTACCTGACAATCAGGGGTGACAGGGGGGTCATAAATTACGTTACACATACCTGTCAATCAAGGGTGACAGGGGGGTCATAAATCACATGTCATAAATCAATCAATTTGACATTTTGATACATAGTATAGGTTATAACTACTCTCGGCGGAGCCAACGCAACAAGAAAAAAGAAACCAAAATGACGCCCAGCTTCCTCAAAAGCCAGAGTAAGTACAGCAAGTTGACCCACTCACATGAGAAACACCCAATGGTTTACTCACCCATTGATCAATAAAAGACTTTGCCTGATTGGGACATGTAAATACTTTGTGACCGATCTTCGTTTCTATTCTCAGTTTGGCTGGAAACATCAGAGTAAAAGTGATCTTTCGCTGATGTAAGAGTTTTTTACATTCCTTGAACCGATCGCATTTCTCTCTTGTTGAACTCGCAAAGTCCGGGAACAAGAAAATATTATGGTTCTTCCAAGAAAGCTTCCCTTTGCTCCTCGCCTGGCGCAACACAAGGTCTTTATCGGATGATCTCAGAAATCTGGCCAGAATCGATAGGGGCCTGTCTCCCTCAGCAAATCTGTGAGCTGGGACTCTGTGAGCTTGCTCGATTTCCAGCTTGTGGCCTGTTATGTCAAGCAGACTCAGGAAAAGCTCGTCTAGGAATTTCACCATATCTCTGCCCTCCTCATGCTCAGGAATTCCAACAATTCGAACATTATTCCTGCAGCTTCTATTCTCAAGATCTTCAAGCTTTTCACGGAGATGTTCCAAATCAACTTTGGTCGCGGGCAGATTAGCGGTTAATTCCCTCTCCGAAGATTCCAGAAAATAGATTCATCTCTCAACATCAGTCACTCTTGTAACTATCTCAGAGAATTTTATTTCCATTGCCGTAATCGATCGACATATTACAAGAACCTTCGTCAACATCACCGACATGTTGGACATCTGACGCTGGATCTCCTCTCCCGCCGCGCCATCCAAATCGAGTCCCCAGTCAGTAGGCCTGTCGGGGCTTTCATCCTGAACATGTAAGTGTCTTTTAATGTCTCCAGAGCCCAAGGATTTTGACTTCTTTGCCATGTTTTGCCTCAAAGAGCAAATGTGTAACTGGGTGTATCAAATTTCACCAGATTATAACATAAAAATAATTAAAAATTTAGCAAAGAGTGCAGAGCTCGTTGCTCACATGCCATGCAAGAAGCAGACATCACGTGACCCCCCCCTCTGCTATAAATTTGAGCTTTGCTCTGTAATAGAATAGCTTAAATCCAAAATGTGTTTGATAAACCAGTATGGAAAATCATGTTCAGCAGATTAGCACAGCATCCGAAGATGCTTCATTGCAGTTTATAACTTGTGGGAGAGCTTTGCTGTGTGTGTTTGTGTGTGTGTGTTTACTGCAATACTTACTGTGTCAGCGGGGTCGTGGTCAAGCATCTGTCCAGAGAGAGAGAAAGCGGTAAGGGCACTTACACCTGAGCTAAATTATGTCTAACACCTGTCTCTAATTTCAGTAGGCACGGGGAGAGCGGATAAATAGAGCCACACCACAAGTAGAAAGGGAGAGAGAGCCTGGGCACCACAGAGCCGAACAGGAAGCAAGAGTTCTGTGATGATGAGAGTTTTATTTTGATGAAGCGGTGTGTGATTAAAGTGCAACTCAGTGAATATTGCAAGAGAAAAATAAATCCTTACCTGAACCAAGAAAGCTGCTTCTCGCCTCCTCTTTACACTGTTGCCGAAAACCCGGGATTGAAGTTTGGGTTGAAAATGGATGGAAGTCGTCCCGTAGAGTCCTCCCAGTTGGCGGAGATCCTCCAAGCCCTCGCTAGCCTACATCAGAGCCACCAACAGACACTGCTTGAGCTCCGACAAGACCAAGATTGCCAGTTTGTCGAGCTCCTGCACGCTCAAGCCGAGGACCGGCAGGCGATCCGGAGCCTCCTCAGCCAGGAGGCGTCCTCAGCCGCGACCCCAGACACTCCCACACCGTTACCCCCACCAGCTTTACAGAAAATGGGGGCGGCGGATGACCCCGAGGCCTTCCTGGATTTGTTTGAGCGGACCGCCGAGATCTGGGGCTGGCCGCTCGGCCAATGGGCAGCCCGACTGATCCCACTATTGTCCGGGGAAGCCCAGCTCGTGGCTCAACAACTGCCAGCAACGAGCCTCCTGGCCTACGGATATTTGAAGAGAGCCATCTTGCAACGGGTTGGTCGCACTCCGGAGGAAAGTCGTCAACTCTTCCAGAGCTTGAAGTTGGAAAGCTCCGACCGCCCGTTTGCCTTCGCCCAGCGGCTCCGTGACGCCTTCCGAAGATGGCTGCTAGCGGGGGACCGCGACATCAATGGAGTTATCGACCAGGTGGTACTGGAGCAATTCACACATCGACTGCCAAAAGGGACGGCAGAGTGGGTCCAGTGCCACCACCCGGCGTCGTTGGAGGAAGCTGTCCGGCTTGCGGAGGACCACATGGCGGCGATCCCGAGGGCGGAAGAGCCCTCCTACATTTTTTCTCCTCCCTCTGTTTCTTCCCCCTCCCCTCTCTCCTCTCGTTCTGCTCTCTCTCCAGGTCCCGTTCCTGCCCCACGCAGACGAGGAGGACTTCAGCCCATGAGACCAGTTCCCCGGGTGTGGGAGGCGACACCTACCCCTATCCCTATGCCCCGCCGCTCTCCCCCTCAGGGGGGGGCGCCCGCCGACGCAGCTGCGGGCATAGTGCCTGGGCCGGCCTGCTGGAGGTGCGGAGACCCGCATCGCTTCCGAGATCAGTGCCCTCTGATGGAGCTGGGGACGGTGGTGCGGGTCTCTGACCTCCCACAGGCTGCCCCCGACCGGGCCGGAGCGTACCGGATACCGGTAAGTGTCAAGGGGGGTACTCACCAAGCGTTGGTGGACACAGGGTGTAATCAAACCACTATCCACCAATGCCTGGTTCAACCCAAGGCATTGGTCACTACTAAAACGGTGAAGGTGAAATGTGTACACGGGGATTTTCACAAGTATCCGGTGGTGACCCTGACGATTAAATTTCGGGGGAAAAAGCATAGATTGGAGGCCGCGGTTAGTTCCCGCCTCACCCATCCGCTGATTTTGGGGACTGATTGGCCTGATTTTAGAGTTTAATTAAAGGGAATTTGCGCGGATGGGTCCTGTACGAAAATAGGGAGATGTGTGATGTGCGATGCTCTGGCAGGGGAGGCGGAGCCGGGGCCGTCCTCGACAGCTCCACGTCATAATGACGAGAGAGGGGGAGAGGCTGCAGCCCCTCCCCTTCTCAGGGAATTCCCTGACGGGGATTTCCCTTTGGAGCAGTTGCAAGACGAAACCCTCAAACACGCCTTTGACCAAGTGAGAGTCAACGATGGTAAACGACTCCAGCTGGACATCGCCCTCTCATACCTTTATTTTGCAATTATAAATGAGCGGTTGTATAGAGTGACACAGGACACTCGGACCAAAGAGGATACAACCCAACTCTTGATTCCAAGGAGCCGTCGGGAAATGGTATTCCAGGCGGCTCATTATAATCCCATGGTGGGTCACCTAGGAGAAAAGAAGACACTGAACCGTCTAATAGCCCGTTTCTATTGGCCAGGCATTGGCGGCGATGTCCGCAGGTGGTGTGTGGCATGCCGCGAATGCCAACTGGTTAACCCACCGGCCACCCCAAAAGCGCCATTGCGCCCTCTCCCTTTGATCGAGGTCCCCTTTGAGAGAATTGGAATGGACCTCGTCGGGCCATTAGAACGGTCAGCACGCGAACATCGCTTTGTATTGGTCCTAGTGGACTATGCAACGCGATATCCGGAAGCAGTGCCTCTTCGCAACATCTCAGCACGCAGTGTTGCGGAGGCACTCTTCAAAATAATCTCCCGGGTGTGGATTCCGAAAGAAATCCTCACCGATCAGGGCACAACATTTATGTCACGGACACTACGCGACCTGTACGAGTTGTTAAATATTAAATCGATTCGCACCAGTGTATACCATCCTCAAACGGATGGCCTGGTGGAACGATTTAATAAAACACTCAAAAACATGATTCGTAAGTTCGTACATGACGATGCTAGAAATTGGGATAAATGGCTCGACCCCTTGTTATTTGCAGTACGAGAGGTCCCGCAAGCCTCCACTGGCTTCTCTCCATTCAAACTGCTGTATGGGCGACGCCTACGCGCCGTGCTTGATGTATTGCGAGAAGCCTGGGAGGAGGGACCTTCAAACAGCAAAAATGAAATTCAATACGTTCTTGATCTTAGACCAAAACTCCACACTTTGGGACAGCTAACACAGGAGAATTTGCTCCAAGCTCAAGAACGACAGCGCCAACTGTATGACAGGGGAACTCAGCTAAGGGAATTTGCACCAGGAGATAAAGTGCTTGTATTGCTTCACACATCGAGCTCTAAATTACTCGCCAAGTGGCAAGGACCCTTTGAGGTCACACGACGAGTGGGAGATCTCAATTATGAGGTTAAACGAACCGATAGGGGGGCGCACGTCAAATATACCACCTCAATCTCCTGAAATTGTGGAGGGAGGCGGTTCCCGTGAAGTTGGCTACGGTAGTTCCCGAGAAGGCGGAGCTCGGACCAGAGGTGAGTTCAAAACATAAACAGTTCACCCCAGTCATTTACGGAGACCACCTCTCACCGAGCCAACTCGCGGAGGTTGCTAGGTTGCAACAGGAGTTTGCAGATGTGTTCTCCCATCTACCGGGACATACAAACCTCATCCATCACCACATCGAGACCGAGCCGGGGGTCGTGGTACGTAGCCGCCCCTATCGATTACCCGAACACAAGAAAAAAATCATTCGGGAAGAATTAGATGCAATGCTTGGTATGGGGGTAATAGAAGAATCCCACAGTGATTGGTCCAGCCCAGTTGTTCTAGTACCTAAGAGCGACGGCTCTGTACGATTCTGTGAGGATTATAGAAAAGTCAACGCGGTGTCTAAATTTGATGCATATCCAATGCCTCGCATTGATGAGTTGCTCAATCAGTTGGGCACTGCTCGTTTTTATTCGACATTGGATTTGACGAAGGGTTATTGGCAGATCCCCTTGACACCAATTTCCCGTGAGAAAACCGCCTTCTCCACACCGTTTGGATTACACCAATTTGTGACACTTCCGTTCGGTTTGTTTGGAGCCCCGGCTACGTTTCAGCATCTCATGGACCGGATCCTCAGACCGCATTCAGCTTATGCCGCTGCCTATTTAGATGACATCATCATTTATAGCAATGATTGGTAGCGGCATATGCAACATCTGAGGGCGGTGCTGAGATCGCTGCGCCGAGCGGGACTCACAGTGAACCCGAAGAAGTGCGTGATTGGACGGGTGGAGGTACGGTATCTGGGGTTCCACTTGGGCCACGGGCAGGTGCGTCCCCAAATTGACAAGACAGCGGTGATTGCGACCTGCCCGAGACCCAAGACCAAAAAGGGGGTGAGACAGTTCCTGGGGCTGGCTGGCTATTATAGAAGGTTTGTACCTAATTATTCAGACGTCACCAGCCTGCTGACTGACCGCTCACTTTGCGGGGGGCCGCTTTTACATTCACCTGACTTCTCTCTCCCTTTTGTTTTACAGACAGATGCTTCAGACAGGGGGCTGGGGGCCGTACTCTCGCAGGTGGTGGAGGGGGAGGAGCGCCCGGTGCTGTACATTAGCCGTAAGCTCTCGTTAAGGGAAACTAAGTACAGCACCGTGGAAAAGGAGTGTCTCGCCATCAAGTGGGCGTTCCTCACACTCCGATACTACCTGCTGGGGCGGGCCTTCACCCTCTGCTCGGATCACGCCCCACTCCAGTGGCTCCACCGCATGAAAGATACTAATGCCCGGATCACCCGTTGGTATCTGGCTCTTCAGCCGTTTAAGTTCAAGGTGGTCCACAGGCCGGGGGCGCAGATGGCTGTCGCCGACTTCTTTTCCAGGAATGGGGGGGAGTGGTAGGCAGGCCGGATGCTGCCCCGGCCTGAGTCGGGCGGTGGGGATATGTGGCAGCAGGGGCGTGATCAAGCATCTCTCCGGAGAGAGAGAAAGCGGTAAGGGCGCTTACACCTGAGCTAAATTATGTTTAACACCTGTCTCTAATTTCAGTAGGCACGGGGAGAGCAGATAAATAGAGCCACACCGCAAGTAAAAAGGGAGAGATAGCCTGTGCACCACAGAGCCGAACAGGAAGCAAGAGTTCTGTGATGATGAGAGTTTTATTTTGATGAAGCGGTGTGTGATTAAAGTGTAACTTTAGAAAAATAAATCCTTACCTGAACCAGGAAAGCTGCTTCTCGCCTCCTCTTTACACTTACACTGCATGGACTGAAGGCTTGTGTGTAGTGAAGGGGTAGAGTAAAAGAGTGGGTTAAAGGCATTTTTATGGGCATTTTCAATTATTATTAATGGTGCCTGCTTAGACATGCATCACTATTACAATGGACCCTTTTCACAAGATGTGATGATTCATCAGCATAAATCAAATGTATTTATTTTTTTATTTTTTAACATGATCATACAGGAAATTGACTTGCTACTTCCAGATGTTCATGTACCCTGAAATCAACCCCATTCTGCTGAACTACTGACAAGCGTCATCCCTCATCAGGCATTTTTGCATCAGTTCACACGTTCACCTTTCCCTTAACCCTTTTCAACCAAAGACTTCCTGTTCCGGTTACTGCCGGCATGCTGCTCAAGTGTTTGTAGCTTGCTTATTCTTATTCTTATACATTCATCATTTTATCCTTTGCCATTTTACCGCGCGCATCGCTTTCCTCTTTTCTACTGTTTCAACTGAGTGTATTTTACAGCACGCACCCGTTTTCTCTCTTTTTTTCCCGCTTGTCTATTTCTCGCATCTCGACTGTGTGCATTTGTTTTCTCCACTGTGTTTTACACAGATTATTGCATCAATCTCAAGCATCTACTGATCAGGAATCACATCGATCTCAAACCCTCGCCACTCAAGAACATGCATAACAACAACAATAACAAATAATTGCTGTAAGTTTTGGCATCCGCTCATTTTATTTCTTCCTGCATTGCATGTCACATGTTTACTATAGCTTCTTCTGTCAGCAGTGAGGCATTTACATGTGTTAAATGTAAGGAATTAGTCAGGCTGACGGAGAAGGTTAATGAATTAGAGACATGCATCTGAATGCTAGTGGAGGTCAGAGAGAAAGAGAAGCTGGTAGATACTATTTCGGATGTGGTTAGTACAGTGAGAAAAACACACTTTTGGCTCATGCTATAGAGCCCCCACAGCAGGGCGTTTGGGTGACGTCTCGGCAGCATACTTGCTCAGCAAAGGGACACTATTCTCCCATTCCTATTAAAGTTTCCAATCGATTCTCCCCACTCAGTGATGCACCCACTGAGAATCATGTTGAAAGAGCCTTAATAATTGGTGATTCTATTGTAAGAAACATGGATTTGCATTTCCGGTCTCGAGCGTCTGACATCCAGTCAAATTTACAAGTGCTGTCTAATACTAAACGTAGATTTTCTAAAATTGTTATTCATGTCGGCACTAATGATGTCCGGCTTCACCAGTCGGAGATCGCTAAGGATAATGTTAAAGAGGTGTGTGAACTTGCAGAAATGATGGCAGACACTGTAATATGCTCTGGCCCCCTCCATGCTCATCATGGTGACAAGGTTTATAGTAGAATAGTGTCACTGAATGGCTGGATGTCTGAGTGGTGTCCAGAGAATAACATAGGATTTAAAGACAATTGGAAAAGTTTTTGGGGTAGACCTGACCTGCTAAAGAGAGTCCTACAGGGAAGGTGCCACTCTCCTCTCTAGTAATTTTGGCTCATAGTCTTAATAGTGATAGTATTTGACTAATTGGGGCCCAGGTCAGGAATCAGACAAACTGGTCAACCTGAACATCTGCTAGCTGCCTTGAGACATCACACAGGTCACATAAACTACAACACATAGAGACTGTATCACCTAGATATCATATAGAGACTGTGTCTGTTCCCCGAACTAACAAACACAAACCCCTCACTAAATCATTTAGAAAAAATGTGATTAATGTCAAATTAAAAAAAAAAAAAAAAAAAAAAAGAATTTAAATTGAAGATAAACATCATATAAAGGTAGGGATACAAAACATTAGATCTCTTTCTACCAAAACACTAATTGTAAATGAAATTATTACAGATCATAGTTTGGATGCACTCTGTTTGACTGAAACCTGGCTTAAACCGGATTAATTTATTAGTTTAAATGAATCTACTCCCTCAGGTTATTGTTATAAACATGAGCCTGGCCTGAAGGGTCGAGGAGGAGGTGTTGCTACTATTTACAGTGACATTTTTGGTGTTACTCAGAGGAAAGGATATAAGTTTAAGTCTTTTGAACTAATAATACTTAATGTGACACTGTCAGATATAAATAAAAAAGCTCTGTCATCTTTTGGACTTGCTACGGTATATAAATCACCCAGGCCATACTCAGATTTCCTTGGTGAATTTGACATTTTCTATCAGATCTAGTAGTTAATGTAGATAGAACTTTAATTGTTGGTGACTTCAACATTCACATAGATAATGAAAATGACACACTGGGATTAGCATTTATCGATATTCTCAACTCTCTTGGAGTCAGACAAAATGTGACAGGACCAACTCATCGCCATAATCATATGCTAGATTTAATTCTGTCATATGGAGTTGATGTTGATACTATAGAAATTCTACCGCAGAGCAATGACATCTCAGATCATAACCTCGTCTCTTGTTTGCTCCGATCAGCTAATGTCACTCAATCTACTCCACACTATCGTTCAGGTAGAACAATTTTTTCGAACACTAAAGATAGCTTCACTAATAATCTTCCTGAATTGTCTCACATACTCAGTAAGCCAAAAAGTCTAGAAGAACTTGATGTAATAACAGAAAATATAAATACAGTCTTCTCTAGCACTCTTGATAGTGTTGCCCCCTTTCGATTAAAGAAAATTCAAGAAAAAAGCCCTGCACCATGGTACAATGATCACACTCATGCTCTCAAGAGAGCAGCTCGGAAAATGGAGCATAAGTGGAAGATTACAAAATTAGAAGTATTTTGCGGTGCATGGAAGGATAGTGTCTGTCTCTACAGACAAGCACTAAAAGCTGCCAGGTCAGCATATTTTAGCAAACTCACAGAAAATGACTACAACAATCCTAGGTGTTTATTCAGTTCTGTGGCTAAATTGGTTAGGAATAAAGCATCGGCTGAAACAGATATTCCGTTGCAGCACAATAGTAATGACTTCATGAATTTATTTACTGATGAAATTTAAATAATTAGAAATAAAATTGGAACTATGCAATCAACTGTCACAGCACCTCAGAAAACAGTGTCTCATAATTTTCCTCACGAGCAGCTTCAATCCTTCGCTGTCATAGTTCATGAAGAGCTAACAAAACTTATCAAAAAAATCAAAGGCCACAACATTATGTTAGATCCAATACCAACTAAGCTCTTAAAAGAGGTGTTCCCTGTGATCTCAGAACCTCTTCTTAATATTATTAACTCCTCGCTATCCTTAGGACATGTCCCAAGAAACTTTAAAATGGCAGTTATCAAACCGCTTATTAAGAAGCCACAGCTTGATCCTGGAGAATTGGCTAATTACAGACCGATTTCAAATCTACCATTTATGTCAAAAATACTAGAAAAGGTAGTGTCCTCCCAACTATGTTCATTTCTACAGAGAAATGGTATCTATGAAAAATTTCAGTCAGGATTTAGGCCCCATCACAGTACAGCGACTGCACTTATCAGAATTAAAAATGACTTGCTCTTATCATCTGATAATGGCTGCATTTCTCTTCTAGTGCTTATAGATCTTAGTGCTGCCTTCGACAAGATAGATTACGACATTCTCTTGAATAGGCTGGAGAATTATGTTGGCATTAGTGGACTTGCATTAGCATGGTTTAGGTCCTATTTATCAGACCGCTACCAATTTGTATGTGTAAACAAGGAATTGTCAAATCAAACAAAAGTTAATTATGGAGTGCCACAGGGATCGGTTTTAGGGCCTCTGCTTTTCTCCTTATGCATGCTTCCCCTGGGAGATATTATCAAGAATCATGGAATAAGTTTCCACTGTTATGCCGACGATAACCAACTTTATATTTCTTCTAAACCCAATGAAAATTCACAATTCTCCAAATAAGCAGAGTGTATCAATGAAATCAAAGATTGGATGGCAAGAAATGTCCTTCTGCTCAATTCTGACAAAACAGAGGTACTAATTATTGGACCAAAAACCTCTAAAAATAAAACTCTCGATGTATCTACTGTTACGTAGTCTTCTACAGCAAAGAACTTGGGTGTTATATTTGTTACCAATCTGTCCTTTGAAAATCAAATTTCCAGTGTTTGTAGAACAGCATTCTTCCACCTGAGAAATATTGCTAAGTTACGACGCATGCTCTCTGTTGCTGATGCCAAAAAACTAATTCATGCGTTCACGAACGGACTAGATTATTGTAATGCATTACTGTGAGGATGTCCTGCAAGTTCAATAAATAAACTTCAATTGGTTCAAATTGCAGCTGCCAGAGTGCTGACCAGAACCAAGAAATATGATCATATTAGCCCCATTTTATTGTTGTTACATTGGCTACCTGTTAAATTTCATATTAATTTTAAAATTCTGTAAACTACATACAAAGCTTTGAATGGTCTAGCTCCACAGTACTTAAGTGACCTTCTGACATGCTATATTCCTTCAAGTTCATTACGATCACAAAATTCTGGCTTGTTAATAGTTCCTAGAATGTCAAAATCCACAAAAGTAAGTAGATCCTTTTCCTATTTGGCTCCTAAACTATGGAATAGTCTCCCTAACACTGCTCAGGACGCAAACACTCAGTTTAAGTCTAGCCTAAAGGCTCATCTATTTAGCCAGGCATACACCTAATTTATCCATCAACTCAAATTAGGCTGCTTTAAGTTAGGTCTGCCGAAACCAGAAACATTTATCATGATCTATAACTCTGCATAAACTTGAATGACATCTACGTTAATATTATTATATTTGTTTCCATGTCTCAAGCTCGGGATTCATATCCCGAGGTTACCAGAACCGGCCAGATCCAGCTCCGTTCCTGCTTGGTGTCTGACTCCACTGCTATGTGTCTCTGAGTGATGACGACTAAATGCAGCCGGTGCTAGCCAAATATCACTTCAGTCTTTTACGATGGACTTCAGAGGATAAACTGATTCCAACTCCAACTGTAAGACACTGGATACTTCATATGCCAATGCCTGAACCTTGGACTTAGGATGGACCCCACCGAACCTCACCGAAATGACCTGCCAGGTGAACTGCGATGCACCTCACTGATCTCTGCCTGCATCACCTTTGTCTATTGATGTACTACATTTTTGAAATGGAATACATGGACTATAATTTAATTGCCAACAAAAGCCTTCATCAGCCAACTAACAAAGCACAATGCATCTATGTGAACTTCTGCAGTTAATCCAGGATGGACTTCAAAGACATAAGTCTTTAATCTTATAGTTCATTAAAAAAATTTAAACACTGGACCTTAACACTTAATTAGTTTACTCATCTTAAACCATGGCCTGCACTGCACATAAATAACTAATATTGTCATTATATTCATGCTGGTTAGCCAGAGGGGAACTGGCCCCCACAGTGGCTTCTCCCAAGGTTATTTTTCTCCATTAACCAACATCTTATGGAGTTTTGTGTTCCTTGCCACATACGCCTACAGCTTGCTCACAGGGGTTCTAAATACAATTACTATTTAATTATAACATTTTTATACACAATTTACAATCATATTTAATCTAACTACACAATGATCACTCTAAGACTTTATAGATATTACAGTTTCATTTTTTGTTAATGCATGATTTTCTGTAAAGATGCTTTGAAATGATGTGTGTTGTGAAAAGCGCTATACAAATAAAAATGACTTGACTTGACTTGACCAGCATGGTTTAGTGGTGGGTTCCCAGCCCCTAAAGCTAGCTGTTCTCTATGCAGGAGCCAATTACGTTAGGGGGTGGAGGGCAGCATAATGTTTCCAAAACAACAACAGTAGCTACCGTCTGCAGCAAAGAGTACTTATTCGCTCTAAACAATTAAAAACTACAAAATTATCAGATATTAACTGCAGGTAACGCGGATAAAACAAGCACTCTACTTGCGGTTTGGTCTTTACGGAGATCCAAGATAAACTAGAGAGATCGCAAAGGATTGCCCCAGCCGTGAACCAGCAGAGCACAGGCTCAGCATGACAACCATCACTATTTCAGTGGAAAAGTGCTACCTGTGGTGCTACTGAGATACAGTTTCTGGTCTCGTGGGAACCAGGAAATAATCATGTTGGGGTTTGGGTTAGGGGGTAGAGATAATAAAATATGCATTCCTGTTGAGTGTATTGTATAATTTACAACTCAAAATACAGCTAGCTTTGGGCGCCACCTTGTGGACATTTCACCTTAATAACACTTCCAGCTTCGGCCACTGGGGGCTGCAGTTTGTATTTCGGTAAGTACAGACACATTTCAGCAGCAGAACTTTCAACCTGTTGTCGGTGAATTCATATTGTGAATATTTGTTATATTATTCTGGCATTCATTGTAAAAAAAAAAAATGTCTCGGTTACATACGTAACCTCAGTTCCCTGAGACGAAGGGAACAAGACATTGCGTAGCTACGCATATGGGGAGTGCCTTCTTACAGAACCTAGTTGAAACCTCTCTACAATAATGCCAATATTCTAATATTGGCTATGGTTTTGAGCCCCGCCTGTTTTGGCGTGAAACTGTCCGCTATAAAAACAGGTGCACAAACACCATTTCCTCAGAATTTCTGACTAAGAACAAGGAGTGCATCGCTCGTGCCTCAAGAACTCTTACTCTTGTAGTGCGGCTAGCGTTCGCAATGTCTCGTTCCCTTCATCTCAGGGAACTGAGGTTATGTACATAACCGAGACATTCCCTTACGACTCAGAACACTTGACATAGCTACGCATATGGGGAACAGAATCCCATCACGCTGCACTACACAACATAACTTCCCAGAGAGCAAACATGGCTTTGCAGTCTTGTGGGACGGCGACTAACATGAGTATGCTGCAGTGAGTGATCCTCGTGTTGGCCAGGAGGAGAGCATTCATAACAAATATATGAACTATAGTCATATTGTATGAATTAACTCCTTATGAACCCAGTCAGGAAGGGAGTTTATTTATAATGAAAGTGCTTGCGACTTTATGGTAAATTATAAAGGCCTGAGTGCAGGCGGTTGTGCAAATGATGGGGAGCCCGTACTTAAAGGGAAGGGCATAAGTATATATATATATATATATATATATATATATATATTTGGCCAATGAATAGCAAGTGCTCTAAACAGAGAGGACTTGTGAAGAAAGAGACATTACGTCTAGGTTGTAAAACCTTACGAATGTGTTTTGAGAGGACCATCCTGCTGCAAAACATATGTCTTGTAAGGACACACCATTCGTCCATGCCCATGAGGAGGCCATGCCTCTAGTTGAGTGTGCTTTAACACTAATTGGGCAAGTCTTACCCTGCGACTCATAAGCCAGGGTAATTGTATCGACAATCTATTGAGAGAGCATTTGCTTGGAGATGGACATTCCTTTTGTGCATCCTCCATAGCATATAAAATGCTGATCAGATAGTCGGAACTGGCAAGTACGCTCAACGTATGCATGTAGTGCCCACACAGGGCA
The DNA here is from genome assembly GCF_019703515.2 of Myxocyprinus asiaticus. Classification (NCBI taxonomy): domain Eukaryota; kingdom Metazoa; phylum Chordata; class Actinopteri; order Cypriniformes; family Catostomidae; genus Myxocyprinus; species Myxocyprinus asiaticus. The sequence continues at coordinate 25,861,462 of NC_059351.1, forward strand.
TAACAAATGCAATGATTGTTCCTCATCTGAATTAAATGGAGGAGGGAAGAAGGCCTGAAGGTGAACCACCTGCGCTTTGACGGCCGTGGTTAGGACCTTGGGTACATAGCCTTTCCTGGGTTTGACAGTGACTCTTAAAAGACCGGGGCCAAACTCCAAACATGAATTGTTGACTGATAGTGAATGCAGGTCACAGACCCATTTTACTGAGGCCAGAGCCAGCAGTAGTGCGGTATTAATGGAGAGCATGCACAGTTCAACAGAGTTCAAAGGCTTAAAGGGGGGCCCTGCAAGAGCTTTTAGGACTAAATAAGTCCCAAGTCAGGACTGTAGCCGGCCGAGGTGGGTTTAATCATCTTGCTCCTTTAAGGAACTTTATGATTAAATCATGCTTGCCCATAGAGGTGCCGGCTTAGAGGCGCCGGATACGCAGATATAGTTGCCACATACACTTTGAGTGTTGACGGGGTGAGTCCTGCGTCTAATCGCTCTTGAAGAAATATTAGAATTTCATGTATGGGACAGTTTACTGGGTCCTTGCCATGTAAGAGACACCAATCAGTGAACACCTTCCATTTTAGTGCGTAGAGGCATCTCATGGATGGTGCTCTGGCCTGTAAAATGGTGTTCATGATTGAACGTGTCAGTTCTGGTGCCATATAGTGTGCCCCTTCAGGGGCCACACATGCAGGTTCCACAGCTGGGGCTGGGGATGCCAGATTGTGCCTTGCACCTGAGAGAGGATATCCCTCCTCAGTGGTATTTCCCATTGTGAGCTGTACAGCATCTCCATCATTTCCGGAAACCATGGCTGGTTGGGCCATTTTGGCGCAACTAATAGAACCGTTTCCTTGTCCTCTTGGAATTTGCATATGACAGAGTGAATAAGGCATACCGGGGGAAATGCATATTTGCGTTTCGCCGGCCATTTTTGTGCCATTGCATCTTCTCCCAGCAGGGCTTAGGACTTCGAATTCCAGAGGGGACAGTGGGCATTCTCCACTGAGGCATATAGATAGATTTCTGCTTTGCCAAATATTTCCCAAATCCTCAGTACAGTTTGAGGATGAAGTCTCAATTCGACTGGTATCACCCCTTGGCGTAACAGTAGGCCCACGCCATAATTCAGGTGGCCTGGGACATATGTCGTTCTCAGGGAGAGGAGATGATGCTTACTCCATAGGAGGAGGCGATGTGTCAGTCTCAACAGTGGCGGTGTATGAATTCCACTTTGGCTGTTTATATATGCCACAACTGTCATGTTGTTTGAGTGAACCAGGACATGACAGCTCACTATTTCTGACTGAAAAGCCTTTAAGGCTAGAATTACAGCTGATAGCTCTTGGCGGTTGATGTGCCACGCCCTCCTTGCACCTGTCCTGGTGCCGAAAGTCGGGCGTCCATCGCACACCGCCCCCAACCTGTGTTGGAAGCATCCATGGTCACCACTTTCCGCCTGACAACTTGGGACTTTGAGTACCAGAGGGGACAGTGGGTATTCTCCACTGAGGCAAATAGATCGATTTCTGCTTTGCCAAATATTTCCCAAATCCTCAATACAGTTTGAGGGTGAAGTCTCCTGAATTCCACTTTGGTGGTTTATATATGCCACAATTGTCATGTTGTCTGAGCAAACCAGGACATTACAGTTTGCTATTTCTGACTGAAAATCCTTTAAGGCTAGAAATACAGCTGATAGCTTTAGGTGCTGCGTGACAACTTGCCCCAGCACAACACCTCGTTGGTAAAACGCAGGGGCTGTCCATGGTGCTAAAGCAGCTATAGAGTGGCGGGATATAGTGATGCGCATGCGCCCGTGGCGCCAAGCACGTCAGTCAGCACTGAAGAGGTCTCATGTGTAAGAGACCTAATGGAATGCCATAAATCCCAATGCTTTCTGAAACAGCTTTAGTGGAAGTGATCTCCCCAATTTGAACTAAGACAGACACTGTAGAATGGCTGAAGCAGTAAGTCTCTCTGCTGGCATAACCAAGCCTCTGATTGTGTCAGTAATAGCCAATTGTCGAGGTAGTTCAAGATGCATACACCGCTCAGTCTTAGAGGGGCGAGAACCACATTGATGCACTTTGTGAATGTGCGAGGAGCCAGAGACAGTCCGAAGGGCAGGACTTTGAATTGATATGCTGTTCCCTCGAACGCGAATCTCAAAAACATCCTGTGATGTCGTACAATTTGGATATGAAGGGACACATCCTTCAGATATATAGATGCAAACCAATCATGTGGGCATACATGCGATAAGATCTGTTTCTGAGTAATCATTTTGAATGGGTGCTTTATGAGTGCGTGATTTAAATGTCTCAGATCCAGGATTGGCCGAAGTCCACCATCTTTCTTTGGAACAAGAAAATAACAGCTGTAAAAACCTTTTTGTGCTTGACAATTTGGCACAAACTCTATCGCGTTTTTCATGATGAGATTGTGTATTTCGGCTCGTAACACTGGTGCGTCTTCAGACGAAACCATGGAAGACAGAACGCCGTTGAAATGGGGTGGCCGGCATCCAAATTGAATCGTATAACCATGTTCGATCATTTTTTGCACCCATTCTGAAATACCCGTTAGGGCTCGCCACGCATCCGCGTAATGGTACAGAGAGCAATTTGGTTTGCTCACTGTATGATATAATGGCATCGCTCACGATAGGGAAGTGGTTGCGCATAATGTGTGTGCTTTGAAGAGGAAAAAGGGGCTCTTTATTGAGTCTCATATAAACTCTCTATGTCTCATAGCCTTTGACTGCTGCTGAGTCACGACGTAACGCTCAGCAAACTTATTCACAGAGTCGCCAAAGAGGCCGGCTGGACACACTGGAGCATCCAACAGAGTGGCTTTTTCCTTATCACTCATTTCTGTGAGGGTCAGCCATATACGTATGTCAATCTAGAACTGCCAGGTTGCCTATGGACTTGCCGATGGCCTGCGCAGTGACTTTCATGGCATGCAGCGCTAATTCTGTAGCGGTGCGGAGCTCTTTGAATGTCTCTGGATCTAAGCCGTGCTCGTCCATTTGCCTGAGGAGCTTGACTTGAAATACCTGGAGCACCGCCATTGCGTGGTGTGCTGATCCAGCTTGTCCTGCCGCTGAGTAAGCTTTTCCCGCCAGTGCAGACGTTTGTCGACATAATTTGGAAGGATGTATGGGGTGTGAGTTCCATGGCCTGTTACTCGCTGGGCAGAGGTGTGCCGCTACCGCCTCCTCCACAAGGGGTAATTACGGCTTAACCATTTTCTTCCCCGTGATCCACATTAAAGAGGATGGCGTCACTGCGTGAGCGCGCCGTAGAAGCATGCACACCAGGACTTGGATAGTTCATTATGAACTTCAGGGATGAATGGGGCAGATTTGCGGGACGCTGCCATTTGACGGTGTCTGGACTGCTGGAACCATTCATTGAGGTGAGACTGTTCAGGTTCCTCTGGGGGAGACCACTCAAGGTGAAGCTCTTCGACCACCCTTGTAAGGATGCGGAGCATCACCCTGTCAGTGGCACGTGCACATTCCTCACCCTCACTGGGGGGAGGGGCAGAAGCATCATCCACTGACCACTCGCCTGATGCAGCAAGTGATGTGATGACACCATCATAATTATCCCCAGCGTCAGAACCACTGCACGAGACTAGGCCACCCGCTCTTTCAGAAGGCCGGAGCTCGTCTCGCACATAGCGTATCGGAAAACATGTGCTTCGGAGAGATTGAGGGGCTCGCGGGGCGTGTGCCGCCACAGGGACCACCTCGAAGTCATCCAGCTCTACCTCGCGGCCCCGCTGTGCCTCCTCGTGTGAATCCTGGGGTATCACAGAAGAGGTGGATGGAAGGGCGCGAGGCTGAATCATCCTTCAGAACGAGGGTGATTCACGAGCGAAGCGTCTTGAGACTCATGACCTCACAGTGAGGGCAGTCTGTCTCCATGAGAGCTGACTCTGCGTGGGCGCAGCCCAGACAGTAAACGCAGCTCTCATGCTGATCCGACGGCGGGATGTGCCTCTCGCACAAGGAACACTTACGGAACGACATCTTTAAAAAGACACAAACACGTAAGTGACTCCTTTAGATATATAAATATATACATTTATATCACACAGTATACAATACACAATATACAATTGCCCTGTCGAAGCGCCGCAGGGAATCAGGATGCTGAGGCCTGTTCACCAGCAAAGCGTCAATCGGCGAGGTGGTGTGATGTTCGCCAGAAGACTGCAGGGGAGCGGAAAGTTTTCCTGCGAAGATTCCGCCTGCTGACTCGTGTATATGGTGTTTGTGCACCTGTTTTTATAGCAGACAGTTTCGCACCAAAACAGGCGGGGCAGAATATTGGCATTACTGTAGAGAGGTTTCAACTAGGTTGTGTAAGAAGGCACTCCCCATATGCGTAGCTACGCAATGTCAGTGTGTGTACTGAGTCGTAAGAGAACAATAGTCGACACTGCTGCAATGGTGCCGTGGGCACCTTTCTTTCTTCTGACTGTCATTATCCATCTATCTCTATTTTTTTTCCCTCTTTTGGAGAATCATGTAAATGAGTGGAAAAATAATATTTGTTTTGGTCTCCCATTCACCACTATAGATGTTTACTCTGCTATAGTTTATTTTCACGTTTCAAACCAGAAAAGGCCCCTTTTTTCTTTTCAAAATCACTCGTCCTGTGCCGTTAGTGAATAGTACATCAAATTTGTGCAAAGTGCATTGGAGACTCAACTCACAATTGATTTCCATGTGAGATTTTATCCATATAAAATTATAGGAATTAGACTGTAAAGACATCCAGTGTGTGTTAAGCCGGTGCCACACTAGCCAATTGAACAGTGATTTTCAGGTATGAGCATCATTAACATAATCGCCGGCCAGGCAGAGGAAGACAAAGCGCATATTAGCATCTCTCGGCGGGAGGTCATTAATCACTTGACAGGCGGGACTCGCTGCTGTGTTAATGGCATCAAAAACTGAAAAAAAGCATAAAAATGGCAACAGAGTGACCAAGTGACCAATGAGCATCTTCTTTTACTGAGGAACTGACAAGACATCAAGATGATCTGAACATTTTCATCACACTTAGCAGCATATCATCACAAACGCTAATTGTAATCCAAAGTGATTCTGTCTCCAAGCATTTTTCCTGCCTTTATTTTTACACTGAAATGACACCAGAAAGCAGAGCCACAAAAGTTTTTATTAAACACAATTTTTTTACTCACTGAAAGATGCATATGGACATATACATTCTACGGCAAGCCTCGAGGGAATAAATACACAATCACACACTTTCACAAGGTAAAGTTACTCCATGAATTGCACACCTGGTTAGTTTGGAGCATTTGTTTCAGAACCTCGTTCATTTTCTCTCTTTGTTTGGTTCATATAGGCATACATGAACACGGCAAACACACTCAGATCTGCACCAAAACAATCAGTCCGAGACCACCTGTATGGAGAAGAAATCTGTTCGTCAGCTCATCACTGTGATTCATCATTAAAACACGGAAATAGCCTTTTGTTTTTATTGTTGTTATTTCGGTGAACAACGCGTGACAGGGAATCAGAGAGAGAGAGTTGCGGTGAGTTGATATGTTTGTCACCAATCCATTTGTATCCATTTTTGCAAGTGTGTCATACCTCTGACTGAAGACAGCGAGATCTCAGCAAAACTATGTAATACCTTCGGCCAAAATCGAGTTGTCTGGAGTCCGCTAGTGTGGTGCAGGCTTTACCTGAGAGGTGACTTAAGATCATGTACTAATATATCTTAGCCTCAGTGATCACACATACATCCGACACACTTTTTAGTCCTAGGTACTCTGCCATTCCAGGGAGTTTATTTCTGGGATTGTTTGAACTGGACTTTATTTATTTTAAATTGAGAAATGTATTTTTGCTTTCAGAAAGGGATGCAACATTGCAAGTGGCAAGAAAGTGTTATGGACTACACACTCTTTGTGACACCTGCAACAAAACAGGTTTTTTTTTTTTTTTACAACAGTGTTTCATCAGTATGGCTATCAGTCAATTCAGCTGGCATTATACATGTGCAACAGAAGGAGCGAGGGTAGTTTGATTCACTGTCAGACTTACAGGATCTCGTTGCCATTGTTTCCTTCAGTAGTCTCAGCTCATGTCAAAGTACTGCCTTCTATAACTGGTGAAAGTTTATATTGTTTCAGACACATCCTCTTGAATATGATCATATGAAGCATTTCTAGTATTTAAGTGGCATAGGTGAGGTGATCTATAAGAAGAATAGTGATATATCATCAATTCATTGCCAGCATGGGCTAATCTTTATTTTAGCAGGTAGTAATTCTCTTAGAGACATCTAGTGCCCTTCTGGAAAGGATTCCATTTTCAAAATCATGTTGACTACAGAATGTTGGAGCCTACACCAGAATCCATTTTAATAAGCATTAGCTGTCCGCATGGCTGAGATACCCCATTAGTGGTGTGAGTCCACCCTGCTTCTTTAGTCACTTTTAAGTTGTGAGTAACAAGCAGAGGCAGAATGAGGGAGAGAGGAAACTTCAGAAAAACTTTCCTTCAACTTTTAATTTACAATTTAAACACACTAACACTGCTTCGAAAGTTTTTGCAACCCACTGCAAAGACAAAGGTCTTGGGCAGCTTTGAATCTTTCCCAAGCGTAGCCTGACACAGAAAGGAAATTGTGTGTAGAGTGGGTGACTGAGAAATGGAGAAACAGAGCACAAGCCAGACAGGGACCATAATAGGCACATATATGGTACACTTTGGTGTCCCATTACATTTTTTTAAGCATTAGAGGCACAAATCACATGATTGATTTTTATTTATTTCTTTATTTATTAGTTTGATTTGAGATCTGTTAATCTAACATAAAATTAATCTATCATTAAAAGTAGTTAGTATTTCCCCATGTTGCATTGTTTTAATTCAAACTAAATAGGTAACGTTTGCCAAGACATACTTTGATGTTAGCTTCACAAAGCCAAACATAGTCAGTGAAAGTCCATGGAATTTCAGAGATTTTGCATTATCTGCTATGGGGAAACGATCAAAATGAAATACATTTCATCAATAAGAAATGTCATAGCAATCTGAGTCAGAACAGTCTGAAGGACTGTGCCAAATTTGGTGGATGTAGCTTTAAAGCTGTAGGATGGGTCAGAAGTTCTGGTCTTGGTTTAGCGCTTTTGAAAAAAACCTAAACCATGTCTGTAAAATAACAGTATGTTGTCTTTTTGAAGCCAACATAATCATACAACAGTGTCATGATTTTGAGATAGTGTGTTACACTGATATAACATTAATTGTTGTAAAACTACTTTTAATTATTTTCATTTTAATAACAAAAAAATAATAATAATATTTTGCTGTTTACCACAGTTTGAGCGCAACACTGTTACTACATGATTTCCCTCCATTACAAATAAATAAAAAATCAACCCTGTTATTCAAGTTACTGTAAGAAAAGCGGTTTAACCTTTAATCTCTGCTTTTTTACATTTATGGGAAATGCAAAATTATCAAAAACTACAAACCAACAAACTCCCAAAACTATGTATCCCCTACTGAGTGACAGCTTGATTTAGGCTAAATTAACAATGCAGTTATCCATTCTTGCATAGTGTTTATTTATTTATTCATTCATTTTTTATTTGTTATTGTTATTATTATTATTATTATTATTATTATTATATTTGTTGTTTATTTTATACATTTTGTTTATATAATGTTTTGATGTTTATTTATTATATACTGCTATAACAAAATAACACACTGCAGGATGTCTAAACTTTTGATAACATTGTTGTAAGAATTCCAAACTTCATCAAATGAATATAAAATAAAACAGCTCATATATTATTTAGTTTGACCTCCTGAGGTTGACAATAAAATGTTTTGAAGGTTAAGCACATCCTTTAACAGTTTTTTGAAAAAATATTTATAAAATAAATATATTTTATTTTATAATATGTAGATCTAACAACACCCAGTCAATTTGTGGAGACTTGGGCCAGTAGACTCAGGGTTATGAGCATGAGTGTTGTTTTTTCTGCCACATTTCAGGTTTATTAGAGTCTGCGTGTATATGGAAACCCTCCTGGATCTCCATGAATCCTGATAAGCACACCACAGCATTTTGATTTACATCCTTATAACAGTTGCTATGGCAACCATTAAATGCCTCTACACTAGTGAATATTTTATATTACTTCATTCCGTTCAAACCCTTCCCTTAGTTATCAAGGGCACTGACGGGGGAAAAATTTCCTTGAACGGTGCATTGTTTGCAACGTTCATTATTTGAGTCGACCGTTACTGTTTTGCACATAGCGATACTGACACTGTTTTGTGTAGAAATATAAAAGTTTGTTTTGTTGCTGGCCAACATTGGCTCCTTGATTTTATTGATAAATAAAGGGAAAACTAAGAGGCAAAAATATTTTTTATATTTATTGGTTATTGTTTATTAATCGTCTTCAATGAATGTGTTCAGTTTTGCACACTGCAGTGTATCTGAAGTTCCCCTGCAGTGTGAGCAAAGCCTGCGTATCTCATACACATGTTTTAAAATGCTGTACACACAAATTTTTTTCCTAACACAACCCTCTCCTGGCTGTTTTACATTTCATTTAGGTAGAAAAGCAGATAAAATATGCTGGACTAACTGGACTAAGACCTCCTCCCTACTGGGATGCGTCAACACACACTACTGTGTTTAATGGGCTAGCTCCCTGACACACTGTTAACCGGCCTGCATAATGTCTCACCTGCGGGCATAACACACGCTCTGACTTTCTCCAAATCTGCAGGAATTTGTTAGAGCCCCGCACCAATGCTCGGCTTCACAGGCTGATGTGAACTGGACTGAAACACGTTCCAAGGTTAGCTATAAAAAAATAATGATGAGTCAACTTTAGAATGAAATATTTAAGAGATATCAACTGCGAGGAGATATTAAAGGGCACATGGAGCACTTTTATTCTGTATTACTTTTGAGACTATTATGCATCAGTGTTTAGTATCACAAAAAGGTTTGTATCAGTGTCAGAAGCAGTGATATATTAAAGGAAGGAATTGAAATACAGAGTGAAGGCAACTGTAATTTATTCACTTTGATAAGTCAGTTACATGTGTTTGATGAGTCACTCTTTCCACTAAATCAGAACTGAATGATATCAGTGTGATGATGGATGGTCAATTAATCTTAAAATCAATGTTTCTATAATTTCAACGTTTTATTTAATTTAATTTAATTTTATTTTATTTATTTTTTATAAAGTAGTAGCTTGGACACTGTGACAGATCTTTAGTTCTCTCTGAAGGAGGAAGCAGAAGCCGGGTGAACAATCCACTTGAGCCTTTATTTTTAAACTTTCCAGTGTCACACAACAATTTGCTTTTCAGCACAACATAAATGAATGAACACACAGAACACTCAGCTGCGTGTCTCTCTCTCTCTCTCTCATCCGGCGGTCTGGACACCCTTTTTATCCCTCTCCAGCTCTCACTGTAACACAGAACAGCTGTTAGAAATAATTTCCCAGAGGTGTCAATCCTGACCGTTCTTCCTCTCCTGACCTCGCTCTCCACAGACGTCGCTTAGCCACAGACACATTTAGAAACTATACCGGTAGTTTCCAAATAGTCTGTAGTCACATTCAGTGTTACTATAGTAAAACCATGGTGAAAAGGAAGTCTTGCCTTTCAATTAAATGAGACTCACAATTACAGTTCTTACTGTAGAACTGGAATTAGAAAATGTAAAAAAAATACAATGTTTTAGCCTGATTTGTGCTCAAGGAACAACTTTTATGATCCAATTTCTGTCCAGTTTTACGCTAGGTAACGCTAGGGGTGAATTGTGTGGTGATTCTGAATTCAAAGGTGCAGAAATGCCATTTCGGTGCATTTTAAACCCTGTTTGTATCTAAACTTTGCAAATTGTTATTAAAATATTATTTGTATCAAAGACGTCGGAATGCCCCTGCAGCCCATTTTAATCAATTTATACGTAAACTTTGCAAATTGTTATTAAAGCTACACTATGTAACTTTTGGCCCTCTAGCAGTTAAAAAATAAAACTGCATGTGTCTTGTGGAAGAACATTGTTTTGGTAATGACGTAAGTCATACTTCGGCTCTGCTCCTCTGAGCGGATGAATGTGGTTTGAGGAACCGGTGTACACTGGATACAGGACATCTTATCAGAGCAAATGGACAAATAAATAACGAAAGAAAGGAAAAGACGGATACCCAAAAACATGTCATCTGAGCAGGTAAGTGCCATATCTTATGCTGTTGTTTTGACTTATTGGAAACACTAACTTACAAAAGTTAGGCAATGTTCGTTTACATTAGACATAATGATTGATAGTCTGATAAGGGCAAACGTTGTAAAGTTTTTATAACTGCAGGATATTTTTTATTTATGTCATTGTTACCAACCAGTGGTCAACATCATTTCAAGACTCACATGTCCTTGGCAAGCCTAGGATTAAAGGATTTATTTATATAAATTATTACCGTTATAAAGAAAAATACACACGTGTGATAGCAAGTGAAAAGTTCTGCACCGATTACATTATAATTACTACACAACTATACATAAACCATATCAATAAAATATCTTACCAGTTGAGTGAGGGGCCATTTACACAACAATGTTTTCAACTAAAAACGGAAAACTTTTTAGGCGTTTTGGCTGTTCGTTTACATGACAAAGGTGTTTTGGGGCCTGAAAACGCAAACTTTTGAAAACGGGTTTCAAAGTGCAAGTTTTTGAAAACGATGCCGTTATCATTTCCATGTAAACATACAAAAATTAGAATTTGTGAAAACGATGACGTCATGCGCACGCGTATTACGTGTTCAGTCTATAGGCATGCATGCGAGTACTTCAAAACAAAGCGCGAGACAATCAAAACTACAGTGGTGGACTACAGGTCTGTGTTTGTGCTGCTCAAGATTTTGAGTTTATTGATGCTTCTCCAGCAAAGTGTAGATTTACTGCATCACTACTATGACCAGCGATCGCCATCTTCATTGTTTGTATTCACCGCTCTGTGGAAGAATGCTTATGTGCGCAGGCGTGTAGTGTTTCTTTACAAAGTGACATATCCAACTACTGGCCTGGCATGCATAATACAGCGTTTTTAGTCATTTTCGCGGATCTGTGTGAACGGAAATCATTTTGACAATGTTATCGTCTGTACGCGAAACCTTTCAAAAACACAAAGGAAAAACGTTTCAGTTTTTAGTACATCGTTGTCATGTAAACGTACCCTAAGAAAAAAGCAATCTCTGGGTCGCTTTTAAATTCTTTCAGATCTCGGAGTTGTCACCACCTCTGAAAAGCCAAGCTGATGTTGATTCATGTTTTATTACAGACTCTGTAACTTTCCCTTTTTGCTTGTAGACTCTGCTCTGTTGGGGGGTTTCTTTTTTTTTACAACCAGTGATTCCCCGGAGGATGGCCGTTTTGAAAAATTCATGGTCAATTTTTCTCGATCATTGTGACAACTATCTTTCAGCTTCAGCTTCTCCCACACACGCACTACAGTAGCCGGATCTTATTTTCTCTGTGTACGGATATGACGTGAACACGCATGTGCGAATGACGTATGTATGCAATTTCCCGCGAAGTCCATCCCGACAGCTCTAAAATATAAATCATTATTATAGGTTTATCAAAGTGTATTTGGGTAAAGGCATGGTTTGGATGATGGATTTTTGTTGCACTCTCTCATTAATAACATTTTGTTGTTTTTTAACAAAAGAAAGTTACATAGTGTAGCTTTAAAATGTAATTCAGAATGAAAATATTTATATCAAAGGTGCAGAAATGCCATTTCAGCCCATTTTAACTGTCACGTATTCCCTGTTTGTGCCTAGACTTTTATGTTGAAATTTTTATTGCTTAGTTCCCCGTTCCTGTTTCCTGTGTTAGTTTTGTAGTCCTTTGTAGTTTCATTTTATGACTGGTTTACCCTGATTGTTTCCTCAGGTGTTCCTCATTCCCTTGTTTTCCCTTGTGTATTTAAGCCCTTGTTTCCCCTGGTTTCTTTGTCAGTCTTTGCATGTGTTCCGTTATGCTCTGTGCCTTGTTCCCTGTGTTTGTTTCTTTATATTCTGAGTTTCTTTGTTTACCCTATTGTTTAATTAAAAGCTCGCCTGCTTCGTTACAGAAAGACTGACCCAAAATGAATCTAGCAGCTGAATTTTTTGTCTCGGGCCGACCTTCCTCTCGTGGATTACTGTGCTCACTTTTGAGGTATTGCATGCTGATCGATCTATGTTGATTCACACTTAAATAAAAAATTTTTTGGATCGGTATGAATTACCACAGCAATGTAGACTTACCAGAGATGGAAGAACTCACATGGAGGGAATATATCAACATCACTCTGGAGAAATTTTTCCCTTCATTTAAGGATGAACCCAGTGCTCCTACCCTGCCATTTCTCTCAGCCATGAAGGCTGCTCTGACGGCCACGGAGCTTACCTCGTTGTTTTTAGCACTGTCTTCCAAGATGGATGATCCCCCACTGATGTCGGTGCGTTCGGCCATGAAGGCCATTCCTCATGGGTTATCAACGCCCACGCCTGCCACGGCCAGCGAGCCAACACCCATGCCTGCCACGGCCAACAAGCCAATGGCCATGCCTGCCACGGCCAACGAGCCAATGGCCATGCCTGCCACGGCCAATGAGCCAATGGCCATGCCTGCCACGGCCAACGCCCACACCTGCCACAGCCAACAAGCCAATGCCCACGCCTGCCACGGCCAATGAGCCAACACCCACGCCTGCCACGGCCAAGGAGCCTGTTCTTGAAGCCTCGTCTATCCGTCCGCTCTCCCAGAGACTCCTCCTCCAGTGGTTCCGTCCGCTCTCCCAGAGACTCCTCCTCCAGCGGTTCCGTCCGCTCTCCCAGAGACTCCTCCTCCAGCGGTTCCGTCCGCTCTCCCAGAGACTCCTCCTCCAGCGGTTCCGTCCGCTCTCCCAGAGACTCCTCCTCCAGCGGTTCCGTCCGCTCTCCCAGAGACTCCTCCTCCAGCGGTTCCATCCACTCTCCCAGAGACTCCTTCTCCAGCGGTTCCGTCTGCTCCTCCTCCAGTGGCTCCGCCGCCTGACCCAGTTCTGGCCCTGTGGCCGCCTCCCAGGCCTTCTGACCCAGTCCCGGCCCTGTGTCTGCCTCCCAGGCCTCCTGACCCAGTCCCGGCCCTGTGTCCGCTTCCCAGGCCTCCTGACCCAGTCCCGGCCCTGTGTCCGCCTCCCAGGCCTCCTGACCCAGTCCCAGCTCTGTGTCCGCCTCCCAGGCCTCCTGACTCAGTCCCGGCCCTGTGTCCGCCTCCCAGGCCTCCTGACCCAGTCCCTGCCCTGTGGCCACCTCCCAGGCCTCCTGACCTAGTCCCTGCCCTGTGGCCGCCTCCCAGGCCTCCTGACCCAGTCCCTGCCCTGTGGCCGCCTCCCCTCAGCCCTCAGGCTCCACCGGCATGACCACGGTCTCCTGTCCAGCCAGATCCACTGTGGTCTTCGAAATTGTGGTTTCAGTACAACGGTTCTGACCCTCCGTCTCCACCTTGGCCCTCTGAGCCCATGACTCTGCCTAGACCCATCGGCTCCACCGTGGCTCCTCGGCCCCTCAGCTCCACTGTGATCCGTCATCCCTACGGCTTCACCGGGGTCCCTCGTGCCTCTGGCTCCACCTTGGTCCTCCGAGCCTGCAGAGTCACCCTGGTTCTCCAACGCTCTGGCTCCGCCTTGGTCTCCAGCCTCCCTGACTTGCTCCACCAAAAGCTCTACCCTGGGTCACCTTCCCTGTGGCTCTGTCAGGGTGTCCCACTCCACCAGTTCTGCCCAAGTCTCCAGCTCTGCCTTGGTATCCAGCACTGCTGGCTATGCCCAAGTCTCCTGCTCCGCAAACTCCACCCTGGTCTATTCCTCCAGCACCACCCTGATCTTCCGTTTTTTCTTGTTCCTCTGCTCCCCTTACCCCTTGTGCCCCCTTGAACTGGCTGTATCTCCCTCCCCCCCACACCCCATGGACAATTTTGTTTTGTTTTGTGGAGCATCTGGAATCCGCTCTTTAAAAGGGGATAAACGTATTCCCTGTTTGTGCCTAGACTTTTATATTGAAATTCTTGTTGCTTAGTTCCCCGTTCCTGTTTCCTGTGTTAGTTTTATAGTCCTATGTATTTTCATTTTATGATTGGTTTACCCTGATTGTTTCCCCAGGTGTTCCTCGTTCCTTTGTTTTCCCTTGTGTATTTAAGCCCTTGTTTCCCCTGGTTTCTTTATCAGTCTTTGCATGTGTTCCGTTATGCTCTGTGCCTTGTTCCCTGAGTTTGTTTGTTTATATTCTGAGTCGCTTTGTTTACCCTATTGTCTGATTAAAAGCTGCATTTAGATCTTTAATCCTCGCCTGCCTCGTTACATTAACCCGTTTATACATAAACTTGGAAAATTGTTATTCAAATATAATTTATAATTAAAATATTTATTTGTGTCAAAGGTGCAGAAATGATATTTCAGTGCGTTTTAACCCCTATTTGTATCTAAACTTTGCAAATTGTCATTAGAATATAATTTGTAATTAAAACATTTATATTTTTATCAAAGGTGTCGGAACACAGTTTAAACTTTTTATATGAAAACTTGTCAAATTGTTATTGAAATATAGCCTAATTTGTAATGAACATATTTGTAATTGTATCAAAGGTGCAGAAATGCTATTTCAGCACATTTTAAACCCTGTTTATACAGACACTTTGCATACTGTTATGTTATTAACAATTTTATTGATTCCATATAACATATATAAAGAAAATAACAGAATATTTGGAATCACATTATATTATTTACAACCCTTCCTCCCGAACATTGACCCAGCCCACCCCTCCACCCCCCAACACAAACAGATACCCCAGTGGTCAAATGCAATTGATAAAGATACATAAACAGACAATAAAACAATAGAAAATATTTAGAAATACATTTAAAAAAGTATACGTTCAAAAACAAAATGGCTACAACACACACATTTAAAACAACATGTCTCCCTCCACTGCCCCTCCCCAAGCCCTCCAAAAATGCCAAATAGCCGCCCCACCTCCTGATGAACATATCTAGCCTTCTATATGACAACTCTTCCAAAGCTGCTACCCTGCCCATCTCCTCGTACCACTCATGAAACGAGGGGGCACCAGCTGATTTCCATCCTCTAAGGATAACCTGTCTGACTATCATAACACCGTCCAGGATACAATTCTTCATGTACTTATCCCCTACATCAATGACCACCCCATCACCTAAAATACAGAGTCTGGGGCAAAATGAGATTTGAGTACCTAATACGTCGCCCATAAAACTCTGGACCCTCAACCAGAATTCTTGTATCATAACACACCACCAAAAAACATGAGCTGTGTCTCAATCTTCTGAATGGCAATGCCAGCAGGTGGGTGTGTCTTTAAGACCCAGCCTATACAATCTAGAGGGGGTCCAATAGAATCTATGTAAAATCTTATATTGCATAATGCTCACCCTTGCATCTCTTGATGTAGACTTGATGTTTTTTAGAATCCTAGCCCACACTCCCTCCTCCAATACCAAGTTTAGATCTTTCACCCATAATCTCTTGAGCAAATTTAAAGCTCCATCCCCCAGACACTGAAGTAGCAGGGAGTAATATACTTATGCCTCATGTCCTTTTCCAAATGCAGTAATCACTGCTTCCAGAGTATCTGCCGCTTTAGGGGGGTGTATACTACCCCCAAAAATAGTACAGAGCAGGTGGCACAGCTGTAAATACCTAAAGAACTGAGATCTGGGAATCCTAAAATGTTGAACCATATTTTCAAAAGATCTCAACTCTCATATTGGCCACCGAGTGTAGTAACCCCCCTCACAATCCACTCTGACCAGCAGAAAGGGGACTTATTAATACATAATTTTGGATTCTGCCATATGCTCGTGGCAACATTTAAAAAAATTCAGAATTAAACAGTCTGGACACTTTTGTCCATACCGAGTGCAAATATGAGATAACGGGGTGTAACTTAACATCCCTGATTAGTTTGATAGAAGGGCTTTGCTATGGTGAAATAGGGGCAAGAACTTCCTGTTCTATACAGAACCAGGGAGGGGCTCTCTCATGTGGAAGTGACCAATGAGCCAAATGTCTGAGACCGAAAGCATAATAATAAAACAAAATCTTGGGTAAGCCTAGCCCAACTTTGTCAGTCGGCCTATGTAACTTATTGAAATGTAATCTGGGACGCTTACCATTCCAAATAAAGGACTTCGCTATGCTATCAAATTCCTTGAAATAAGAGAGGGGGACATCTACAGGGAGAGACTGTAGCAAGTAGTTGAATTTTGGAATACAATTCATTTTAATAAGATTAACTTTCCCAATCATAGATAAATGTAATTAAGCCCACCTGACCACATCGCTTGAAAACCATTTTATTAAGGGGTCAAAATTAACTCTAACTAAATCACACAATTTTGCTGGAAATAAAATGGCCAAATACTTAATGCCCTGTTTGGGCCACTAGAAAGCATCCAGCTGAAAATATGTTACTGGGCAGTATGCTGTCAGAGCCAAAGGTTTGGATTTAGACCAGTTGACTCTATTTCCTGAAAACTAAGAAAAGGAATTAATAATTCTGTGGATGCAAGAAATAGATCTAGTGGGGTCAGAGATGAATAATAAAATATAATCTGCATAAATCAAAAGTTTATGCATCATACCGCCCACCACCATCCCTGGAAAATCATCTTCCTTTCTTATCGCAGCTGCTAATGGTACCAGGGCAAGACAGAACAATAATGGGGAAAGAGGGCAACCCTACCGGCTGCCCCTATCCAGAGTAAAATAATCTGAAATGAATCCATTCGTTTGTACCGCTGCTACCAGGGTGTCTATAAAGTAACTTAATCCAACTAATAAAAGTTTTCCCAAACCCGTATATTTCCAAAATCTTAAAAAGATAATCCCATTCTACCATATCAAATGCCTTTTCGGCGTCAAGTGAGATGGCAGTGACCGAAGCCTGATCATTCGCCACTGACCACATGATATTGATGAAATTGCTAATGTTATCAGAAGAGCTATGGCCCCAAATAAACCACACCTGATCTATATGTATAAGATATGTCATAACTTTACTTAATCGATTAGCCAGAATTTTTGACAAAATTTTAACATCTAGCTGGATCAGGGAAATTGGAGGGTAACTCTTACACTCGCTTGGATCTTTGTCCTTTTTAAGAATCAGACTGATCCGGGCTTGTGTCATGGTTGGCGGAAGCTTTAATGGTTCTGTATAAACTTCTGACAAAAGTGGAGCCAGTTCTGTAGCAGACCTGTAATTAAAGTTATTACTGTTAAAAACTGTAATGCTGTTATGATTTCTATGCTAATAAATCTGTCACACAGGGAAAAAATTGCTATTTTTCACTTTTTTTGGTGAGGCAAGTGGCTTATTTTGGGCTTGTTTTTCCAGACCAGGTTGCTTGTTTCTCTTGTGAGATCTGGCAACACTGGAATTGGTATTTCACCCACCCCTTAGTGCAGAGTACTGTCATTTTTAAAAGAACGTTATTAACTGTTTTTTTTATTTTTATTATTATGTTCTAACGGTTAACCATTTGGAAAGGAGGCTGTGGAACTTCTGAACCGGAACGAAAAATGTTTTTGCTCAGAACGAACCGAAATGAAAATCATTTCATTTTTAGTCCTTTTTTATACATTAACTTGGCAAATTGTTATTAAAATATAGCCTAATTTGTAATTAAAATATTTGTATTTGTATCGAAGGAACCCTTCCGGCCCAATTTATTCCATGTTGGTACATAAACTTTGCAATCATTTTTGGACATTTCAGTCAGGACATTTCTGTACTAGTTTTACTGAAAATAGATGCTTGGGGGTGTTACCAAAATGGCCACTGACAGGACTGACTTGCTCATAAAAGGACATTGGCTCTACCCATTATGCTCTGCTTTCACAATGCTGACCTCACTAACTACCTCTCATGCTGAGCTACTGGAAAATATTAAGCTAATATATGGAAATGGTTGGCTTGATTTCCTCCTCTTCTTCTCATCCTAAATTCATCTCTTTTAGTCCCTGTAAAAGATCCTATTCTGACTTGATTTATGTACTGTATATTTACATTTTGATGAACTACTTCAATCACCTTCATCAGTTTTCTTATAATGTTTCACAATGCAGGATTTTTCACCTTTCACCTTGTCTCAATTGCTACAGACAATTTGCACGTGGATCTTTTAACCCAGTGATAATTTCACCTGTGTCTGCACCTCATAAGTGTTTGAATGGAGATCAATCAAAATATCTCTGCAGTGTATACTAATTCTTCTCAGGTTGAATAGTGTTGTGTGAGATTCTATCAGACCCCCTCCTCCAGAGGAAGCCTTCAAGGTTAGCCTACAAATGTGTAATGTGGTGGGATCCCAACAAGGAGATGAGATATGTTGAATGGGAGTCAATAAATAAACTGTTTTTGTGAGGGGCCAACTCTTCATTTAATGAACTGACTGCCTGTCCAGACTGATCTGAAATCAGAAACAAAATGTGAGCTTTTCTTTAGCTAAAATCGGTCTGTGCTTACTGAAATGTGAAACACTGCCCCCAGTGGCCAAAGTAGTAAGTGTTGTTGCTTCTATGGGCACGTGTGAGCTCCATTTTACAGGTGAAATGTCCCCAGAGGGGCGCCAAAAGCGAGTTGTGAAACAAGTTGTTTTCAGCCATACAAGCTGTAATAAATACAGTGAAGAGGAATGCATGTTTTATAAACTATACCCCCAAACTCAAACCACAAACCTAAACATCAGTGGAGTAAAAATGTAATGTTAGAGGGGAAAATGCAACCTCCAAATCACGCTTGCCATTAATTATGCAAATGTGATTGCTTCCTGGTTTCAATGTGGGATCATGTTGTTTGTCCCATATTTCCGGGTCTGTGTGGAATCAGAACTACCAGTGCCAGATTTGTGAATTAATCATTACTTTGGATTCATGAATGAATCAATATTTTCAGTCAGTTCTTTTCAGTGAATTGTTCAGATGGGTTAACAAAACGGTCTGAATCGATTTAAGCTTCATTTCATTTTGTTCGGACAGTTCACTCATGCACTGAATTGTTTGAAGAATTTTCTCACTCAGTTAAGACTCATTTACCTTTGCATGGCGAAATTTCGCAGGTGAAAAAGGTGTTGAACCCCATGCAAATTAGAAAAAGGGAAATCCTTTTCCACAGAAGTTCATCAGGTAAAGAAGTTGAATTCTCTGGTGACATCTCATTTTAGAGAGTCAATCAAGCATTTACAATTATATCTACAATTTTTTTTAATTGTGGCAGTGTGGTAAATTATAAGTATATGCTCAGCTAGTAAGCTAGAGGCATGCTAGGCTGTTTTTTTAATCTCCTAGCAGTATGCTAAGCTAGTAGGCTAATGTGTAGCTTGAAAGCTAACTATAAAACATTGAATTCTAAGTTACAGTAAATAACACGATATGTGACTTATAACTTAAAATACATTAATTTACGTTTTTTTCAAAATTGAGACAGCATACATCGTGACGTGAATTGTAAAAAAGTGATTTAAAGCATAAAGTGTTTTCAGCCAATAGAATCTAATTTTGTCATGGGATCTACGCCATATGCAGGGATGTTGAAGCTGTATTGCAGCGGTGATGAATAACTGCAATTTATGAAGCTCATGAAATATTTAGTAGTATGACACATACTGACCTTGACTGGTTAAGTTAATTCCAAATGTAAAGTGGCCGCAGTGCAGTTATGGATGTGTATTTCTGTTAGATTAGCTGCCTGCATTACTGGTCACCTGCCAGGTGTTAAAGCACATCTCCATTTTTACTTCATCACTCTCTCCTATTCTGCTGCTGAGTCGTTCCATGAAAGGAGAACCATTTGTGTCCACAACCACAACATTAGATAAAGTGCACTTAACAAGCTTTTATATATTACTTTACTGGTATTTTTTACTTATTACTTATATATTGATTTTAAACATTCGTATAGCCTGTCAAAGAATTTCTATGTAAAACATTTCTAATAATAATTAATAAATACCAACACTTTGCCATGATAAAATATGTATTCGTTTTCCCTTTTACACTCAATCACATTTATATCAATATCATATACCTAATAATAATAATATAATTATTGAAAAAAACAATAATTAATATAAAATCTTTGTTGTTGTTGTTGTTGTTGTTAAAATGGGTTAATTTATCTGTGCCCCCAACCTGTCACACCCCTTATTTACCAAAATATAATAGCAGACTGTCATTAAAATGTCAAAATATGGAGAAAGTGACATAATTTGACCTCCGGTCAAGCTCTACTTTCAATTAACATTCAGAATTTGTTTGCACGTGCTTAAAAGTATTTGTCAAGCATGAATTTTCCACCCTATCACCCGTTTATTTATTATTTTCTAATATTTATTATTTTAAGTCATATGGTTTACTCCTGAAAGCTAATCTTAAGAGGTTATAACCTTAATAGCCATTTTTGTTTGAAATGTTCCACCCTGTCACATTCCCTCCTGACAACTTCAGGACAATCAAACATAAACATTTTTATTATAATTAAAACATATTTATTATAATTGTTATAATTTGTAAACAAATAATAATAATAATTATTATAATAATAATAATTATTATTATTATTATTATTAGGGCTGGGGGAAAATATCGATTCTTTTTCAAATCGCGATTCTTGAGCCAAACAATTTTAAAATAGTTTCCCTGATGAAAAATCTATTTTTTATTCAATAAAAAAAATTACATGTTTATCTTAATGCAACAATGATGAATAGAAAAATTTAGGATGCTATATTTGTGTAGAGTTCCATGTAACAGGTTTTCTCTGAGATGTTTTGACTCTTTAATTCTTTACATTCATCAATGTACAGTCATCAAAGCGCAGTTTTTTCACTGCCAGACATGAAAAACCTCTGCTGTTGTAAGGGGTTACAAATTTTATTTTGTAAGGACTTTTGTGTTGACACCGCTCTGGTATGGGCGCCGTCATTTTGTGTGTGGTGCTGGTGTGTGCAGCGAGAGCAGATATCAGAGAGGGTGTGAGAGCTAAGCTGAAGAGGAGTACGATGACCACGTCGGGTAGATAGAAGTTTAAAAACAGTTAAGTTTAGACCCGTGGCGTACTGAAAATGTTTGTTACATTGATTTAAAGTTTATGTTCGTTTTAACGTGATTGGCATTGTGAGAGACGAGACCCGTTTCCTCCATATCTTCATGCTGAACTGAGTGATAAGCGTGCTAGCGCATCACTAGTTATTCATCAGTGGAGCTGAATACTCAAGTTTTTTTTTATTTTACTACCGGTGTTTATTTTGTTTGTTCAAGTGAATTTCAAATGTGCTTAGTGACTTGGAAAAACCAGTGGATGCGTCTGATCATGACGTGGAGGATTTCGATGAACCATCGAACAGTGGCTTCGTTGTTGTTTGTCTTCTTTGTCTGATTAGCCGTTAACTGAGATTGTGGCCTCACTGGATCACACCATAACCGCAAAGGGATCTCTGGGACAATTGCTAGGTAGTTGGGTGAAAAGATATTACACTGCCATCCTCTAGACATCCTTCAGCGCCTCATATCAAGACATTAAACTGGTAATATACATCCTTTACTCATTTCAAGCAACACACTTTTAAACGAACTATTGCTCTGTCAGTAATCGTCAGAGACTGAGCCTTTGAAAGCCAAAACGTTTATTCATGGAACTGTGACCAGTGAATCTTTCTAAAGTGGATACATATTCGTTCCTTTTGTGTGCGTTCATTGAGTGTATGTTGAAAAGAAAGGAAAGAACATAATTCTTTTGGACTTGAAAGTGAATGTTTCTCAAATTTGAACTGAACTGATTTTCTTTGAAGCTGAACTGATTTTTTTATAAGATTCCTCAGTGTGGTCAAAGAGTGACACAAGCTTGTTTTTTGTGTTTTGGAGTTTAACTGAAACAGTTTCAAAGTTGTTGATTTTCTTAATTTCATGTGCAATTTTATTTCATTATAATTGACTGAATTTGAGAATTGAAAATTCAGTTTCTTACCTTGTGAAAAGAAAAGAGGAAAAGAACAAATACTAAAACATTTCTGTATAATAAATATTTTTGTTAATTAAGTTTAAAACAGTTTACATTGATTCAGAGTCACTTACCAAGGAGTAGGGGTGTCTCACCTATCCTGCTAGATCCAGGGAGGGTGGAATTTGCAGATAATTATACTTACTTCCCAGATTACCTGCAACTGCACTTTGGAAGGCTGCTGTGTTATGAAAACAAATCCTGAAGCCCACCTCACCACAACTTTAGCATTATTCCTTTGCAGCATGGTAGGGGCCAACATTCAAACCCACGTTTGTAGTGAGACTAAAAGCATTGGGTGGGGGGACCAGATCCTGTTGCTCACTCAGTCTTCCTTGGTAACACAATACACATTTCCCCTACAAGGTGGTGGCTTAATCCCATCTGCTACATATTGGTGTCACAAACAGGATAGATTGGACTCAAGATGGCGCTGAGTATGACTGCTGCGTTGCGAGCTCCGACACAACATTGTAGTGTTTTGTTTGTTTTGTTTACAGTTCTTATTTTTTTGTCTTGGATGTTGTCTGCCTTATTGTCTACGACAGACAAACACTTTTGGACATTGGTTCTGCAATTACACACCGTAAACCGGACTTCAAATTCCTCAATGCCGACTCGCTGTTTACAAACACGCCAGCGGAGCCCTTTGTCTGGGCTGCCTGGCCACGGAAACGCAAAAGGAAAAGGGGAAACAGAGCCGGCATTCTCATCAGAGTAAGATGTCGTGCAAATCGACCCCCGCTACCCAGTATTCTACTAGCAAATGTTCAGTCTCTGGACAACAAGCTCTGCGAACTGAGAGCGCAGATCTCTTTCCAATGAGAGACGAGGGATTGCTGTATTATCTGCCTTACAGAAAACTGGATGTCTGCTGAGATTCCAGATTCAGCCATTGAACCCGCGGGGTTCTCCGTGCACTGAGAGGACAGAGCGAAAGACCTCTCAGGCAAAAGCAGAGGTGGTGGTGTATGTTTTCTGATCAACAAATCCTGGTGTGATCAGAGGAACGTACATTCTATCAAGTCTTTCTGCTCTCCTGATCTGGAAATTCTCATGCTTCTGTGTTGACCATTCTGGCTACCGAGGGAATTCACAAATTTCATTATCACTGCTGTGTACATCCCCCCACAAGCAGACACAGACTGGGCACTCAAGGAACTGTATGGGATTATAACCAAGCAGGAAACCGTGCACCCTGAGGCTGCGTTCATTGTGACCGGGGACTTTAATAAAGCCAGTTTCAAATCAGTCGCACCAAAATACCACCAACACATTAGTTTTAACACACGAAGGGACCGGGTTTTGGACCATTGCTACTCTCCCTTCCAGGACGGCTACAAATCCCTCCCCCACACACCATTTGGCAAATTGGACCACTCTTCCATTCTGCTTCTGCCCGCTTACAGGCAGAAACTGAAACAGGAAGCACCCACCCTCAGAATGATCCAGTGCTGGTCAGACCAATCAGACACTACACTACAAGACTGTTTTGATCACGTGGACTGGGAGATGTTCCGGTCCGCCTCTGATGACGACATCGAGCTTTACGCTGATAGCGTAATGTGTTTCATCAAAAAGTGCATGGAGGACGTCATTCCGACCAGAACAACACGGATCTATCCGAACCAGAAGCTATGGATAAATAATGATGTTTGCGCGGCACTTAATGTGCGGACCTCCGCTTTCAATTCCGGGAATGCGGAAGAGCATAAACAAGCCAGTTATCAGAACAGCAAAACGCCAGTACAGGAACAAGATTGAAGGACAGTTCAACACCGCCAACTCTAGAAGCATGTGGCAGGGAATTAATATCATCACGGACTTTAAAGGGAATAAAAACTCCGCCGTGAACACTGCTGCCACTCTCCCGGATGAGCTAAATACTTTTTATGTTCGTTTTGAGGGAAATAACACCGCCCTCGCGGAGAGAGCTCTCGCGGCCGAAGCTACAGAGGTTAGTTCACTCTCCGTCTCTGTAGCGGATGTAACACGATCCTTCTGACGGGTGAATATCCGCAAAGCCGCGGTTCCAGACGGCATTCCGGGCCGCGTCATCGGAGCGTGCGCGAACCAACTGGCTGGTATTTTTACTGATATTTTCAACCTTTCCCTCTCTTTGTCTGTAGTCCCCACATGCTTTAAAATGTCCACCATTGTGCCTGTTCCAAAGCAATCCAAAATCACTTGCTTAAATGACTGGCGTCCTGTTGCTCTGACCCCCACCATCAGCAAATGCTTTGAGAGACTAATCAGAGATTACATCTGCTCTGTGCTGCCTCCATCACTAGACCCATTGCAGTTTGCTTACCGCAACAACCGCTCCACTGATGATGCCATTGCATCTACAATACACACTGCTCCCTCCCACCTGGAAAAAAAGAACACTTATGT
Organism: Myxocyprinus asiaticus; assembly: GCF_019703515.2. Taxonomy (NCBI): domain Eukaryota; kingdom Metazoa; phylum Chordata; class Actinopteri; order Cypriniformes; family Catostomidae; genus Myxocyprinus; species Myxocyprinus asiaticus. The sequence continues at coordinate 25,886,027 of NC_059351.1, forward strand.
GAGAATGTTGTTTGTGGACTACAGCTCAGCATTTAACACAATAGTGCCCTCCAAGCTTGATGAGGAACTCCGGGCTCTGGGCTTAAACAGCTCACTGTGCAACACTGGAGCCCCGCAGAGCTGTGCTCTCAGCCCACTCCTGTATTCCCTGTACACACATGACTGTGTGGCAACACACAGCTCCAGTGCCATCATTAAGTTTGCTGATGATACAACGGTGGTAGGTCTGATCACTGACAATGATGAAACAGCCTACAGAGAGGAGGTGCACACTCTGACACACTGGTGTCAGGAGCACAACCTCTCCCTCATTGTCAGTAAGACAAAGGAGCTTGTGGTGGACTTCAGGAGAAGAGATAGAGAACACAGTCCCATCACCATCAATGGAGCACCAGTGGAGAGAGTCAGCAGCTTCAAGTTCCTGGGTGGCCACATCACTGAGGAACTCATATGGTACATCCACACTGAAGCCGTTGTGAAGAAGGCTCATCAGCGCCTCTTCTTCCTGAGACGGCTGAGGAAGTTTGGAATGAACCGCCACATCCTCACACGGTTCTACACCTGCACTGTAGAGAGCATCCTGACTGGCTGCATCTCCGCCTGGTAAGGCAGTAGCACCGCCCACAACTGCAAAGCACTGCAAAGGATGGTGCGAACTGCCAGACACATCATCGGAGGTGAGCTTCCCTCCTTCCAGGACATATATACCAGGCGGTGTGTGAAAAAAGCTCGGAGGATCACCAGAGGCTCCAGCCACCCGGGCCATGGGCTGTTCTCACTGCTACCATAAGGCAGGCGGTATCACAGCATCAGGACCCGCACCAGCTGACTTCATGATAGCTTCTTCCCCCAAGCAATCAGACTTTTGAACTCTTGATCTCCCACGATCAAAATACATCAGCACTGCACTTTATTACTCTTACTCTTATATCTCACACCGGACTGTCATAAATGATATTATTATTATATTATATTCTCACTTAACAACACACTGGCAACTTACTATCAACTGACAGCCTGAATGTCAGTACAGTACAATACAACCTACTGTATATTTTATATATACTATACTTTTTTATTGTATAATGTGTATTCTATATTGTGTGTATTGTATACTGTACATTGTATGTTATTATTTGTATATTGTGTTATGGGTAATCATGCGTATATTAGATTTTAAATTGTGTTGTAAATCTGATTTTTATTGTAAATTGGTATATGTCCCATCACTGTTATGACTACTATGTTGCTCGGAACTGCACCCAAGAATTTCACACACTATTGCACTTATGTATACAAAAAAATTGGTTGTGTGATAATAAAAGTGATGTGATTTGATTTGATTTTGATTTGAATAAGTTCTGTTCTAATTAGTCACATGTCCCAGGTCTTTGAGCTGAAACTATGGCTGAGCTGGAGGAATTGAAAAGACAGTTCACAAAGATGCAACGGAGGTTTGGCGAGCAGGCAGGAATGCTAGAAGAGGCCAGAGCCGAACAAAGAGAAGCTCTTTCACTGGCTAAAGCTGTTATTGATCTACAGGCTGCCGCTCAGAGAGCGTCATCTGCCATTTACATCCCAAGAGACTGTAAACTCCCAGAGTTCAGCGGATGTCATGCTAAGCCTGGTGAATTGAGTGTTGAAGACTGGATAAACTCTATGAAGTCCGCCTTCAAAGTGATGAAAGTTCCTGAAGAGGATAGAATAGTTTGCCAAGCAGTATCTAAAAGACAAAGCCAAAATGACAGATACGTTTATGTTCAATGGAAAAGAAAATTCAGTGAATGAGATCTTTGATGCTTTATATCAGGCTTATGGGGACAAACGTCCCATTGGCAGTAGACTGAAAGAGTTTTATGATTGCAAGCAAATGTCTGGATAAACAATCCACTCTTATGCGTATTACTTGCAAGAGAAACTTACCATTATCCAGAGCTGGGAGCCATCCAGGGTTCCTGATGCTGATGGTGTACTGAAAGAACAGCTTGTTTTGGGTCTCAGGGATGATATATTGAGACGTGAAATGAAGAGGAGTGTTAAAGCCGAGAGGAAACTGACGTTCATTGAGCTCATGCAGGAAGACATTACCTGGTCAGAGGAAGAGGAGTTGCAAGATTCAAGTAATGCTAGAAGCAATACCTGTTCCAGAGGTGCTGTTCACGCTACTACAGTGACGGAGAGTTCGCCATCCTCTCTTACCATGGAGATGCTTCATGAAGCAATTCTGCAGATAGCTGCCTGTCAAGAAGAACTCTTCAAGGTTGTATATAATAAAGAGAAAGTGAAATGTCAGCTGAAGGAGGGAAAGACAAAAAGCACACCATTAAAAGACAGTGAAGGAAGATATATCTGTTTCACGTGTGGTAAACCTGGTCACACCAGTTGGCACTGTTCTCAGAACCGAGAAAACTTAAGTGAAGTTCAACCCTCGAAATGCACGACTGAGATGAAAAAGGCTGTGGAGAGAGGTACCACAGTACAGGAGGGTCCAGGTCCGTCGGTTATTAGAAGTCACACAGCAGAGTGTGCTACAGAGGATGTTCCTAAGACCCTCAGTGGAAGTGCTTTCAGAGATTGTCTGACCATTGAAGTGAGGATTGCTGGTGTTAGGACTATCTGCCTGTTAGATATGGAATCAGAGGTGACGACTATCACAGAGTCACATTTTATGGCACACTTTGGAGAAGTTGTGTTATCAGCAGCCAACTGGGTCCGACTCACTGTTGCAAATGGCCTAGACATCCCCATCGTAGGATGCCTGGAAGCAGACATAGAGTGTATGGGGAAGACACTGTATGGAAAGTGTGTGTTTGTGCTCAATGATAGCAACCCAGATGTGACAGAGTTGAAAGGGTTACCTGGTATTGTGGGAATTCAAAGATCTTTTCTTGGCCACTGATTGTGTGAGGAAAATGGACAGGTATGGCCATGGTGTCAGGGAGGCAAAAGTCCAGCGAGTATTGGTGAACATTAAGATGCAGACTGAAGCACTGAGCGGCGGAGACAAATTTGGGTTTGTGAAAGTAGCTGGACGGCAAGCTGTTACTATTCCCCCATTCAGTGAGTGTGTTTTGGAAGGTCACTGCAGGGTGCCACCAAAAGTGAAGTGTCAAGGATTGTGGAGGCCTCACCCGAGGTAAGCCTGCCTAAGAATATTCTGATTGCTAATATGCTCGCCAAGACAGCTGATGGTAAAGTCCCAGTCAGAGTGCTGAATTCTAGTGAGAATGCTTTGAAGCTCATGCCACGGTGTAGGATAGCAACCTTGTACAAGCCACGAGAGGTCCTTGCAAAAGAGCTTGTTGAGTTTGAGGAGAAAGAGGGTGCTCTGCTTGTCAAGGCTGTACAGCAGAATTGGATACAAATGGAGGAAAACATCACAGAGCAGTTGCCAGTAGCAGTGCAACAAATTTTGAAGGACTCACAAGACCTCAGCGTGAAAAGCTCCAGAATCTACTGGCAAAGCACAGTGATGTGTTTTCAAATAATGATAGTGACTTTGGTTATACGACAGCTGTCACACACAACATCCCCACAGGAGATGCTCCTCCCATTAAGCAGAGACATCGCAGAATCCCACCCCAGGTGTTTCAGGAGGTTAAAAGACATGTTCGATATTTGGTGTCTCAAGAATCCTTAGAGAGAGCTGTAGTCCTTGGGCCTCACCAGCTGTGATTGTAGTTAAGAAGGATGGCAGCGTGCACTTTTGCTGTGATTATAGGAAGCTATATAAGGTAATGTGCAAAGATGCCTATCCTCTCCCTCGTGTGGAGGAGTCACTAGATGCCTTGGGCAATGCGCAGCTGTTCTCCATGCTTGATTTGACCTCAGGCTATTGTCAAGTAGATATGAGTGAGGAAGATATGGGCAAGACGGCCGTCACTACCCCCTTTGGACTGTTTGAATGGACCAGGATGCCGTCAGACCTTGTAACACTCCTGCTACGTTCCAGCGGCTGATGGGGGTGATGCTCTGTGATCTGACCTTTGATATACTGCTCATCTACCTTGATGACATTAATAATCACTGACAAAGACTGGAACTTGTGTTCAAATGATTGAAACATGGGCTGAACTTAAAACCCAGCAAGTGCCACCCCTGGAGTTCGCTAGTTCGCTAGTTCAAATCCCAGGGCATGCTGAGTGACTCCAGCCAGGTCTCCTAAGCAACCAAATTGGCCCGGTTGCTAGGGAGGGTAGAGTCACATGGGGTAACCTCCTCGTGGTCGCTATAATGTGGTTTGTTCTCGGTGGGGCGCATGGTGAATTGAGCGTGGTTGCCGCGGTGGATGGCGTGAAGCCTCCACACGTGCTATGTCTCCATGGCAATGTGCTCAACAAGCCACATGATAAGATGCGCGGGTTGACTGTCTCAGACGCGGAGGCAACTGGGATTCGTCCTCCACCACCCGGACTGAGGCGAATCACTATGCGACCACGAGGACTTAGAGCGCATTGGGAATTGGGCATTCCAAATTGGGAGAAAAAAGGGAAAAATCCCCCAAAAAAATAAAAATAAAAAAAAACAGCAAGTGCTTTCTTTTAAAACCCAAGGTGAAGTTTCTGGGTCACCTGATTTCCTCTCAGGCAAGGCAAGTCCTATGGTTCATGAGTTATTATAGAAGGTTTGTTCCAAGGTTTGCTCAGCTGGCCCGACCACTTCATGCCCTGGTCAGTAAAGGAAACAAGCGGAAAGTGATTGAAACTTTCAACTGGACATCTGAGTGCCAAGACGCATTCTATGAACTTAAGCAGTGTTTAATGCGCCCACCAGTTCTTGCATATCCAGACTTTGGGCAGCCCTTCATACTCACAAATGATGGAAGCCTGCATGGTCTTGGAGCCATGCTGAGTCAAAGGCAAGGAGGAGCTAAACGTGTGATTGCATATGTGAATTGAGGCCTATGTGTGTCAGAGAGAAATGATAAGAACTACAGTGCTTTCAAAAAGGAGTTGCTCACTCTAAAATGGGCAGTGACCGAAATATCTGATTTACTCCAAGTTCACTGTGATCACTGATCATAACCCATTGTGCTACCTTGAGACGAAGTATGATTCTAAAGTCCACTACAAGCCAGGAAAACAAAATACAAATGCTGATGTGTTGTCAAGGATTCTCTCCAGTGAGGGGCCTGAGCAGGAGGATTCTGCTAAGGATTTTATCAGAATGAATTCTGATAAGGTGTGTGCATGCTTATGGCTAGCCACAGAAAAGAAAGAGCAGAAGGTACAAGTAGCAGTTCAAGCATCTGTGACAAAGAGAGTACCTGGATACAGTTGGAATGCTATTGAGGCACAACAAAAAGCTGACCTTAATATAGAGCCTGTTTACCTACAAAAGACTGAGTCCAGTAGAACAGCGGTGCATGGATGTGAAGTTGAAAGTGTTTGCTAGACAATTTGAACGACAGTATTAAAAGAGGTGTGTTGTTCCGAACTATCCTTGACCCAAGAGACAGAGAGGAAGTTTGTCAGTTGGTTGTTCTGGAACTCTTACGATCATAGTGGTCACTTCGGGGAGAGAAGTACGTTAGAGCGCATGAGCCAAGGTTATTACTGGCCAACAATGACCAAAGATGTTCAAAGGAAAAGAGATGCACTCTCGCAAAGGATGTTTTTCTTAGGATTCGAGCCCCAATGACATGCACTAACGTGTCTGCGCCATTGGAAGTCTTAGCAATGGATTATACTCTGTTGGAGAAATCTGTTGGAGGATATGAAAACGTGCTCGTCCTAAATTATATGTTCACTAGATTCACAGTGGCAGTACCAACCAAGAATCAGACTGCTCACACCACAGCGAGAGCGCTTGTACAACATTGGTTTGCCCACAACATTTGCCCAGCATGATCAAGGTCGATGCTTCGAAGCCAATGTCATTAAGGAACTATGCAGAATTTATGGCATCGGAAAGAGTCACACAAGCCTGTATCATCCTCAGGGTAATTTCCAATGCGAAAGATTTAATCGAACCATGCATGATATGTTAAGAACATAACCCCCAGACAAGAAAATAGATTGGAAGCAGTATCTCCCAGAACTAGTCATGGCTTATAATAGTCGGGTTCACACATCGACAGGCTATTCACCCTTTTACTTGATGTTCGGAAGAGATGCCCAAATGCCAATGGACGTCCTTGGTGGAAAAGACTTGGACGACGGTGAAATTGACAATCTCGATGACTGGGTGAAAACCCATCATGACAGATTGAAAACAGCTGTTGAAGTAGCCAACGCAGGAAAAGAGTCTATGATCGCAGATCTTACGGAGCGCTCATAAGACCTGATGATCATGTTCTGTTACGCAACCATACACATAGGGGAAGGAACAAGATACAAGACAAATGGGAATCCCTACCTTACCTTGTGGTGAAACAGAATCATGCAGATGTTCCAGTTTACACAACTCGTCCAGAGAAAGGAGGCCCATGTAAAGTCATACATAGGGATCAACTTAGACATTGTACCTTTCAGTCATCACCACAATCATGTGCATCTAGATGTAAATCTAGGGAACATGTAAACACTGACACAGAAGGTGCTGATGTTCTTGCCATTCCAGTCGTTACACTTGTACCCCACACATTCACAGACACAGGGTGTTGGAGGGTAGATGGAGATGAATCAGGCATAGGTGTTAGGAGCCATGACAATGAGTTTTCAGATGCTGATTCAGTAGGTCAACCTGTACTTGAAGAGCCAGTAAATTCAGGTGGATCTGAGGCAGGGAGTGAAAATGAGAGTATCCCTGTACCCAGACGTTCTCAAAGAAGGAACAGAGGTATACTACCTGTTAGGTATAGGAGTGACTACATTTTAAACTAATGATATTCAGTCTTAAATGTTTTGGAAGTTTAAATGTGAATGTGTTTCCAACTTCCTAGATGAGTGATGTTAGATCTTTTGATCATTATACTGATGTTTTCTACTGTGATGAATGTTTATCTGCTATTCTCTGTTCTTTATTTTTCAGAGATTGAGTCGCTGAAAAGAGGTCAGACGGAATGGCAGGGTTTAGCAGGGGGGAATGTAAGGGATTACACATTTTATTTTGTAAGGACTTTTGTGTTGACACTGCTCTGGTATGGGCACCACCATTTTGTGTGTGGTTTCGGGTGTGCAGCGAGAGCAGACATCAGAGAGGTTGTGAGAGCTAAGCTGAAGAATAGTATGATAACCACTTCGGGTAGATAGAAGCTAAAATACAGTTAAGTTTAGACCCGTGGCATACTCAAGAGCTTTGTTAAGTTGATTTAAAGTTTAGGTTTGTTTTAACGTGATTGGCATTGTGAGAGACGAGACCATATCTTCATGCTGAACTGAGTGATAAGCATGCTAACGTGTCACTAGTTATTCATACCTGTGTTTAATTTGTTAGTTCAAGCAAACTTTAAACATGCTTAGTGACTTGATGGTGGAAGATTTTGCTGAACCATCAAACAGTGGCTTCATTGTTGTTTGTCTTCTTAGCCTCATTAGCCGTTAACTGAGATTGTGGCCTCATTGGATCACACCATAACTGCAAAGGGATCTCTGGGTCAATCGCTAAAGGTAGTTTGATGAAAAAATATTACCCTGCCATCCTCTGGACATCCTTCAGCGCCTCATTCCAAGATATTAAACTGGTAATATACATCCTTTACTTGTTTCAACCAACATACTGGTAAATTAACTATTTCTCTGTCAGTAATCATCAAAGACTGAACCTTTGAAAAACAAAACGTTTATTCATGGAACTGTGACCAGTGAATCTTTCTGAAGTGGATACATATTTGTTCCTTTTGTGTGCATACATTAACTGTATGTTGAAAAGAAAGGACAGAACATTATTCTTTTGAACTTGAAAGTGAATGAACTGAGCATTTATCAAATTTGAACTGAACTGATTTTCTTTGAAGCTGAACTTATTTCCTTTGAGATTCCTCAGTGTGGTCAAAGTGTGACACAAGCTTGTTTTGTGTGTGTGTGTGTGTGTGTGTGTGTGTGTGTGTGTTTTGCAGTTTAACTGAAACAGTCTCAATGTTGTTGATTTTCTTCACGTATAATTTTATTTCATTATAATTGACTGAATTTGAGAATTGAAAATTCTATTTCTTTCCTTGTGAAAAGAAAAGAGGAAAAGAACAAATACTAAAACATTTCTGTATAATAAATATTTTTATTAATTATGTTTAAAACAGTTTACATTGATTCAGAGTCACTTTCCAAGGAGTAGGGGCATCTCACCTATCCTGCTAGAGGGTGGGATTTGCAGATAATTAAACTTACCTTCCATATTACCTGCAACTGCACATTGGGTGGCTGCTGTGTTATGAAAACAAATTCTGAAGCCCACCTTGCCATATCTTGAGCGTTATTCCTTTGCAGCATGATGGGGCCAACATTCAAACCCACTTTTTAGTGAGACTACAAACATTGGGTGGGAGGACCAGATCCTGTTGCTCACTCAGTCTTCCTTGGTAACACATTACACATTTCCCCTACAAGACGGTGGCATAATCCCATCCGCTACACTGTGTGTCCGCAATACACCTGTTATTATGCATAATCCAAAAGTTAATTTGAGAGGTGTTGTGGAGAGTATTTGTCAGAAGTTATTCTGCAGATTCTGTCTGACACTGCTTTAATAAATAGTTGAGCCATAAAAAGGCTCCTCAAACTGTTGAATGTAAACATGTCGCGTCCCTGCAATATTTATAATCTAACAGCCAGGGTATTCATGCGCTGTGGTGGGTGATTTCACACATTTACTGCCACTGTCGACAAGAAATGCCACAAGACACAAAGACACGTGCTTGAGGAAACACAACTGATTTTATTTTGAAGAAAAGACTAAATGAATGCCGGTGATGTGCGTGTCTGATTTGCTTTTGTGTTCAGAAGTTAATTTGTGCTTTGGCGTCAACACGCGCAGCGAGATCATGTCTCATGGAACACGTGCAAATTGTTCTCACTTTTTTCTCTGTCAGTCATCTGGTAGAAGTTTGTAAGAATAGTGTTGTCTATGAGAATGCTGCATAGGATCTCAGACTATCTCAGGATGCATATGCAAATAACATGCAATGACATTGGGACTACAGGTGAATTGTCATGTGTTTCATAATTCAGTAGAGCCCCAGAAATGGTTCTTGAACAAGTTTACTCTTTAACCTCCATTTGTATATTGCAAAATTATGATAATAGTAATAGCCTATGGTAATATGTTATATTTTATATTCTAAAATAACAAAATTAAATTGATAAGTTAAAATGATATATTGTGGCCTGTAGCCTATATTTATTTGTTGAATACAAATGGAAATAATGCACCCTTATACACGGGTTCCTTGGCACTAACTAGTCACCTAGTTCAGACAATGCACTGACTGGTCGACTGGTAGTTTTAAATTGGTAGTTTTGCACATCCTACATTTGACCACATCCCTACCTTTTACCTGCAAATGTATTTACAGACACAACTGTTTTTCATTTCTTTCTAAGAAAAAGGAATTAACAATGTTTTTATATCAAAACATCAAATCGCAACACTTTCAAAATCGCAATATCGCAATACATATCGAATCAGCTAGGAAATATTGTTGTAATATCGAATCGGGAGGTATGTGGCAATTCCTAGCCCTAATTGTTATTATTATTAGGGGTTCAAGCGCTTAGCGCTGAAACCCTATTGTAATTGTTAAGATTTTTATTATTGGTTCAAGCACTTAGCACTGAAACCCTATTGTAATTGTTTTTTGTTATTAAAATTTTTATTGTTTCCATTCATAAAAAACCAATAGACACAACATAAAATACGGAATCAGATATATAAATTAAACCCTTCCCCCCGAACATCCCCCCCACCCAACACAAACACGCATTACAGTGGTCTCTTACAATTATAGCAAAAAATTAGAAACAAACAAACAAAAAAAAAAATGCTTTCAAAAAGCAAGAGTGCACATACACATCAAACTAAAAATTAAAAATCAAAAATTAAAAATCCCTCTCCACTGCCCCTCCCCGAGAACCCTACAAAAAATCCAAATATACACCCCACTTCCTATTAAACAAATCCCACTTTCCTAAACTTCTGAAGATTGCCTCCTCAAATGCCGCAACCTCGCTCATCTCCCCGCACCACTCATGAAACGAGGGTGCCCCAGCCATCTTCCACCCCCTGAGTATTATTCGCCTGGCCACCATAACTCCGGCCAGGACCCAACCTCTCAAGTGGCTATCCCCAAAATGTATGACTTCCCCATCACCCAAAATGCAGAGTCTGGGGCAAAATGAAAACCTTGTGTCCAACACATCACACATAAATCCCTGAATCTTTAACCACAATTCCTGTATTTTAACACATCCCCAAAAAACATGGGTTGTGTCCCCATCTTCTGATTGGCATCGCCAGCAGGTGGGTGTGTCTTTAAGACCAAGTCTATACAATCTAGAGGGGGGTCCAATATAATCGATTCAAAATCTTCAGTTGCATCAGACGCACCCTCGAATCTCTAGATGTAGACTTGACATTTTTTAGAATCTTAGCCCACACTCCCTCCTCCAATACCAAATTTAAATCTCTCTCCCATAATCTCTTGAGAGAAGTTGAAGCTCCATCCCCCAGACTCTGAATTAACAGGGAGTAATACACTGATGCCTCATGACCTTTTCTAAAAGCAGTAATCGCCACTTCTAGAGTATCTTCCCTTTTAGGGGGGTGTATGCTACTCCCAAAAATAGTACAAAGCAGGTGGCGCAGCTGTAAGTACTTGAAGAACTGAGATCTAGGAATCCTGAAATGTTGGACCAAATTTTCAAACGATCTCAACCCACCACTCTCATATCGGTCACCAAGTGTATTAACCTCTCTCAATCCACTCTGACCAACAGAAAGGGGACTCACCAATATGCAACTTTGGGTTTAGCCATATGCTTGAGGCAACATTTAAATAAATGTCTGAATTAAACACTCTGGACACTTTTGTCCATAGCACATGCAGATGCGAGATAATGGGGTGCGACTTAACTTCTCCAATTAGTTTAATAGAAAGGCTTTGTAATAATAAAATAGAGACAATAACTTTCTGTTCAATTCCAAACCAGGGAGGGGCTCTCTCAGCTGGAAGTGACCAATGAGCTAAATGTCTGAGACCAAACGCATAATAATAAAACAAAATCTTGGGTAGGGCTAGCCCACCTTTGTCAATCGGCCTATGTAACTTGTTGCAATGTAACCTGGGACGCTTTCCATTCCAAATGAAGGACTTCGCTATACTATCAAATTGCTTAAAATAAGAGAGGGGAACATCTACAGGGAGAGATTGTAGTAGGTAGTTGAATTTTGGAATACAATTCATTTTAATAACATTAACCTTCCCAATCATCGATAAATGTAATGAAGCCCACCTGTCCACATCATTCAAAAAACTTTTTATAAAGGGGTCAAAATTAACTCTAACTAAATCAGACAAATTTGCTGGGAATAAAATTCCCAAATACTTAATTCCCTATTTGGGCCACTGGAAGGCGCCCGGCTGAAAAGCCGTTATTGGGCAGTATGCTGTCAAAGCCAATGCTTTGGATTTAGACCAATTGACTTTGTATCCTGAGAACTTGGAAAAGGAATTAATAATTCTGTGGAGGCAAGGCATAGATCTAGTAGGGTCAGAGACGAATAATAAAATATCATCTGCATAAAGCAAAAGCTTATGCACCATACCTCCCGCAATCACCCCTGGAAAATCATCCTCCTTTCTTATCGCGGCTGCTAAAGTTTCCAGGGCAAGACAGAACAATAATGGGGAAAGAGGGCAACCCTCCCGGGTGCCCCTATCCAGAGTAAAATAATTTGAAATTAGTCCATTTGTTTGTACCGCTGCTACAGGGTGTCTATAAAGTAGCGTAATCCAACCAATAAAGGTACTCCTGAACCCATACATTTCCAAAATCTTAAAAAGATAATCCCATTCTACCATATCAAACGCCTTTTTGGTGTCAAGTGAGATGGCAGCGACTGGAGATTGTTCATTCGCTACTGACCACATGATATTGATGAGATGCCTAATGTTATCAGAAGAGCTATGGCTTAGAATAAACCCCACCTTATCTATATTTATAAGAGATGTCATAACTTTACTTAATCGATTAGCCAGAATTTTTGCCAAAATTTTTACATCTAAATGGATCAGGGAAATTGGACAGTAACTTTTACACTTGCTTGGATCTTTGTCCTTTTTAAGAATCAGACTGATCCGGGCTTGTGTCATGGTTGGTAGGAGCTTTCCATTCTTTAATGATTCAGTATAAACTTCTAGCAAAAGTGGAGCCAGTTCTGTAGCATAAATTTGAAAAACTCAGCGGCAAAGCCGTCAGGCCCCGGAGCCTTGCCTGTAGGTAAGGCCTTAATAAACTTGCCAAGGTCGTCCAAGGTTATCTCATAATCAAGAGAATTATTTTGCTCAGTCATCAGTTTAGGGAGATCTAATGGTTCCACATAGTTTCTAAAATCTTCATATTAGAATTCTTTAAAAGCATTATTAATATCAATGGCCAAGGTAAATATTTCACCACCAGCAGATTTCACTGAGGGAATGGTAGAAAAAGACTCTCTCTGCTTTATATATCTAGCCAAAAGTTTTCCTGCTTTGTCCCCCAACTCAAAGTATGACTGTCTTGCCCTGAATAGCCAAAACTCCACTTTCCGCGACAAAATAGTATTATATCTGTATTTCAATCGGGTCAATTCTCTGAGGCCATCAGATGACAAACGGCGCTTCAGCTCTGCCACTGCATTTTTAATATTTCCTTCCAACTCCACAAGTTCTCGTGCTTTGGATTTTTTGGTGAATGAGGCATACTGTATGATCCGACCCCTAAGAACCACCTTAAGTGCCTCCCAAGCCACGCCCACAGAGGATACTGAGGATACAGTTGGTCTTCATATAAACATTGATTTTAGTCTTTAACATTTGTTGAAAATCAGGATTTTGCAAAAGGGACACATTAAGGCGCCAACTATATGATTTCTTTTTCTCTGTATATGGCAACACCTCGAAACTCACCAGGGCATGATCTGGGACTAAGATATTTCCAATTGAGCAATCAAAAACAGATGCAATGAGGGATTTGGATATCAAAAAAAAAAATCTATTCTAGAATAAATCTTATGGACTGATGGAAAAAATGTATAGTCCCTACCAGATGGATTCAAAAGTCTCCAAATATCCGTAAGATCAAGATTTTTACACATCCTGTGAAGCATCAGTGTTGCTCTAGGGGGTTTACACACTTTTGCTTCACTGTGATCAATGACTGAGTCCATCAAAAGATTAAAGTCTGCTCCCAGTATTATATCATGAGGGGTGCCAGCGGTTTGCAGCATCCCTTCAAGATCTATAAAAAAGCCCTGATCATCAGCGTTAGGTGCGTAAATATTAGCCAAAATCAAACTTTGCCCTTGAATTTCAGCTAAAACAATAATGACTCTCCCTAATTTATCTTTAGTCTGTTTGAGACATTTGAATTGTAGATGTTTATTAATCAATATAATGACTCCCTTGCTCTTACTTGAGCCAGCACTAAAAAAAACATGTCCACCCCATATCTTCCCAAATTTTTCAGCTTCCTGCGGGGAGAGATATGTTTCTTGAAGAAACACTATATCATATTTCTTACGTTCAAGAAAAGTAATAACCTTCCTTCTTTTTATGGGGTGCCCCAACCCATTTACATTCCATGTGGAGAGAGATAGTACACTCATATTAACATCTGACATTTTGATATAGTAGAAAAAATAAATTGTGTCAAAAACAAAATTATACAGACCACATTCCCCATTAGTGAAACAATCAAACCCCGAACTTCCCCCCCAAACAAAACAAACAGAAAAAAGAAAAATGTGTGCATTAACCCCACGCACAAAAGCGCCAACCAGCGACAATCCCTCTAAACTCAAAAGGTCCATGAATGCCCACGAGCTCCCACGAGCCCCCATGACAACTTGCCATCGGATTGCTCAATTTTGTCTAACAAATTTGTGAGGCAAAATTACATATCAGAAAATACTTTGTAAAATAAACCCCAGCCAATAGGAAGAATGAACACAAAGAACATGTAGATTCATTAACAGAACTGTCTCAAAGGTGTGATCTTCCACAAAACAAATTCCAGCTGATATAAAACCGTTCACATTCCTCGGACAGACAAACAAATGTTCAGTGAGCCGGCTGTTATGAGTTCAGCGAATGACGTAATCATTCCAATGTCCCGTAAAAATACTCAACAAAACAAACTCCAGCCAGCAGGAGGAATAAGCACGAAAAATGAACATTTATAAAAGACATCCTTTGTGTGAGCATGTAGATATTTTGTGGTCATCCGTAGTGTCCACTCTCAAACTGGCCGGGAAATTCAATGCAAAAGTAATCTTTCGTTAATGGAAAAGTTTCTTTAAGGAAAAGTGTTATTCACAAAACAAACTCCAGCCAACGCAAAAAGAAAAAAGAAACCAAAATGATGCCCAGCCTCCTCAAAAGCCAGAGTAAGTACAGCAAGTCGACCCACTCACATGAGAAACACCCAATGGTTTACTCACCCATTGATTCAATAAAAGACATTGCCTGATTGGGACATGGAAATACTTTGCGATCGTCCTTCGTTTCTATTCTCAGTTTGGCCGGAAACATCAGAACAAAAGTTATCTTTCACTGTAAGAGTTTCTTACACTCCTTGAACAGATCGCGTTTCTCTCTTGTCGAACTCGCAATGTCCGTGAACAAGAAAATATTATGGTTCTTCCAAGAAAGCATCCCTTTGCTCCTCGCCTGGCGCAACACAAGATCTTTATCGGATGATCTCAGAAATCTGGCCAGAATCGATTGAGGCCTATCTCCCTCAACAAATCTGTGAGCTCACTCGATTTCCAGCTTGTGGCCTGTTATGTCGAGCAGACTCTGGAAAAGGACTCGTCTAGGAATTTCACCATATCTCTGCCCTCCTCATGCTCAGGAATTCCAACAATGAGAATGTTATTCCTGTGGCTTCTATTCTCAAGATCTTCAAGCTTTTCAAGGAGATGTTCCAAATCAACTTTGGTCACGGGCGGATTAGCGGTTAATTCCCTCTCTGAAGATTCCAGACATCCAACATCAGTCACTCTTGTAACTAACTCGATCGACGTATTACAGCGAGATCCTCCAAGTCAGCAAGAACCTTTGTCAACATCACTGACATGTTGGACAACTGACGCTGGATCACCTCTCCCGCCGTGCCATCCAAATCGAGGCCCCGGTCTGTAGGCCTGTCGGGGCTTTCATCCTGAACATGTAAGTGTCTTTTAATGTCTCCAGAGCCCGAGGATTTTGACTTCTTTGCCATGTTTTGCCTCAAAGAGCAAATGTGTAACTGGGTGTATCAAATTTCACCAGATTATAACATGAAAATAATAAAAAATGTAGCAAAGTGCGCAGAGCTCGTCGCTCGCACGTCTGCTTCTTGCATGGCATCACGTGACCTCTCCCTATTGTAATTGTTAAGATTTTTATTAGGGGTTCAAGCGCTTAGCGCAGAAACCCTATTGTAATTGTTAAGATTTTTATTATTAGGGGTTCAAGTGCTTAGCGCTGAAACCCTATTGTAATTGTTAAGATTTTTATTATTATTATTATTATTATTATTATTATTATTATTCCGCCATAAAACTGATCGGGCAGAGCAAACCGTAAGGCCTAGAGACTTGAAACTTGGTCAGATGGTAGTAGTGTTGTTCGCTACTCAGAAACACGGACTTGGCCAAATCGGTCAATAGGGGGTGCTGCAGCGATCAAAAACGTGAAACTGCTCTTAACTCCTAGACCGTTTGTCATAGACTCAAGTGCTTTATACCATTGGAATACTTGGCTCAAACCAAACAAAACATATATCTCTGATTTCATTTTGTCCTATAAAAATTTTTCGCCATCTTGGATTTTTCATAAAACATACTTTTGTGAACTAGTCCTAGGTTTTTTGTCCGATCGGGACCAAACCATTGCCAAACGATTCTATGGAGTATCGATATCAAAAGTTATCAAAAAAAGTTTGAACTTTCGACTCGAGCTAGCTACGGTATGCGAAAACATCGGAAGTAGAAGTGGCCAATTTTTTGTAAATGGCTATAACTCTTGAAGGAAATGAGATATCTTCACCAAACTTGGCATGCTTATGTATAAGGTCAATCTTTGGCATGTTTTTGCCACATGGTGGTGCTATAATACCAAAAATAAAAATTAAATTGGCTGTAACTATGAAACCGTTAATCCTATGGACTTCAAAATTTGCATACATTGTCTTTGTCTCAGCTGCCATCATTGTCTATATGGACATTCACGTATGCTGAAAAACATGGCCGCCATCGGCCAATCAATTTCAGCAGCTATTACACGAGGTTAACAATGACCGATCAGAACAAAACTTGGTGGATCTATTTGACTCTTGGTCTGAGAGGGTTGTGCAAAGTTTTAAAAAAATCAGCCACTAGGTGGTGCTATCACGATTTTTGTAGGTGTTAATGGTTGTATATAATGCAGTGTTGTGAAAAGACACAAGTAATATATATCACCTGATAGCTCTTCTCATTCTAAACAACTGTGCCTCAAGAAGCATTGGTGTCTGTCAAACCGTTCGGTAAATATTTCAGATAATGTTAAAAACCTACTTTTGCGAACTAGTCCTATGTTTTTCGCCTGATCGGAAGAAAACCAGTGCAGAAATATACTCTGGAGTCTGATTATCAATAATTATCAAAAAAAAGTTGATATTTCGACTCACGGTCGCTAAGGGGTGCCAAAACGTTCGAAAAGGGCGGGCCATTTTTACTAAAATGGCTATAACGCCCGAACGAAATGAGATATTTTCACCAAACTCGGTACACATGTGTATGAGCTCAATCTGAGGTCACAGTAAAAAACTTTGGAGTTTGGCCATTTGGTGGTACTATAACAATGAAAATCGGCATGCAGTGTCTTTGTCCGAGGTGCCATGACTGTCTATGAGGACATTGGCGTATCTCAAAAAACATGGCCGCCATCGGCCAATGAATTTGAGCACCTATTAGACAAGGTTATCGGAGGCCAATCGGCACAAAACTTGGTGGGCCTGTTCAACTCCTGGCCCTAGATGTCTGTGAGAAATTTGAAAGAAATCGGCCAGTGGATGGTGCTAACAAGTTTTACGCCTCTGTAATCACGTGGTGCTTCACACATACACACAATGGCTGTGTCCCAATTCAAAGGCTGCATCCTTCGAAGGACTCGGACTTCAAAGGCCACGCCTTCGAAGGCTGCGAAGGTCGGACTGTGACAAGTGACTGTAATGTTTGTACTGGACTTTTTTGAAAGTTATATTAAACTGTCTGAAAACAAAACAGGGTTCACAAACTGTCTAAATATTTTCACCATGGTCCATTTCTGTATATAATAAAGAGTATAAACTCTATATATTCACATCTTAGTAAGATATAAGTCAACATTTGAACCACTTTATAGTTTTTTTTTTCTTCTATTGACTTTTAGAATTTTAAAATACAATACTATATTTCTGTCATGCACCTTTAATTTTAAAACCCTCACGCTTTTATTTTGATGATCATAACACTCCAGGAAGTCCTGTAAGTGACTGTTTGTGGGCTACTTTACAGTAGTTTAATTAGCTTCTTATTCAAATTCTGGTAATATGCTCCTCCAGTGCCATACTTAATGCATATTATAAGTGAACCGAACTATTGTGCATCTACATCTGAGATGTTGTTCGTGAGTAGCACTCACATATGAAAATAACCGCAAGCTCTGGGGGCTGAAAATAGCCTTACCAGCTGCCTGCATATTATGTTTGTGTCAACAGAGCAGCGCCATTCACTAACACGTTGCACATGCATACTATCTGTGTATTGACCTGTTTCCTGTGACGTCACTGTATGACCGCTCCGCCATGTTTGTGACCAATATTCCATTTAAATACAATGTGCTGCACTGGGATGCGACAAGAATCTTCTTCAGGAGTTCAAAGCAGCTCCTACATTCATACAGACAGGATCATCACAGATGTTTTTAAATACTGTGACTAAATCAGACCAAAAAACAACTTCTGAATGAGAGATGTTTACGGTGATGTACCGGTCAGTCTGTGTGCACTCGCCAGTCACACATCAGACATACGGAGATGAATCATGGATAAATATTTTTAAATGTCTGCGAAAGTTCAATTTGCCAATATTTGTGCTGTCTTCAGAACTGTATGAACCTTTCCAGGGACTGAGCATGGACCAAAAGCATTTTTGATGTTTTTCTTGATATCGTTTCTTGGGTGTTTTTCCATTCACCACCATTGTTTCCTCCTGCTGATGGTCACAAATATGGTGGCTGCTGAGAAAAGTGACATCACTGAAACAGGTAAATATTTCCTTATTAAACACAGCATTTTGCGATTCATAAAGCTATCGCATATCTTCAAGTGGCTTTGAATAAAATGCATGGGTCATGTTGTCTACTTTAATGGTGCTTTTATGGCTCTTTTATGTCAGTTTTTGAGCTTAGCAGTAACGAACATGACTAACACACATTATCGGATTTGGATCGGGCTCGTTGGACCGATACCCGATCCGTCTAAAAACGTCAGTATCAGAGCCGATAACGATCCAGGTATCGGATCAGTGCATCCCTATTTGAGACACGACAATGGATTATTTACCTAGACAAACTGATAAACAAGTAGAAATAGACTAATTTTGTAGAAAACAACCTAAGGTAAGAGCTGATATAGAGGGCTTATAGACGTAGTGATCGGAGCAGACATGAGACTATTGTTTTGTTTTTATTTGTTTTGTTTTTTTCATTATTATTTTAAAGGAATTTCACTTTGAAATTATTTAGAAGATTATTCAAACAAAATAAACTAATAACTAATAACTTTAATTTACATTTATTCTACATTTTTTCAAACAGGTGTTTATTTGTTTATTATATCTCATTTAAACATGTCAAACATTTTAATGAACACTGAATTAACAGTAAAATATCTTGAACAAATTAATTTCAATAATAAAAATTCTTGTGTTTGGTGTCTGTTGCCAATGAGTGTGTGTGTGCTTGTGTATGTATGGATGAATGTATGTATGTATGTGCATATGTATGTGTGTGTGTGTGTGTGTGTGTGTGTGTGTGTGTGTGTGTGTGTGTGTGCGCGCGCGTGCATGCATTTATGAGTATGAATGTACTTATAAATAACATTTTTAACTTTTCTACTATTTTACAGCTTTTTTGTAATTTTTTTATATGAACCGGGTCAAACTGCCCCAAAGGTACAAAGCAGATACTTTTTTTATAGCTTTTATATATATATATATATATATATATATATATATATATATATATATATATATATATATATGCAATTAAAAAAAATAAAATAAAAAATTAAGTTGATGTAAATCAGTGTTAAAAGTTAAACTGGTCAAATTGATCCACCGAAGGGTTAATTTAAATGATAATGAGATTGCACAGCACAATATGTATAATATTGGATATAAGATTTTTTTTTTTTCCTCAAAGAATGTTTAAATCATACAGAAAGTTACTTTGAAAATCCCCTTTCTATAATAAAAAAGGCCCAATTTCATACAATAACTCTGCTGTCTTGTCAGTGTCTCATTCAGTGTCTCATTGGCTTTCTTATGGCTTTCTCTCTCTCTCTTCCTAGTCCTACAAACCTACTGAAAATGTCTCCAATTCAATGAGGGGGAAAAAGATGAAAAAAGAACACTAACAAAGGGAAGCATTGTGTCTTAAATTCTTTCTGGCTTACCACATCTGACTGGATTCTCTTCTTATATTTTTTATTTTTATTTTTATTTTTTTATTTTTTTACCTCCCACCTCTTTCCTCTCTCTTGAAACACATTGAACTGTCAACCAATATCAAGAGTAGATTTCTTGCTATTGACAGAACTGTTAATCAATTCTCATTCAGGATGGTGAATCGCTCAGCAGGGCTGGGGAGTTTCAGCATTGGATAAAACACTCCTCTCAGCTGTGGGTGAAGACCTTCTCAGTTTTAGATTATACCTCGCTGGCCCTATCTTAATGAGTGCCATAACTCAAATGGAAGGAGTGTATTTGGTCTGGTAACAAGCTTGATATGAAACTATATGGCTTCAAATGCATCTATTTTTAGTATACAGTTGTGTTCAAAAGTTTGCATACCCTGGCAGAAATTGTGAAATATTGGCGTTGATTTTGAAAATATAACAGATAATGTCTTTTATTTAAGGATAGTGATCATTTGAAGCCATTTATTATCACATAGTTGTTTGGCTCCTTTTTAAATCATAATGATAACAGAAATCACCCAAATGGCCCTGATCAAAAGTTTACATACCTTTGAATGTTTGGCCTTTTACAGACACACAGGTTTAAATGACAATTAAAGGTTAACTTCCCACACCTGTGGCTTTTTAAATTGCAATTAGTGTCTGTGTATAAATAATCAATGAGTTTGTTAGCTCTCACGTGGATGCACTGAGCAGGCTAGATACTGAGCCATGGCGAGCAGAAAAGAACTGTCAAAAGACCTGCGTAACAAGGTAATGGAACTTTATAAAGATGGAAAAGGATATAAAAAGATATCCAAAGCCTTGAAAATGCCAGTCAGTACTGTTCAATCACTTATTAAGAAGTGGAAAATTTGGGGATCTCTTGATACCAAGCCAAGGTCAGGTAGACCAAGAAAGATTTCAGCCACAACTGCCAGAAGAATTGTTCGGGATACAAAGAAAAACCCACAGGTAACCTCAGGAGAAATACAGGCTGCTCTGGAAAAAGACAGTGTGGTTGTTTCAAGGAGCACAATACGACGATACTTGACCAAAAATGAGCTGCATGGTCGAGTTGCCAGAAAGAAGCCTTTACTGCACCAATGCCACAAAAAAGCCCGGTTACAATATGCCCGACAACACCTTGACATGCCTCACAGCTTCTGGCACACTGTAATTTGGAGTGACGAGACCAAAATAGAGCTTTATGGTCACAACCATAATCGTTATGTTTGGAGAGGGGTCAACAAGGCCTATAGTGAAAAGAATACCATCCCCACTGTGAATCATGGTGGTGGCTCACTGATGTTTTGGGGATGTGTGAGCTCTAAAGGCACGGGGAAGCTTGTGAAAATTGATGGCAAGATGAATACAGCATGTTATCAGAAAATACTGGCAGACAATTTGCATTCTTCTGCACGAAAGCTACACATGGGATGCTCGGACTTTCCAGCATGACAATGACCCTAAGCACAAGGCCAAGTTGACCCTCCAGTGGTTACAGAAGAAAAAAGTGAAGGCTCTGGAGTGGCCATCACAGTCTCCTGACCTTAATATCATACCACCTGCAAGAATTTGGGGCCTCATAGACAACTATTTCAAAAGACTGCATGCTGTCATTGATGCTAAATGGGGCAATACACAGTATTAAGAACTAAGGGTATGCAGACTTTTGAACAGGGGTCATTTCTTTTTTTCTTTGTTGCCATGTTTTGTTTTATGATTGTGCCATTCTGTTATAACCTACAGTTGAACATGAATCCCATAAGAAATAAAAGAAATGTGTTTTGCCTGCTCACTCATGTTTTCTTTAAAAATGGTACATATACAGTATTACCAATCCTCCAAGGGTATGCAAACTTTTGAGCACAACTGTATGTGTTTCTGTGCCTATAAAAGCCTCTCAGGAGAGATTCTAGACAATTAATTAGCAACCTGGTGGCATAACATCCCAGATATTATTAGTTCCTATTACAACTGTTATTGTATTTCATAGATAACTGCTGATATAACCTAATAGCCTTTAGCAATAGCAAGGGATAATGACACATCATTCGGTGAGGTAATCGACAGAGCTTTGTGGAACAGCCAGGGGTTGCGCAGCAAACCTAATTTCAAAGATTGTGCCGTTTGGAGCAATTTGCATGTGTTCAAATATTTATTGCATTGAGTTAATGCATAACCATGCTGACAATTAACTGGGTTTCATGCAAGATATCCTATGGTAGAAAAAAAAAAAGAAAAGAAGAAACACACAGCTTGGGTTTATGTTTCAGCAAAGCCTAGATTTAAATTTATGTGGCTGGAATAAATGTGCAAATACTAAGCTTCATTCTAGTCAAATAGTTGTCTCAAATTAAAAGCATCAGAGTGCTTTGTAAGGTATAGTTTTCTTTCAGGGAAATTACATCATATGTATCATCACTGAATGCACTGTAACAACTTCTTTAAAGGCTCTTTGTGACACAGTTTAGGTATATTTGCTATATTTAAGAATTATGCAGAATTCTTTGTAATGGTTTGTGATTCTAAATACAATAAACTCAACCATGAATTTAATATTCATGGATATGGTTTGGATTGGTAAACATTTACACATCTCTAAAGTTGTTCATAGGTAAAAAGACTGACATTTTAGATGCTCAATGTGTCAATTTTACATTTTAGTGTTTATGTAAACATAAGCAAATGTTCATGTGCTAGAACCACACTTTTCGTAACAGCACATACAGAGACTCATGTGATCGTGTTTTGTTGGTTGCTGCCAGGGCATTGTTATGTCTTTGCTAAGGTGTTCTAATGTTTTAGCATGTTGCTATGCTGTTGCTAGGGTGGGCTGGGTGGTTGCTTACTGGCACAAATCAAAACAGTTATATCCCAACATTCTCAGCTATCTATTTGCTACCAAACGTCTGCTCAGCTTGTTTAGCCAAAATATGAATATATTATATAATAATTGAAATTTTTGCAGGAATGTGACTTAATTGGTTATCATACTCTCATTTTTAAACATTATAAGCATTTGGAAGAGCACAGCAAGTACCCAAAATGTACCTTAAAATGTTATCTATTTAAAGGAATATTCGAGGTTGAATACCAGTTGAGTTCAATCGACTGCATTTGTGGCTAAATGTTGATTGCCACGAAAATGTATTTCAACTCGTCCCTCCTTTTCTTTTAAAAAAGCTAAATTTGGGTTACAGTGATGCACTTACAATGGAAATCAATGGGGCCAATCAGTAAACTTTAAAATACTCACTGTTTCAAAAGTATAGCCACAAGCCATAAACAATATGTGTTAACATGATTTTAGTGTGATAAAATCACTTACTAACCTTTTCTGTGTAAAGTTATAAACGATTTTACAACTTTGTTGCCATGATGACATAATGTCAACAAACCCTAAAATGACTGTAAAAATTATGATTTAAACAACTTTACAACTTTACAGCTTTACAGCACACGTTTTAACAGAAGAATTCATGTAAATAAAACATTTTTATTTTTTTCCTGCCAATTTTTTGGAAGGCCCATTTACTTCCATTGTAAGTACCTCACTGTAACCTCCAATTTTTTGCTTTTTTTAAAGAAAAGGAGGGATGAGTCAAATTATTATTATTATTATTATTATTATTATTTATTTTTATTTTTTTTTGGTAAACAACATTATGCCACAAATGCTGTCAATTTAGCTGAACTTATATTGGGCCTGAAATATTCCTTTAATATCCTAGCTGTACTATTCCAAAAATATAAATGAAACAAATTAGTCTGTACAGACACAGCTGACACACTGCAGCATTGCATCCTCCCTCAGATGAAAAAATACATAATACAGCAATAATTTTGTGGGCTGTGTAATTATCAGAATTGATTATCTTCAAAGGCCTGACAGAATCCACAAGTTATAGAGAGGATTTGATAATGAGAAGTTGCATGAAGGGAGAAAACCTTTGAGATGCAAATGCTGTCTCCGTGGATAAAAAGTGGGCATGCTCTAACAGTGTGTGATGTTTTGGTTCCCTTCCACTTCAGGTTAGTTTTTTCGGAGGTACTTTGACACCCCTCCAGCTGCGTTTCCCTGCTGTCCAAATGCGAGGATTACCTCACAATTACAATAATCCCTGTGCCACAATGGGACACCTGCCTGGTGTTTCCAAAATGCATCCTGCAAAATATGCCAAATCTAACCCTGAACAATCAATCTTTTAGAGTGCTGTCATAATCTTTCACTGTTTAACAAGTTCACCAGCGTGAGAGAACATGTTTGCTGGAGCGTCGACTTTTGCAGTGAGTGATCACTTAGAAACAGTAGTGTAGTCTAGGGCATACGCAGGCATATGCCATATGCCCACCTATCTTTCTTAGGATTTTGCATATGCCCACCTAAATTAAGTGATGATATGTATGGCTGCCAGAACAACGAGTAGGCTTTTGACCTGGAACTTTTGCAATCTACTAATGGGATGCCGCAGCACCGTTGAGCGAATGTTTTTTTTTTTTCTTTTTTTTTTTAAAAAAAAAAAGCTTACAGAGATTCTCTCTAAATGCGCACAAACTTATGCACTTATAACTTATTTCTATTTCTGTTTCTAAGTAGGAAAACAATTTCACTATACACAGAAAATCACATTATAGTATACACAAATAAAACAAATAACCATTAATTCTTATGTAGGCTATATATGGTAATACAAGACAATGTGTTAAGTTAACGTGAGCATTACTACACATATATACAATGCTTACCAGTTTATTGCGTATTATGTATGTATTAGTTTATTAATTAGAGTACTTATAAAGTATTAATAATTTTTATAATAGCCTAATGAAAGGAACATTAATGACACCTATTAATTTAAATACATATTGAACACCATGGTTCTTAGTGTACTGTACACCATGCCAGCAAGAAACTTACCCTGATATACATTTTGTAAGTTCATGTTGGACTATAATTACATTAGTATTTTATTTTATAAATGTAAAATAAAAAATTTTATGGAAAAAATATATTTCTTACACATTTTACATATGAACTGTATAAAAATGTAAATATAGGAATTTTAGAGACCGGTTGCATGTTTTATTTTTATTTTTTGGGTATGCCCACCTCTTCAGTATGCCCACCTCTTCAGACACTAGTACACTACTGCCTAGAAACAATGTTTTAAACAGTGTTGGGCAAGCTACTCCAAAAATCTACCAGTTACGCTGCAGCTGAATGAACTAAGCTAAGCTGAAAGTTTTCATTTAGAGAGAGCAGCTTGTAAAAGTAGCTTGCAGAATTGAAACAACTTTTTTGTTTTTAAATACTGTATAAAATATTACAAATAGTAAGCTAAATTAAATTAGCTTCGCTACTGAAAAGTTACCAGATTTGCTATTTATAGTTGCACTTCTGCCCAACACTGGTTATAAGTGAAAGCACAAGCAAATTCAATACTGATGGTCTCCAATAGTCACTATGGTGTTGTTGTTAGCATTGTTAGCATGCTCAGTCACATGGTAAGGATCAGCTTTATCTCTAAACATTTGTTCAAATGTCTTTGTCAGACGAATCTGAGGTTGCCAGAGCTTGACAGGGTAATGGCCAAAGACTGGGAATTAGAGGAAAGTCTGATAGCTTTTGTTCAGTGGTCACAGGGCTGCAGCGACTGCCAGAAAAAGGGAAGATGAGCAGTCTTATTGGAAAGCCAAAGTAGCAGATAGAAGAAACTCTTGCTTGCACATTGTTGTTCAAGTATAAAAATGTGTTTGTTATTTGGGATTTCAATTTTAATAAGATTAAGAGAAAGAAACAATAGGTGTGAGGACGTGTAGTGCAAATTCTTCTGATGCTGTGGAAATTGAGTGCTGCAGGGTTCAAAAGTATGAAGCAAATATCTTGGTGAATTCAGCAAAAACATTTAGCATGCAGATATGCATAAATCCAAATATTTTGATTAGCATTGTGAACTGATTAACCAAAACATTTTTTAGATAATTTTTTTTCCTAATGAAACTTTGGCTTCCCTGCTGAAAAAAAAAAAAAAAAAAAACAGCCTAAAGGAGATAGTTCACCCAAATATGAATATGTGTGTTCATGCAAGAGCTTGAGATGTTTTTAGCACTAAGCAACATATTTTTCTCTAAAAAATTACTTAAATCATGGGGGGGGGGGGGGTGTCACCAAAACCTATAAAATGCAATGAAAACACTTGCGATATGATGCAAAACTTCACTGACTTCTTTTAAAATACATTTGGGTTCTTTGAAAGTGAGTCACTATCAACTGCCATTGTGCTGAAAAAAAAAAAAAAAAATTTGTTAAAATTTTCTACTTTTGTGTTCCACATGAACGAAGTCAAATGAGTTTGGAATGGCATCATGGTAAATTATGACAAAATATTAGGTGAACTACCGTTATTCCTTTATGAATAGGAAAGAGTTGAATAATATTTTTTCATGAAATGTGGAAAACATATGAGTTGCTATGTTTAGGCCTAGATATTGGCTCCTTAACCTGTTTCAATTAATATGCTACCAATAATATAATCCTTAAATGAATGTATATGCTGGAATTAAATCTATATTGACATATTTAAATATAAATATTATATAAAATAAAACCTTCTTTGTAATTCAATTTTATGAGGGTATGTGCACTGGAGTGGAACTAGCCTGTCTTCATTCTGTTAACTAATCCATCAAAACGGCAAGACGAATCTTCAAAGCATCGCTTCCATTTTCCCATGCTGACTGACTCATCCTGTCTCTTATGGGGCCTGTTATTCATGCTATATCTGACCACCAGACTGCTCTAAAAATCATGAGGATCATTTGGTTGCTCTCTTTCGTTTAGTTTTGTGCAAGCAGCTGTTTTAGTATAAGACCTCCATGCAACGTTTATATTTTTATGTTGTTAATATTATATAAAATATTGGTAACACTTTACAGTAAGGTTCCATTAACATAGTAAATGCATAAGGTATCATGAACAAACAGTCAACAATATATTTATTCCAGCATTTAATAATCTTTGTTTATGTTAGTTAATAAAACTACAATTGTTCATTTTTAGTTCTTGTTAGTTCATAGTGCATTAACTTTTGTTAACATATACAACTTTTGATTTTAAAAAATGTATTAGTATATGTTGAAATTAACATGCTGTAAAAGTATTGTTCATTGTTAGTTCATGTTAACCAATGTTGTTAACTTATGTTAACAAATGGAACCTTATAAAGTGTTACCAAAATACATTATTATAAAATATATAATAAAGTAAAAAATATCATAGGATACAACAGTAAAATCAAAGTTCCATTGTATGTATAGATATACTATATAAACTGTATATATCACTTAAATATTCATGATATTTGTCAAAATAATAATAGTAATAATAATATTTTTTACCCCATAAATTAAGAACACTCTCATGTAAACCACATAATATATTTTTAATTAAGTAATTACATCTTAATTACGTCCGTTAAGTAATTACGTCATAATTACGTCCGTTTTTTTTTTTATATAATTTTTTGTCTTTTTGTAGAAAATGCTGTAAATGTTTTTCACAACTTTACAAAAAACAAATTGGACACAAAGTCTGTTTGTCCATCTATCATCTTTTATTTATTTATTTATTTATTTACTTGCATTAGTTAATTGCTGGTTAATTGCCAGTGCCACCTTCATCTACCACCCACCATTCAGGACCTGTAGCCAATCCAGCACCATATTCCGGGTCTGCTGAGGATTGTAATGGAGATGCAGCTGCACCGTTTCACCACCGACTGCTCTAAGATCGCTTTCATCATCTCTCTCCTGTCTGGTTGAGCATTACAATGGGTGACCTCCCTCTGGATTAACAACGGCTCGGTCACTCGTTCCCCTGATGCCTTCATTTCGCACTTCAGGGAGGTATTCTCACATCCAGCCGGGAGCACACATGCGGGAGAACAATTGCATCATCTACGTGAAGGCCGTCATTCCATCACAGATTATGCTATAACCTTCCGCACCCTCGCCTCAGCCAACAGGAGGAACACTCGCCAGGGGCTCACAGCTACGCTCCAAAGACAACTCGCTTCTCACGATAATGCGATGGGACTTGAGCGTTTCATCCAGCTCTTCATCCGGGTGGCTCATCGTCTAGTCTTGTGGGAGTACTCAATCACTAATGTCACTACCAGAACGAAGTTTAGCTACTCCTTACACCACGGACCCCAGTGACGATCCCATGCAAGTTGATTCATCACATCTCAGCTCCACAGAGTGCCATCGCCGTATCCAGCATCACCTCTGCCATTACTGTGGGGCTTCCGGCCACCTGCTGAATAACTGCCCCGTTCGTCCTCCACGAGTAGTGGTGAGTTCAGTCCAACTTCAGCCTGTGATTCATTCCCTGTTGAGTATGGCGGTCACCATTTCTGCCAGTTCTCTGTCTTTCACCGTAGAGGCCCTCATCGACTCGGGTTCCACTGGTAACTTCATCTCCCCGACACTCTGCCAACGAATTGGCCTCACCACCTTCACCTGTTCCTCAGTGCTCCCCATCCACTCAGTAGTGGGACAACCACTAGGAAAAGGCTTCATCACTCATCGTACAGGTCCTGTAATGCTGAAGGTGGGCGCTTGTCTTTCAGAACATTTATCCTTTCTGGTGCTGGAAGGCTCCACGTCCAACATTGTTCTGGGCAGACCGTGACTGCTTCAACACTCCCCCATTGTGTCTTGGGCCTCCAGAGAAATCTTGTCCTGGGGTTCACAGTGTTTCCAAGGATGTCTGACACTGCCTCAACATACACCTCCACCTGCTACAAACTTTTTTCTGGTACAGATCAACATGACAACAATTGAGAGTCCCAACATTAATCAGTCTGTCTCCATTCCTCCTGAGTATACTGAATTCAAGGACGTCTTCAGTTCGACCAAAGCAGCCCAACTCCCACCTCATCGCCCATGGGATTGCGCAATAGATCTGCTCCCTGGGGCTCCATTTCCACGAGCACGAGTTTATGCTCTCTCACTGCCCGAACAGCATGCGATGGAGGAGTACATCGAGGAAGCCCTTAAGCAAGGATATATTAGACCTTCCACCTTTATGGACAAGATCTTCCATGACTACCTCCATCAATTTCTCATCATTTATATCGATGATATCCTTATCTACTCCAAATCCCCAGATGAGCAACAACGACATGTACTGTTGGTCCTCCAACGCCTCTGAGAACATCGCCTATAATTGAAAGCTCAAAAGTGTGCCTTCCCATCTCCCATCAATTCAGTACTTAGGCTACTGTATTGGACCTGAAGGAGAGCAAATGGACCAGGGGAAAGTTGAAGCAGTACAGTCCTGGCCAACACCTACTACGGTAAAGGAACTCCAGCGCTTTCTTGGCTTTGCCAACTTTTACCATCGCTTCATAAGGAACTTCAGCTTCACTGCCGCTCCATTAACCACCATTCTGTGCAAGAAGCCAAAGAAACTACCCTGGTCACACAAAGCCACCCATGCCTTCCAAACCCTCAAACTAGCCTTCACCTCCGCTCCGATACTTCGTCATCCAAACCCTGAGCTCCCTTTCATTGTAGAAGTCGATGTTGGAGTGGTGTTGTCTCAACGCCAGGGCCAACCTCCCAAGTTTCATCCCTGTGCCTTTTTCTCCTGCAAGCTATTGTCTGCGGAAAGGAACTATGACATCGACAACTGAGAGCTTCTTGCCATCAAGTTGGCTTTGGATGAGTGGCGCCATTGGCTTGAGGGTTCCAAGTGCCCGTTCCAGGTGGTAACTGACCACTGTAACCTCGAATATCTCCAGGAGGCAAAGAGGCTGAATCCTCATTCAGGTGAGATGGGCACTATTCTTCACCCGATTTTGCTTCTCGGTAACTTATCATCCAGGAACCAGAAATGTCAAGGCTGATGCCTTATCACGGTTACACTCTCCAGAACTGGATGCCACCATTCCAGATCCCATCCTGCCTCCCACCATCTTTGTGAGCCCTATCCGGTGAGCGCTGGATGATGAAATCGTCCAAGCTTCTATGACAGACCCTCCTCTGGCCGAATGTCCATCCAACCACACGTATGTAACAGCCTCACTCCGTCATTCCCTCCTCGAGGCTGCCCACTCCTCTCCAGGCTCTGGTCATCCCGGCATGCTACAGAACCTCTCACTCCTCCGCAACCATTACTCGTGGTCTCAGATGTCCAGAGATGTTTGACAGTTTGTACAAGCCTGCCCTGAATGTGCTATCTCCAAAACTCCCCGACATCTCCCCCCCATATCTGCTCTGTGCTGCCTCTCTCTCTAGACCCATTGCAGTTTGCTTACCACAACAACAACTCCACTGATGATGCCATTGCATCTACATTACACACTGCTCTCTCCCACCTGGAAAAAAAGAACACTTATGTGAGAATGCTGTTTGTAGACTACAGCTCAGCATTAACACCATAGTGCCCTCCAAGCTAGATGAGAAACTCCGGACTCTGGGCTTAAACAGCTCGCTGTGCAGCAGGATCCTGGACTTCCTGTCAAGCAGACGCCAGGTGGTTAGAATAGGCAGCAACATCTCCTCATCACTGACCCTCAACACTGGAGCCCCACAGGGATGTGTTCTCAGCCCACTCTTGTATTCCTTGTACACACATGACTGTGTGGCAACACATAGCTCCAATGCCATCATTAAGTTTGCTGATGACACGACGGTGGTAGGTCTGATCACTGACAATGATGAAACAGCCTACAGAGAGGAGGTGCACACTCTGACACACTGGTGTCAGGAGCACAACCTCTCCCTCAACGTCAGTAAGACAAAGGAGCTTGTGGTGGACTTCAGAAGAAAAGACAGAGAACACAGTCCCATCACCATCAATGGAGCACCAGTGGAGAGAGTCAGCAGCTTCAAGTTCCTGGGTGTCCACATCACTGAGGAACTCACATGGTCCATCCACACTGAAGTCGTTGTGAAGAAGGCTCATCAGCGCCTCTTCTTCCTGAGACAGCTGAGGAAGTTTGGAATGAACCGCCACATCCTCACATGGTTCTACACCTGCACTGTAGAGAGCATCCTGACTGGCTGCATCTCCGCCTTGTACGGCAATAGCATAGCCCACAACCGCATAGCACTGCAAAGGGTGGTGCGAACTGCCAGACACATCATCGGAGGTGAGCTTCCCTCCCTCCAGGAAATATATACCAGGCGGTGTGTGAAAAAAGCTCGGAGGATCATCAGAGACTCCAGCCACCCAAGCCATGGGCTGTTCTCACTGCTACCATCAGGCAGGTGGTATCGCAGCATCAGGACCCACACCAGCCGACTCCATGATAGCTTCTTCCCCCAAGCAATCAGACTTTTGAACTCTTGATCTCCCACGATCAAAATACATCAGCACTGCACTTTATTACTCTTACTCTTATATCTCACACCAGACTGTCATAAATTATATTATTATTATATTCTCTCTTAACAACTTACTATCAACCGACAGCCTGAATGTCAATACAGTACAATACAACCTACTGTACATTCTATATATACTACTATATATACTTTTTTTTTATTGAATAATGTGTATCTATATTGTGTGTATTGTATACTGTACAGTGTATGTTATTATTTGTATATTGTTTTGTGTAATTATGTGTATATTAGACTTTAAATTGTGCTGTGTTAATTTGATATTATTGTAAATTGGTATATGTCTCATCACTGTCACGATAGCTATGTTGATCGGAACTGCACCCAAGAATTTCACATACCATTGCACTAGTGTATATGGCTGTGTGACAATAAAAGTGATTTGATTTGATTTGATTTAATTTGATACCAGCCCGGGCAGAAGGTCTGGCTTTCTACCAGAGACATCAGACTCCATCTACCATGTTGAAAGCTAAGTTCTCACTTTATTGGTCCTTTCCCTATTGTAGAACAAATTAATCCTGTTACTTACCATCTCCAGCTACCACAGCATTACAGAATTGCACCTACCTCTCACGTACCCTTACTAAAACCCTACTAAAAGTCGGAGGCATCGGTCCTCGGGAGTGGCCCGTGAGGGTGGGGTTTACTGCCACGCCTTCCTTGGGCTCTCCACCTCCCTCAGTGTTCCACTCCTCTTCTCCCGACTTCTAATTCGCCACACCTGCACACAATCAGCTCACTCATCAAGGACTGCTTAAATAAGTCATCTTCACTTCAGTTCACTGTCAAGTCTCACTAAGGACTATAGTTTGACCACGCTGCTCTCGTGCAGTGTTTATTTATCAAAGTTTATCGAAGTTATTGAAGATTTACCTTGTTGTTTGTTTATTGTAACAAGTTTCTCTAACCTGACTCTTCCTCTGAAGTTCTGTGGACAGTATTACCTTGAAACTCACCTTGCTGATCCTTCATCATCCTGAGAAGTCTACTTACCGTAACGTACCTGTTTACTTACCTGTGTCATCCCATCTGTGTGTTGATCTCACCGTGCATTTCCTGTAAACCCTGTGTGTTCACATTAAATGCTCTCGCACCTGGTTCCAAAAACTAAACATGTGGGGATTGAATACATAACAGTAATACTTCCCAGAATGTTTCCCATACGTCTTATCAAACAAACACTTTAGTTGTACTTTAATCAGCCTTCCGTAGCCTGACCTTTAGCAATGGCTGTCACCAGAAGTTCATCCACCACTAGATCTATCTCTAACCAGGGTGAGACCTCTTAATTCACTGTTGTGGATCAGCTACTAGCTGTTCTTCTTCCAGATGGGCTAATGGAAGGCACGAATGTGATCAGTAATGCTGGTAAATGATGGCTCCTCTGGGCTTGGCAGTCTAATTATGGGATCAATTACCCACCAAAAGTATTGTGGCCGCATAACAAAAACTAAAGCCTGAATCAGAAATGCAAAAACATATTTAACCTGTTGAGGTGCATGCCCCCCCCCCCCAGAACTGATATCACTTTGCTTAAATTAGTTCACATTTACTATATAGTCTAGTCAAAAAAGAGTTAATAATGTTGACAAATTGTAGAGTTTCATGTAAATCAGGGCAAGGTTTAGCGTCCCCATTGGTCCACTAGTTCTAGATTGACAGCTCCTCCTCTAGACAGTTAGACAGTCAATTGAAGAGGGGAGTTGACGTCACTCCAATGCGACTCCGACGGCTGCTGCTCACTCGCATGAAGACAAGTGAAGATGGATAACAGTCAGTTGGCATATCCCAGACAATCACAGGTAATTAAATATAAATACTATATAATTTGTGGTTGATAGATATATTTCTTATGTCTGTTTTGAATTTTCTCTGCCAGCTCTAGGAAAGAATGTGTTGTCCAAGTAGACCATTATCGTTGTCTGTTAACGCATGTATCCAGTCAGCTGGATTTAGTTAGCTGAGTCTTTATTTTAGGCATTATTTAAGACTGTCTTATTTGTAAGTTATTGGCTGTACATCTAAAAACATGGCTGGATTGGTGTGGATGTATGATGCATGTTTTTACTAGCAGTACCAGTGTAGCTGCGAGTTCATTACCCAACTTGATCCGCTTTTCCATGTGGCTGAATGTGCCATTATGCACTGATCCTAGCTCATTGGCACAGCTACATGTAGCTTCTTTTTCCACGATAGTGCAGCAAAATCAGAAACAAATGACCAATCGTCGCCACATCAATGAAGTCTGTTTCACCAGCTTTCCTGGGTCCAGTTAGTGTTAACTCCTTGTGCTGAGAAATTCGGGCTGGTAACAGTTTGTTATGGGAACTTTACTCAAGTAAAAATGCTACTGGAACCACTCGATCCAAGGATTGAAAAGAGGCTTTGGTTCCTAAGTTGGATACTGAATACTGTGTGTAGTCTTAACACTTCATCCCTGATTCTGGGAATCCACAGCACTGCGCAGTTTTGATGTTGCAATTAATGTCTGATATAGCAAACCTAATTCATATCACCAGCTCTTTTTTAGAGGTGCCATGACCACAACTGTGTTTTGGCAGACAAGTAAGTCTTTTTAAATTTGCAGTGCTGAGGGTTTACTAGAACATGGTTGATGACCTCTGCAAGAAGATACTTCTCGAGAATGTCTCTGCTTATAAGAAATGGAAGTGAACCAGTATAAGAGTCTCAACTAAATACCTTAAATGTAAAATACGGTGCATTCAAAAAGTAGTCGGGCCCATTTTTTTCACATTTATGTTGCAGTCTTATGCTGAAATTGTTTACATTCATTTTAACCCTCATCAATGTACACTCAATACCCCATTATGATAAGTGAAAATAGGATTTTGACATTTTGCAAATCTATTAAAAGTAAAACCCTGAAATATCACCTTAACATAAGTATTCAGACATTTCGATGCCGCTTCCATATAAACAGGTGTCTGCCTTTCCAGATCAAGTCCAATCAATATATTTGACCACCGATAGACTCCAGTCAAGTTGTAGAAACATCTGAAGGACAAATGGGATGCCCTTGAGTTAAAGTGTCATAGCAAAGGGTCTGAATACTTATGTCAATGTGGTATTTCAGTTTTTATTTTTAATAAAAGTGCAAAAAAACATGCGCATTGTCATTATGAGCTATTGAGTGTACATTGAGGAGTGAAATAATAATAATAATTTAAACAATTTTCCCATAAGGCTACAACATCATAAAAAGTGAAGAGGCCTGAATACTTTATGAATGCACTGTA
The DNA here is from genome assembly GCF_019703515.2 of Myxocyprinus asiaticus. Taxonomy (NCBI): domain Eukaryota; kingdom Metazoa; phylum Chordata; class Actinopteri; order Cypriniformes; family Catostomidae; genus Myxocyprinus; species Myxocyprinus asiaticus. The sequence goes on from NC_059351.1 coordinate 25,920,525, forward strand.
TAGTGTTTTTTTCATTATGTGCATACATGCATGACTCCTTATGTTGACTTTGTGCTGCAGTAACCACATCTGAGTAATCTATCTGCTACAGAGCCTCATCTCTGTGATAACACTGACTCTTAATCAGAGTCCTGTAACACCACATCCACAAATTCAGATGCAGGGTCAGGGGCAGCAGACAGCAGTACAGGAACAGTGACAGACACATTCCAACATTGATCAAGACATGGCCATGGTGCATGTTGCTGGTCATACAGAGCATGGATCCCCAATCCAATATTTGTAAGTCTTTTATTTGAAGGCACTCACTGTCATGTACACATGCATAGTTGAAACTGCTACACTTTTCAAGTTAAAGTTACAAAGTAAAAAAAAAAAAAAAAAAAAAAATTGTATTTTTGTTGTTGTTGGCTTCATTTTGTAAACATTCTTTTCCTAGTTGAGCCTTTCCTAGCATTTTCTAATTCCTTTGGAAAAAGAATAATAAATGTAGCATCCAGAAGATTGGGCAAGACTACAAAAGCTTTTAAACCTTTTGATTTAAACATATATCTTCTTGATAAATATTCTGAGAGTACCTCTTCACCCGCAGACGAACTTGTGCTTGTTCAAGCAGGGCTTGGAAAAAGAACAATCACAATTACAGTGGACATGACACATTCAGAGGTAAATTTGATGGCATATCTAAAAGTGTCTGTTTGTCTTCATTGTGGAATGAAATTGTCCAGCTACAACTTGAAAATATGTTATATGCTAGAATCACCAGTAAATTTAGAAATATTCAAAAGTTACTAAGCTGCAGTAAAGTAATTGTCGTGCCTTGTGTTTTTTATTTATTTATTTATTTATTTTTGTATTGTTCCATAGTTTTCCAGCATGCTGTATGCAGCATTCCCAAAAACAGAGGGGCTGATGGGAGGATGGATGCTTTATAATGCTACTGGTGATGTGTTGCCTTTACTACCACTTTAGTCGGTATGTTTTGGGTTATAAAATGTATGTTAATTTGATCTTTGTGCACGGGGGGTGTAAGATGACTAAACGTTATTCCTCCAGACTCAGAAGGGTACAGAGTAGTATCACAGATCAAATCTGCCACTGCATCTGGAAAGATGATGCTGTATGTAGTTCCTCTATAAGGGGAACTTGACCTTAATCCTCTCCCTGCAGATGCCAAAGAATTAAAAAAAAAAATGCCAAAGGCTACTTGCCAAATGTGCAACAAATGCATGCCATTGCAGGTGCTGGCTCTCCACATCCAGGTTTGTAAGTCGAAAAACGAGTCAACATCTTCGAATGAAGAGGTAATGGATTAATGCTTTTTCATTATTTGTTTGTTGCATGATGGTTTTGGTGAATGCGTTTTGATAACAAGAAAAAATGTTTAAGAAATGTTTTTATTCATACAGTATTTGACAGCACACAAGCCCCAATATTAATAGCCCCAGTAATCTTTCCAGTTGAAATGATAAACTAAAGATTTGCAGTGTCATTGTTAAAGACCAGTGCTTCCAAATCCACATTTTAGTATATCAACACACACACACACACGCACACAACCCTGTTGTAGCACTGGGGGTCTTTGCATACAAATTACAGCTGTAATGGATCAATGCTAATACGGGAGAACTCTGCTTCAGCCGTTTGCTTGTAAGTATTGCATCATTTTTGTTCCATATTGATTTTTTTTATTAGATGTATTACTTAGAAAGGAGAGTGTTCAGCTTCAAAAGGATACCAAATGATTTCAGTGTATCTCTATGCCAGCAGATTGTTGATCACATCCATATGATGTAATACTTCGTATGATACTTCGAAAAAAAATCTGGATGAGATGAAACAAGAAACCTGTGGCATTAAAATTAGGATCTCCAGCCCTATATGCTGAGCTCCTTTTTTCTAACCCATATTGCTTTAATATCATTAAACATTTCTTGTTGTTTTGTAGTCTGTTTTACCATGCCCAATATGTCAAGTGAAGTTTCCTGTGGGCGATCTTAAACTGCATGCCAGCCTATGTGGAGAATAAAATCTTTCTGAAACATAACTCTTGGATATAGATATGTAATCAACCACAAATGGTTTAATACTGTATGTGCCACTGGAAAACATCAACACTTTATTCTCTCCGCATTACAGTGGAGTCTCCAGAGCACAGCTCTTTTGTTATGCACAATGATGATACAAGCTCTCAACAAGTATTATGGTAAATATTTCAATAATTAAAAAGTCTGTGTGACATTCAGTGGCGGATTTAGGCATCAATGCGAAAAGTGCAAATCAATCCCAGAACAACAGCAAAGGACCTTGTGAAGTGTAACAAAGCTTCACACAGGGAGGGAAGGAGGAAACAGGGAACCGGGTTTCTTCAGTCTCCGGTAAGGCTTTTTATTTGTCAACTTTCTGAGCTTACAGCTTCACAATAACTCAATAACTGAAGAGCCAGACACCAATGGGTGATCCGCACATAGGTATCCTTCATGCGGTGGAGCCATTGGAGTGGGGCGTGATCTGAGCAGAGGGAGAAGTCCCGCCCCAGCAGGTAGAATCCGAGAGTGAGGACCGCCCTTTTGATGGCAAGACACTCCTTTTCAACGGTGCTGTACTTAGTCTCCCTCAGCGAGAGCTTATGACTTACGACTAATGTACAGCACCGGGCGCTCCTCCCCCTCCACCACCTACAAGAGCACAGCCCCCAGCCCCCTGTCTAAAGCGTCCATCTGTAAGACAAAAGGGAGAGAGAAATCCAGTGAATATAAAAGTGGCCCCCACAAAGTGCGGCTTTCACTTGCGTAAACACCTGTTGACGCTGCTCCGTCCACTGGACAAGGTCTGGAGCTCCCTTTTTAGTGAGATCAGTCAGCAGGCTGGTGACATCCGAATAGTTAGGAACAAATATCCTATAATAGCCAGCCAGCCCCAGGAACTGTCTCACACCCTTTTTCGTCTTGGGCCTCGGGCAGGTCGCAATCAACGCAGTCTTGTCAATTTGGGGACGCACCTGCCCGTGGCCCAATTGGAACCCCAGATACCGTACCTCCACCCGTCTAATCGCGGACTTCTTGGGGTTTGCTGTGAGTCCTGCTCGTCGCAGCGATCTCAGAACTGCCCTCAGATGCTGCATATGCCAGCGTAAGCCGAATGTGGTCTGAGAATTCGGTCCATGAGATGCTGGAATGTAGCTAGGGCCCCAAAAAAACTGAACAGAAGCATCACAAATTGGTGTAATCCAAACGGTGTGGAGAGGCTGGTTTTTTTCACTGGAAATTGGTGTCAAGGGGATCTGCCAATAACCCTTTGTCAAATCCATTGTCTAATAAAATCGAGCAGTGCCCAACTGATCAAGCAACTCATCAACACGAGGCATTGGGTAGGCATCAAATTTAGACACCGTGTTGACTTTTCTATAATCTACACAGAACCGTACAGACCCGTCGCTCTCAGGAATCAGAACAACCGGGCTGGACCAGTCACTGTGGGATTCCTCTATTACCCCCATATCGAGCATTGCATCCAATTCTTCCCGAACAATTTTGTTTTTGAGCTTGGGTAATCGATAGGGATGGCTACGTACCACCACCCCCGGCTCGGTCTCGATGTGGTGCTGGATGAGGTTTGTACAACCCGGTAGAGGGGAAAACAGGTCTGCAAACTCCTGTTGCAACTTGGCAACCTCTGCGAGTTGATACGGTGAGAGGTGGTCTCCGCAAGTGACCAGGGTGACGTGATTGTGTTCTGCGTTTACCTCAGGCCCGAGCTCCGCCCTCTCCGGAACTACCATAGCCAACATCACAGGGACCACCTCTCTCCGTAATTTCAGGTGGTTGAGGTGATATATTTGACATGCGCCCCTCTATCGGTTCGCTTTACCTCATAATGGAGTTCCCCCATTCGTCGTGTGACCTCAAAGGGTCCATGCCACGTGGCGAGTAATTTGGAGCTCGATGAGGGGAGTAATACGAGTACCTTATCTCCAGGTGCAAATTCCCGCAGCCGAGTTCCCATTACACATTCGGCTCTGTCATTCTTGAACTTGGAGAAAATTCTCTTGTGTTAGTTGCCCCAAGGTGAGGAGTTTTGCTCTAAGATCAAGAACGTATTGAATTTCATTCTTATTGTTTGAAGGTCCCTCATCCTAAGCTTCATGTATGACATCAAGCACATCGTGCAGGCACCGCCCATACAGCAGCTCGAATGGGGAAAACCCAGTGGAGGCTTGTGGGACCTCTCATACAGCGAATAACTAAACAACTATTTTGCCAAAGTTGACCAATGAGACCTCCGGACCACCCAGAGGGAGCGGGGCTATCCACAGACCCACTATCTGCCCCCTAACCAACTATTTTGCCACTTTGACCCGAAAGACCTAGGTCTGTTAACCACCAACATAATATGTCCATTTCCAATTTATTGTATTGGTCTATTACCCCTGTGTCCACCAACATACTAAATGTGCATTTCCAATTTATTGCATACAATATACTAAATGTCCATTTCCAATTTATTGTACAGGTGTATTAACCCTAAATGTCCAATTCCAATTTCCCCTGTGTCCACCAACATACTAACTGTCCATTTCCAATTTATTGCATACCAACATACTAAATTTCCAATTTATTGTATATGTGTATTAACCCTAAATGTCCATTTCCAATATATTGTATGGACCTGCTAATGTCCACCAACAGATAGATAGATAGATAGATAGTGGACATATTGAGAATTGCACTGTGCAAAAGTGCTAAAAAGTGTATTTTTTAACACAAAATCACAGACAGTTTCAATGTTTTGTGCAAAAATTGACTTTCTCCAATCTTCCTGAAATTCATACCATAGAAAGAGGAGGATGCGATTAGAATATAAATACAGGTTTCAGCTTCCTAAGTCTATCCAGAGCTGATATATGGACATCCCACATACAATTTATCCCATTCAAAATTTTAGGTGGTTCGTGGACAAACAAATTTTGAGGTTTTAAAGGATGTATGTTATTCAAGGGGTGTCATACAGTCACCTAAATATGATATTCAGTGAATTCCTGTATCCCACACATTAAAAAAAACAGATGTCCACCATGTGACTATTTCAGGCAATGCAAATAAATTGCCCATGGGCCATCCCACTTCCAATCTATTTAATGTGCTAAAATGGGTGTTTGGTGGACATCAATTTTATAACTCAAGGATCAAATTTATGACTCAATCACATTTAGGTGACTCTATGATGCCCCCTGAACAACATACACCCTTCGAAACCTCGAGAATTTATTGTCCACGAACCACCTAAAATTTTTAATGGGATAAATTGTATGTGGGATGTCCAGATCTCAGCTCTGGATAGACTTAGAAAGCTGAAACCAGTGCTCCTATTCTAATCTCAGCCCCCTCTTTCTATGGTGTGAATTTCAAGAAGATCTGAGGAAGTCGAAAATTTCGTCCGAAAAAACAAAAAAAAAACAATTAATCCCATTCACAGAAAAAGTGGTTTCGTGGACAGTAGAATTTTTATGTTTTGAAGGGTGCACATTGTTCAGGGGGAGTCCTACAGTCACTTAAATATGATATTTAGTACATAAACTGATCCTGTAACTTAAACTAATGTCCACCATCCACCAATTTCAGACCTTTAGATACATTGGAAATGGGATGGTACCACAGACAATTTATTTGAAATAAAACAATCTGGCCTGAAATAATGACTTGGTGGACATCTCTTTGTAATGTGAAGGAAACAAGAAATCACTAAATATCATACTTAGGTGACTCTCTGACTCCCCCCTGAACAACATAATCCCTTCAAAACCCTCAAATTCCACTGTAAACGAACCACTATTTCTGTGAATGGGATAAATTGTACGTGGGATGTCCAGATCTCAGCTCTGGATAGACTTAGGAAGCTGAAACCTGTGCTCCTGTACAGAATACACAATACAACATGTTTATGCAACTTACAACTCATAAATATGCATAATTTGCTTGAAAAATTAAAGTGTCCAAAAGCAATTTGTTCTACTCAATACTAGGTTGGTGAACAATTAATTTTAAAGACTTTAAGTAATATTTACATTCATTTTTATTTATAAATCCCCTTGTCAGCACTCAGAATATACAATACAACATGTTTATGCAAGTTACAAGTCATAAATATGCATAATTTGCTTAAAAAATGAAAGCGTCCAAAAGCAATTTGTTCTATGGAGACTCAATGCTCAATTACTAATCATTACCATTGTAATAGACTTGAATTTGGAGTACCATTGTAATGGACTTGAATTTGGTGTGGGACTCCAAATTCAGGTCTATACATGCAATTGAGGTTGGAGTGGGGCAGTACAGTACGCTTTATTATGTACATTTATTCAGTACTATGTGACTCAATACTAGGTTTGTGGATAATTCATTTTAGTGACTTTAAGTATAATTTACATTACATTTGATTGATAAAATCCCCTTGTCAGCACTCAGAATACACAATACAACATGTTTATGCAAGTTAAAACTCATAAATATGCATAATTTGCTTAAAAAATGGCTGTCCACGAACCATGTGTTTCGTGCCATTTAAAAACATTGGAAGTGGGCATTTCCTGTATAATTCAGTGAAAAAACCCTTAAATCGTCATGGTTACTGGTGTAACCTCCGTTCCCTGATGGAGGGAATGAGACGTTGGTGTCGATGTAGTGACACTAGGGGTCACTCTTGGGAGCCCGAGACACCTCTGGTCTTTGATAAAAGGCCAATGAAAATTGGCGAGTGGTATTTGCATGCCACTCCCCCGAACATACAGGTATAAAAGGAGCTGGTATGCAACCACTCATCCAGGTTTTACGCTGAGGAGCCGATATAAGGTCCGGCCATTTCAGCGGGTAGTTCAGCGTTGTGGCAGGAGGGACCAACGTCTCGTTCCCTCCATCAGGGAACGGAGGTTACACCAGTAACCATGACGTTCCCTATCTGTCACTCACTCGACGTTGGTGTCGATGTAGTGACACTAGGGGTCCCTATACAAAACGCCACAAGGCTGAACTGTGTTACGTGAACTGGCGGTGTGTGGTGGGCAGACTTGCTGTGTGCCTCATAGCCAGCACACCAGGTCGACACGTAACCTCCCCCAACACAGTTATGAGTGTCGAACGGCCCTTTTTGGGGACAAGTCGACTACCCAGAGATAGAGACTGGCTTAACCCAGTCATGGCCTCTTTCCCCTTCTCTTTTTCCACTCCCTAAAAAAGAAGGGGGATTATCCGACTGGGCCGCCAGGTCTAGTCGGGGGGTGTCCCTCCCAAGGGGAGGACACCGCGGAGACCACACCTCGCCCCAAGAAAGGGGGGGATATTTAAGTGGAAGAATACATCACATGGTCTTTCCAACCATGTGGAGAGCCTTCAAGGTAGATCCTACCCAATGGGGGAGAAGTTACTACAACATGGAGACTGAGGGTCTCTGCCCAAGGAAGATGCAGTTTGCCAGTAGGGAAACGAACTAGCGGAAGATATAGATCGCATGGGGTTAGCCTTACAGGGAACCGCCACATGCGGAGCACCTACCCCAGAACCGGGCTCTTAGTGCGTGTACTGGGCCGGCAGCGAGTCTCTCCAAAAACTCGACTGCCACAGGGCTCGGAGGAAGTCAACCAGGGAACAACTTTTGTGAACACTACTGGGAATTAACAGCGCACGTCTTCAGCTCAAAAGGAGGTGGAAGGCGCTATGTGCAAGCGATACACCCTGCCGGCTATCCCGGGCTTATCCGCTTGTGTTGCGTGCCACTACCTGGGACGAAACCGGTTCCACCCGGAGGTTGTAGAACCTTGCAAAGGTGTTGGGTGTTGCCCAGCCCGCTGCTCTGCAATGCATGTTAGAGAGGCACCTCTGGCCAGGGCCCAAGAAGCCGCTACACCACGGGTAGAATGGGCTCGTAGCCCTACCGGGGGCGGCATGTTTTGGGCGAGACATGCCATAGTTATGGCGTCAATGAGCCAGTGAGCGATCCTCTGCTTGGAGACAGCGCTTCCTTTCCGCTGTACACCAAAGCAGACAAAGAGCTGCTCAGAGATTCTAAAGCTCTGCGTGCGATCCAAATAGATGCGTAAAGCACGCACCGGACACAGCAACGACAGGGCTGGGTCTGCCTCCTCCTGGGGCAGCGCTTGCAGGTTCACCACCTGGTCCCTAAAAGGAGTGGTGGGAGCCTTGGGCACATAGCCCGGTCGGGGGTCTCAGGATCACGTGAGAATAGCCCGGACCGAACTCCAGGCACGTTTCGCTGACAGAGAATGCTTGCAGGTCACCTACCCTCTTGATGGAAGTGAGCGCAGTCAGGAGGGCAGTCTTCAAGGAGAGTGCCTTAAGCCCGGCTGACTGCAAAACTCAAAGGGGGCTCTCTGTAGACCCTGAAAAACTACAGAGGTCCGATGAGGGAACAAGGTGTGGCCTGGAGGGATTCAGCCTCCTGGCGCCTCTTAGGAACCTGATGATCAGATCATGCTTCCCTAAGGACTTACCGTCGACTGCGTCATGGTGTGCTGCTATGGCAGCAACGTACACCTTCAAGGTGGAAGGGGACAGCCTCCCTTCCAACCTCTCTTGCAGGAAGGAAAGCACTGATCTGACTGCGCACCTCTGGGGGTCTTCCTGATGGGAAGAACACCACTTAGCGAACAGACACCACTTAAAGGCATACAGGCGCCTCGTAGAGGGAGCCCTAGCCTGAATGAACTTGTCTACCACCGCAGGTGGGAGACAGCTTAGGTCTTCCGCGTCCCGTTCAGGGGCCAGACATGGAGATTCCAGAGGTCTGGGCGCGGGTGCCGGATGGTGCCCCTTCCCTGAGAAAAAAAGGCCTTTCTCAGAGGAATTTGCCCGGGGGGGGCTGTCACGAGGAGCGTGAGGTCCGAGCACCACGTCTGGGCGGGCCAGTAGGGTGCTTACCAGGACGACCTTCTCCTCGTCCTCCCTGATCTTGCACAGGGTCTGTGCGAGCAGGCTCACTGGGGAAAACGCATATTTGCGAATGCCAGGGGACCAGCTGTGTGCCAGCGCGTCTATGCCGAGGAAGGCCTCGGTGAGGGCGTACCAGAGCGGGCAGTGGGAGGATTCTTGGGAGGCGAACATGTGCACCTGTGCCTGACTGAATCGACTCCAAATCAGCTGGACCACCTGAAGGTGGAGTCTCCACTCTCCCTTGAGGGTAACCTGTTGTTACGGCGCGTCCGCCGAAGTGTTGAGGTTGCCCGGGATGTGAGTGGCTTGCAGCGACTTGGTGCTGCTAACTCCATTGGAGGAGACGGCGGGCGAGTTATGACATACAGCGGGAGCGCAGACCGCCTTGGCGGTTGACATATGCTACCGCTGCTGTGCTGTCTGTCCGAACTAGCACGTGCTTGCCCTGGATCAACGGCCGGAACCTCCGCAGGGTGAGCAGAATTGCCAGTAACTCGAGGCAGTTGATGTGCCAACACAGCTGCGGACCTGTCTAGAGGCCGGCGGCTGGGTGCCCGTTGCCAACAGCGCCCCAGCCCATTTTGGAGGCGTCTGTCGTGACCACGACGCGCCTGGAGACCAGTTCTAGTGGAACACCTGCTCGTGGAAACGAGAGGTCGGTCCAAGGGCTGAAAAGACGGTGACAGACCGACGTAATGGCCACGCGGTGTGTCCCGTGGCGCCATGCCCGTCTCGGGACTCGAGTCTGGAGCCAGTGCTGAAGCGGCCTCATATGCATCAACCCGAGCGGGGTGGCCACCGCCGAGGACGCCATATGCCCCAGGAGCCTCTGAAAATGTTTCAGTGGAACCGCTGTTTTCTGTTTGAACGCCTTCAAACAGGCCAGCACTGACTGGGCGCGCTCGTTCGTAAGGTGCGCCGTCAAGGAGACTGAGTCCAACTCCAAACTGAGAAAAGAGATGCTCTGAACCGGGAGGAGCTTGCTCTTTTCCCAGCTGACCCGAAGCCCTAGTCGGCTGAGGTGTGAGAGCACCAGGTCCCTGTGTGCGCATAACCCGTCTCGAGAGTGAGCTAGGATTAGCCAGTCGTCGAGATAGTTGAGAATATGAATGCCCACCTCCCTTAACGGGGCAAGGGCAGCCTCTGCGTTCTTCGTAAAGATGCGATGAGACAGGGACAGGCCGAAAGGGAGGACTTGTACCCATACGCCTGACCCTCGAACGCAAACCGCAGGAAGGGTCTGTGTCGAGGAAGGATCGAGACGTGAAAGTACGCATCCTTCGGGTCTACCGCCGCGAACCAATCTTGATGCCGGACGCTCGCTAGAATGCGTCTTTGCGTCAGCATCTTGAACGGGAGTCTGTGTAAGGCCCGGTTCAGTACTCGCAGGTCCAAGATTGGCCGCAACCCACCGCCTTTTTTCGGTACAATGAAGTAGGGGCTGTAAAACCCCTTCTTCATCTCGGCTGGAGGGACAGGTTCTATCGCGTCCTTCCGTAGGAGGGTAGCGATCTCCGCGCAAGGTAGCAGCGTTTCCATCTTTCACCAAGGTGAAGTGGACACCGCTGGACCTGGGCGGATGCCCAGCGAAGTGAATCGTGCAGCCGAGTCGGACGGTCCGGACCAGCCCTCGCGACGGACTGGAAAGCGCAAGCCATGCATCCGAGTTCCGCGCATGGGGGACCAAAGGGACAACATCATCGGATGTACCGGCGGGTGGGGCCTCGCGGCGGGGCGGAGCTTGAGGTGCCACACCACATAGTGGCCGTGCTGAGTCCGAGGACATCGAAGCACTTACCTGGCTCCTTGTGACCACCCCCGGAACAGCCTGGGACGGGGGAGGAAGAGGCCTGTCCTCATGACCCGTGGAGACTGTCACATCGGGGGCGGATTTGTGCCACAGCTGGGCGCTCAGGGTGGGAGACCGCCGCTGGAGCGCCAACCTGCCAAATGGAGTGGTGGACGGTGGTCGTGATGCCAGCCGTACACACCTAATATGTGACCCAGGGAACAAGGAAACCACTCTTGCAGAGCTCTTGAGTACTGCAGCCACTTGGGCATGCAGCACAATTAAATGCAAAAGGTAACAAAAAAAAGAAGATCTGCTTACCAGCTCCAGAGCAGCGGGTTTCGTTGTCCCTGGGTCGCCCGTCTCAGGGGCGCTTCGAAGACCTCCGTGGGTTCTTCGGTGCCGGCTGTGAGACAGGTGGCGTCGGCTTCCTGCGGTGGGCTCCACGCCGGGGCCGGGCCGGAGGGGTGGGCTGCGGCGGAGCCGGTGCAGTCACCGCAGGGGGACGCCCTCGGCGATGAGTAGATGGGGGGATCTTGAGCCACGCCAGAGCAGGACAAGCCAGCTAGCATCCATCTACTGCTCTACCATCGAGAACTGCTGGGCAAAGTCCTCGACAGTGTCGCCAAATAGGCCCGCCTGGAAAATGGGGGCAGCAAGGAATCGTGTCCTGTCGGCCTCACCCATCTCAACCAGGTTGAGCCAAAGGTGGCGCTCCTGGACCACTAGTGTGGCCATCGTCCGCCCGGGAGACCGCGCCGTGACCTCCGTCGCTCGGAAAGCGAGGTCGGTCGCCGAGCGCAGTTCCTGCATCAATCCCGGGGCGGAACTACCCTCGTGCAGTTCCTTTAGCGCCTTGGCGGACTTGCAGGAGAGCCATGGCGTGCAGGGCGGAGGCGGCTTGTCCAGCAGCGCCGTAGGCTTTGACCGTCAGAGACGACGTAAACCTACAGGCCTTGGACGTGGGCTTTGGGCACCCACGCCAGGTGGCGGCGCTCTGCGGGCATAGGTGCACCGCGAGCGCCTTTATCCACCGGGGGATTGCCGAATAACCTCTTCATGCACTTCCGGGAAGAAAGGAACGGGGCGGGGCGTGGCTTTGAGCGGTGCCGCGAGCCCAGGAACCAATCACAGAGCCGCGAGGGTTCAGGGAAGAGCGGTGAAATCCACTCTAACCGACGCTCGCGGCTGTCCGGGAAAGCATGTCGTCATCTCCGCGTCAGCCTGTGACTGGGCGATCGACCCCGAAGGGAGGAGCCCAGCCGAGGCTTCCGACTGGACGAGCCCGCTCTCCGATGCTGCGCTCGAGAGCTCATCACTTTCGCGGGCTCCGAATAAGAGGTCGAACTCGCCGTGAGACGAGCCGGCGGACTCACCCGGAAGCCCGATCGGGTCAGACGAGCGTGCTGGGGAATGGGAGGTCCCCGGGGGGATACCCGGCGGAGGCGGTCCCATTGGGGTCCCCAAATTGCCCCCAGTGCTAGCCGCGCTGGCCTCAAACCCGTGGGTAAAAGGACCGAGGCGGGAGCCTCTGGGGTGGCTCGCTTCCTTACGAAGGCGAGCCGCGACCGCAACGTTGCCATGGACACATTCTCGCAATGAGAATGTGACTATCCACGAACTCTGTCTCCGCGTGAGCAGTGCCCAGACACGAAAGACAGTGATCGTGACCGTTAGAAGGCGAGAGATAACGAGCACAACCAGGAATAACACACAATCAGAAAAGCATCTTTAAAAAGACGCGTCTTTAAAAAGACGTTCCGTGTGTGCGCTCTTTTAGAGAAATATATACTCTTTTAGAGGGGAAAAATGCTCTTTCAGAAAATATACTCTCTAGTTTTTCTGCCAAGTGCAGAGGAGGGAGAAGCCGCTGAAATGTGCCGTCAGATCCAGCAGGTGAATGAACAGTAGTATTCAGCTCAATGAGCATGACCGTTCCGTAACCATAACCAATCCATAACCGTATATATATATATATATAAATAATTTTTCAGGAATATATATATATATATATATAGTCTCATTACACTCACAGGTCAGCCAATAAAGCACTTAACCATGTCAAAAAGACTTCAAACTTTTCACACTGTCTAAGGGGCCCCTGAGAAGAAATACATTTACAATTGGAGTCAGTTGGAGCATTCTGAGTGATGTCCATAAAAGCATTGCAGACATGAATGGCATAAATTGAACATGGGATGCACTCTGGCATTGCTCCATGAGGTCCTAAGGACCCCAAATTTCACACGGTGACACATCAAGTGCCCCTTATCAATCTACATACTAAGAGGACTAAGGCCTAGGGCGCAGAAAAGTATTTTTCATTATTTTCAATAGAACTCTCTGTCTGCCATAGGAATTAATGAGACAGGCTGACTTGTAGGCCCATGTGCAGCAGTACATTCATCAGAGGCTTTAATACTTAGCAAGCACCGAGGGCCTCCAAATTCTAGAACCTGACTCGGGGGGCCCCTGATAATCGAATATCTCAAATTTCAAGGTCCTACAACCTTTGGAACCCCCTTTCCTAGATGTCTCACTTGCCATTAAACCAATGCAATTCTACAGCGGTTTCGTGGACGGGGTAAAATTTGGTGCTAAGACCTGGGGGCTTCGAATGCTTCATCGTTGAGCCCTCAGAAACGCCATATTAAAAATCTGTATCCCTCAGAGGTCAGGAAGTACTTTAAAAAAATCTAAAATATATTATAGAAAAATTAATCACTTTTCATTCATAAGTCAGCCAATTAAACACTTAAAGTCATTCGGACTTGAAACTTTGCACACTGTCTAAGGGGCCCCTGAGAAGCTATAGATTTCAAATTGGAGTCATTTGGACATTTTGGAGTTGTGTCCATGGACCCGCTGTGAAAACGAATAGTATAAATTGTGAGTGGGATGCACCCTAACTTCGCTCCCTGAGCTCCAATGGAGGCAAAATTTTGCACAGTTGCACATCTTGTGCCCCTCGATCACATACTAAGAGGGCAGACTTCTCCAGTGAAGTTTTTTAAAACTTCAAAATATGCCTTTTTAAGGGTGTGGGCGGACACAGCGGGCACCAAACATATGGCCCGTGATGACACAGAGTGTAAATACCTATTTGGGAAAAATAGTTGGTTAGGGGACAAATAGCGGGTCCGTGGGACTCTGGGGGCATGGCCCAAGTGGTCAGGGACCAAACATATGGCCCGTGATGACACAGAGTGTAAATACCTATTTGGGAAAAATAGTTGGTTAGGAGACAAATAGTGGGTCCGTGGGACTATGAGGGCATGGCCCGAGTGGTCAGGGGGCCTCAGGGGTCATTTTGGAAAAATAGTTGGTTAGGGGACAAATAGTGGGTCCATGGGACTCTGGGGGCGTGGCCCGAGTGGTCAGGGGGTGTCAGGGATCTTTTTGGAAAAATAGTTGGTTAGGGGACAAATAGTGGGTCCGTGGGACTCTGGGGGCATGGCCCGAGTGGTCAGGGGGTGTCAAGGGTCATTTGGGAAAAATAGTTGGTTAGGGGACAAATAGTGGGTCCGTGGGACTCTGGGGGCATGGCCCGAGTGGTCAGGGGGTGTCAAGGGTCATTTGGGAAAAATAGTTGGTTAGGGGACAAATAGTGGGTCTGTGGGACTCTGGGGGCGTGGCCCGAGTGGTCAGGGGGTCTCAGGGGTCATTTGGGGAAAATAGTTGGTTAGGGGACAAATAGTGGGTCCTTTTGGGGTGGCCGGTGGATTCACCAGCTGACATTCGTGGCATGCCGCACACCACCTGCGAACATCACCGCCAATGCCCGGCCAATAAAAATGGGCTGACATTCTGATGTGGAGCTGACAAAGACGGCCCCAGCTCCGCCTCCCCTGCCAGAGCATCGCACATTTCACATCTCATCGCTATTATGCAGGACACATCCACACATATTCCCTTTAATACATTTCTAAATTCAGGCCAATTAGTCCCCAAAATAAGTGGATGGGTGAGGCGGGAACTATCCGTGGCCTCCACTCTATGCTTTGTTCCCCAAAATGTAATAACGAGGGTCACATTTCACCCTCACCCTTTTAGTTGTGCCCAAAGCCTCGTGTTGAACCAAGCATTGGTGGATAGTGGTCTGGTTACAACCCATGTCCACCAAGGCTTGGTGTGTACTCCCCTTGATTCTTACCGGTATTCTGTACCCTCCAGCCCGATCGGGGGCAGCCTGTGGTGCGTCGGGGATCTGGACTACAGTTCCCAGCTCCATCACAGGACACTTATCCCGGAAGTGTTCCGGATCCCCGCAACGCCAGCAGGCCGGTCCAAGCACTACACTCGCACTTGTGGGGGCGGGTACATCCACTTGAGGGGGAGAGCAGGTAGACCCTGAAGTCACTGGGAAAGGTATAAACTGGCGCAAGTGAGGAGCCGGCTTCGACGGCAGGTTTCCACGCCTCCAGGGTGCAGGAACAGGGACTGGAGAGAGGACAGAGTGAAAGGGGAGAGGGGAGTGGAAAGAGACGGGAGAAAACACAGGGGGAGGGGAGAGAGAGAGGGCTCCTCTGCGATTGGGCATCACCATATGGTCCTCCGCCAGCTGGACTGCTTCCTCCAGCGACGCCGGGCAATGGCACTGGACCCACTCCGCCATCCCTTCTGGAAGCCGGCGGATCAGCTGTTCCAGCAACACTTGGTCTACCACTCCCTCAACGTTGCCGTCCCCTGCCAGTAGCCATTTCCTGCAGGCGTCACGGAGGCGTTGAGAGAAGGCAAACGGGCGGCCGGTCCTCTCCAACTCCATCGACAGGAATAGCTGGCGGTGTTGTTCTGGGCTCCGGCCAACCCACTGCAGGATGGTTTTCTTCAAGACATCATAGGCCAGGAGACTAGCCGCCGGCAGTTGTTGAGCTGCTAGTTGGGCCTCCCCGGACAACAAAAGGATAAGCCGGACAGGTCAAAGAAGGCTTCGGGGTTACCTTCCGTGCCCATCTTCATGAGTGAGGGCAAGTGCAAGGGACTAATGTTGTCCGGGGTCACAGCCAGGGCTTTCTCCTGGCTGAGGAGGCTTCAGATCGCCCGCCAGTCCTCTGCTTGAGCCCTGAGGATCTCATAGAAGTGGCGATCCTGGTCCTGAGAGAGCTCAAGCAGGGCCTGTTGGTGGGAGTGGTGCAGGCCGGTGAGGGACTTGAGGACTTCCGCCAGTGGCGAGGACTCCATGGGGCGTACTTCCTTCGGTTCCATGTCCCGGGTTTTGCCACCAGTGTAACAAAGCCTCACGCAGGGAAGGAAGGAGGACACAGGGAACCAGGTTTCTTCAGTCTCAGGTAAGGCTTTTTAATTGTCAACTTTCTGAGCTTATAGCTTCACAATAACTCAATAGCTTCACAATATCTCATTAGCTTTACATTAACTCTTTAGCTTCACATTAACACATCAACTACTCAGCAGGACTCTAGATCTCTGGCTCTCTCTCCCCTTCTTGTCGGTGGAGTGGTCCTTTTATACCGCTCTCCCCAAGCTCACTGCAACTAGAAACAGGTGTTAATCATAATCTAGCTCAGGTGTATGCACCCTTACAACTTTCTCTCTCTCTGGGCGGACGCTCGACCACGCCCCCGCTACCACATGAGGATACTGGAGGAAACAGGTAGACAAGTATCTATATTCACAGTAAAATGAGACCTATATTGATATAACCTGAAAGGCTGCTCAGCAAGAAAGAAGCCAATGCTCCAAAACCACCATAAAAAAGCCAGACTACAGTTTGCAAGTGCACATGGGGACAAAGATCTTACTTTTTGTAAATATTTCCTTTGGTCTGATGAAACAAAAATGTAACTTTTTGGCCATAATGACCATCGATATATTGGGTGAGGCTTGCAAGCCGAAGAACACCATCCCAACCGTGAAGCATGGGGGTGGTAGCATCATGTTGTGGGGGTGCTTTGCTGCAGGAGGGACTGGTGCACTTCACAAAATAGATGGTATTATGAGGAAGGAAAATTATGTGGATATATTGAAGCAACATCTCAAGACATCAGCCATGAAGTTAAAGCTTGTTCGCAAATGGGTCTTCCAAATGGACAATGACCCCAAACATACCTCCAAAGTTGTGGCAAAATCGCTTAAGGACTACAAAGTCAAGGTATTGGAGTGGCCATGACAAAGCCCTGACCTCAGTCCAATAGAAAATTTTTGGGCAGAACTGAAAAAGCGTGTGCGAGCAAGGAGGCCTACAAACCTGCCTCAGTTACACCAGTTCTGTCTGGAGGAATGGGCCAAAATTCCAGCAACTTTTGGAAGGCTACCCAAAATATTTGAACCAAGTTAAACAATTTAAAGGCAATACTACCAAATACTAACAAATTGTATGTAAACTTCTTACCCACTGGGAATGTGATGAAAGAAATAAAAGCTGAAATAAATAATGCTCTCTACTATTATTCTGACATTTCATGTTCTTAAAATACAGTAGTGATCCTAACTGACCTAAGACAGGGAATGTTTCCTATGATTAAATGTCAGGAATTGTGAAAAAAAAAAACTGAGTTTAAATGTTTTTGGCTAAGGTGTATGTAAACTTCTGACTTCAACTGTAATTAAATTTGGAACAAACTGTTTGTTAACCTTAACTGCACAACTTGAAACAGAATAAAAACATATTCGTCATAAGTTTAGTGAAGACTCTGTTTGTTCCTGGGAAGGATTGCCCAGTAAGTTAAATGTTTTTACCAACTTTATTTTCTAAAACACTAGTTTGTTATTGAACTTACAATCTGTACTTTTTTCCAGCCCGATGCCGACTACATTCTCAGCCATGTTGCTCCTGAAATGAGTGTGAGAGGACTTTTGTTCTTCATCAGAACAGAAATTAACATTTTAAAGAAAGTATCCCAGCTCTGTAGAGTTTCTTATTCATTTCCTGGAGTACCACTAACGGAAAGCATTTTGGATTTTCCCCTTATTTGACACACTCAATTCTGATCATGAAGAACTTTATTAATTAGCTCACCAATAGAATTAGATATGTTACATTAAGGAGACATCCAAAATGTCAAGTGTTAGTGCTACTCCAGGAATGGCTGAGAAACTCTGGTGTAGTTGGAATACTTTGTAAGAGTATACTGCAAAGACTGAACAAGTCTCACATCTCATACGATTACCTTTCCAACAGCACACATGGCAACGTATGAAGACTTTAAATCCATCAATGTACAAGCCATCAAATCAGGGGGAGCATTTAGCAGGGTTTGAGTATACAATGTTGGGCCTCATGTATTCAGATAGAAGACAAAGACAGGCCAACACAGTTGTAAAACCTAACTCAGCCCCCCACATAATCATAAATTATACTGATAAAAATCGTGCCAAAATCAAATAAAGGGAGTCCAAAACAGACTACAAATCCCATGAAGCCTTGCTCACTTAAGGATCGAACTCTCAACTCCTATTGGATGAGGCACACAACAGAATGTCCCTCAACCATGACATCATCAGGAGTAGAAATAACTCTGAAATGCTTCTGGGATTTGCTTCCAGCAATTTTGCTCACCGTGGGTAAACGCAGCTCATCGCTGCTCTCAGGTGCAGCCTCGTGGCACAAGGAAGTAACGTCCGACTTGAAACTGTGGCCATACAATCTCCATCTCGCTGGATGAGTTGAGATTACTCTGTGTTCCACCGAATACTCTAACGGATCTGAAGGAGACCACCGAGCAATCCGCATCTTCATCCGTTTGCCTGCAGAAGTGAAGAGATAAAAGATTTCTCTTCCATCTTCAATCAAGTTGACGTTGCTAATTTCTCCGCCAGCCCGCCGAGAATCAGCAGCCGTACCGCCCACCAACAGAGTGAGGAAACGGCCTCCTGTCATCACCCGAGCCTCGAGGAACCAAGTCTGAGTTAAAGGACGGATGAACACACATTCTGCATCCTCATGCGATTCAAGTAAGAGGTTTACGTCTGGGCAGAGATAGAATATTATAGTGTGTTATTCTTGTGTACAAAGGATTTTTGCCTGTACAGTTTATGGACCGCCATGTCCGCTCATTATTAATACTCAGGGTATTAATTATCACGAATTTGATTTGCTGTATTGTGGTCCAAACACATTGGGCTGTTGTGCATTTCCGCTATCGCGGGTGAGACCGGCAAACTGAGTTTATCCATTAAAGAGTCAAAGAACACGGAACGGTTTACGAGCCGTCCACCGCGTCTCTGAGTGATAAACTAACAGCTGCTTTCTCTCCCACGATCACGAAATCGGCTTTGGGGCCGTCAATTAATTCTCTCTCTCTCTCTCTCTCGTACTAACCACACACACACACGTGCGCGATCCCTCACAAACATTCTCGGACACATTTTTGGCTAGCAGATTGCTTCATGATAAAGCTCAGCTTTGTCCCTAAGCTATCGTACAAGCGGATACACGTGGTAACTGGTAGACGCCATTGACTGGTTTCTCTCCGCCCACATTCGCGGCCATATTCTCTGGCTGGAAATCTTGCGTGACATACTCTCCACGAGAGTCACGTCCACCATTTTGTGCACGTCCCTCCTTACACACACACTCTCACACACACACCTTATGTATTATAGGATTATTTTAGTTTCCATATCTAATCATATCACTGTTTAGTTTGTAGTTGTAAGTCGGAAGTTATTGACTGCATTGTATTAATTATTAATTGATATTACTGCATAAATAAACTTTGTTATATTACAAAGAGAAGCGTTTTGGTTTGTTTTGCATACACCTGTGTCATGCTGACGGGATGTCAGTGCTCGGATTCAGGCCTTTATTCATTGTTTTTTTCCCCGAAAATTGATATTCTTCGGATGTCGATTTTCCTAAGAAAACAATCTAATATTGAGACTGTATACTATCTGGTTATTAGTCCCTGATTCCAGGGTGGTGCCTGTCAATGTTAATCCTTATTAATATTCTACTGATTTTTGATAATTGATAATTATCTTTGATGATTGTTGAATTTGAATGATCAATAAGCTAGTGTTAATTTTAATTAATGTTTCATCGATGTTAACAATTAATGATTATCTTTGATAATTGTTGATTTAAAGGATTAGGAAAAGCTAACATTGATTCTCATCAATGTTCTATTGATTTTAATAATTAATAATTGTCTTTTGATAATTATTAATTATTGCTAATAACCAAACCCACTCCTAAACGTAGCGCACTTCATTTACTGGAGCCCCATATGAGGTTTAATTAGTTAGATTCAATTAATTAATTTAAATATTAATTAATAACTAAATAAATAATTATTAATTATTTCTGATAGTAACACTGATCTAAACAACCAGTAAAGCCCTACATAATAATTGGTGCCCCGTGTGAGAAATCCTACTTTGTCACAGTGTGTATGCATAAGAATCCAAAGTAATAACTTGAATCCTTACTTCAAAGTTTGGTTCTGTTTGACAATTTACTTCTCACAACTTGCCAAACATAAGCCAGTGTGGGTGAAAGTGCTCTTAAGAGTGAATTAGGGGTTGGTAAATTTACTATAGTCTGCTTAAAATCTGCTGTTGTTGTTATTTAACTCCTAACACTTTCATCTAGATGTTACAGAGAGGTGCCAAGTCACTTCATTGATGTCCACCAAAGAGAGAACGCAGTGAAATTTGCACATTATGTAACAGTAGCCTGTAAGCCACAGGTTGAAGCCTCTCACCTGTGCGTTCGTGTCAGCATTATAGCAACTGTAAAACAACAAGCTATCAGAGCCACTGTGTCGCAAGAATTTTTACTGCCCAGTAAAATGAGTCACCAATCGCCCTGTGTGACTGGAGCTGAAGCTCCACAGAGGTTAGTCGACCCAGCGCTGCAAGATGTGGTCGCTGCTGTCCTCCATCTCTCCGTAGAGGAGAGAGAGAACCTAAACGGCTACAATATTAGTCGTTGTGATGAAGCATTGCAGGAACTAGTTGATTATGTCAACAACCCGGTCGGGAAGCCAAAGCGCACAATCCTGGACCTAGTGGGCCAAATGTTCCTCCATCACCGCAAAACCCAACTACAAACCACAGAGCACCAGGCCCAGCTCGCCCAGCTGCAGAGCAGCTACCAAGCAGTGCAGAAGGAAAATCTCAACCTGCACCAAGAAATTAGGTGCACCCAAGCTGAGAAAGTCCAGGCACAGGAAGATAATGCCCGGATGCAGGAGGAAAACGAAACCCTGCGCAGGCAGCTTCAAGCTGCTCAGCTAAGAGTCGAGTCAGATTAGGTAAGAGCAGCTGAAACGCACAGCACAACATCTGACATAGAAGAGGGCCCCCTCTTTAGCGTTACGCGTAGAAATGTGCCTTGAGAAACCCAGGGACACACGCTAGGAGCCGAGCTGCCCCTAGTGGTTCAGTCTCTGACTTCGTCCTCCAAGACACCTTTCAAGCTCCTCCAGCAGCCCGCTGGTTGGATGCAGGTGCTCCTCCTTATAGTTGCCCCCCCAGTTAGTTTTCAGTCATGCTACAGTGCGTTTCAAACCGAATGATTCCACACCACGGTGGGGGGATAATTATTTTCAAGCCCAAAGTGGTGTAAGCGGCTCGAAGATCCCATTAGCCAGGGAGCTGTACGCAACCCGGGGTCCACCCCCACGCGTCGACTGGACTCCTTCCCCACCACGAAGGGGAGGAAGTCATCCTCATCACTATAGCTATCCGAGTGACTATGGTGTTTCGGATGACTCGGACAACCCGTGGTCATACTGCCACCAAAGCTTCTGTATCCGACAACTCGAGTCCCTCGCAGGGGACATAGAACGCTTTGACCCAAGTAATCGAGATTCAAACATCGACAGTTATCTCAGAGAAATTGAGCACTGCCTGGTTGATTTGCCTTATGCTTCGTCACGTGAAAAACTCAAGCTCATATGGAAGACCATGGTAAGGAGTGTCCATGCGTTCATGGAAACGCTATGGACTGGTACTCAAAACCGCTACTCAGCTCTGTGTAAAGCCCTACGTGAGGAGTATTCACTGTATATCGACGAAGCCTCCGCTACCATAGCTGCTTTCGCCATCACTCAGAAGAGGCACGAGCCTCCGCGTGAATATTATAGACACCTGAGAACCACGTACTTCCAAGGAAGTAACGCACCAGGTCTGGAGGAGGAACGAGCTTTCAAGTCTCTTTTCCTTCACAACCTCCACGAGTGCGTGCGATATGACGTCACGATGCACTGCAGAACGGGCAACCTCACCATGCAGGAAATCAGAAGGTACGCGCAACTGGCATGGGAGACACGCATGCGCCCTGCCGAGGGCACAAAGGCGAAGCCAGAGCCCTGGGGATCCAAGCCTCAGAATATGCAGACCTAGTGCTTGAAGGCAATGAAATGCCTCACGTTAAGGTGAATGCTAGAACAGGACCCCAGAGGCACCGATCACCCCACCAGCAGGGTAGGCAACAGAACCAGGGGGGTGGTAACCAGACACACCCCCAGGGTCACGGCAGGCCTAAACAACAAAACGTTCACCGGCCGAAAGGAAAGGCGTGTTTCGAACGAAAACCCAAACAAGAAGGTGGGTGGGTAGAAAAGGTTTCAAATCCCCTCAGAGAACAAGATTTGAGAAAAGAAATGGAGGATATAAGGAGATGCTTGACTGAGTTAGTAACTAAGCTTGATGTGCTCCGTTGTTCACCAGGTCCGCTGGCCTCCACAAAGGAACACGGCACTGAAACCCCGTCAGTATGACTAGACGATGTACCCCCTCCCGTTAACGCCAAAGTTGACTTTGTAGGTCGGGAAAAGGGGAACAGGGTCCAAGTTGCTCCCCAAAACAGTCACTCCTAACATGCCACACCCTCCTTTTCTGACCTTCTTGTGCGATACACGACACCGGTTCCGAAATAAGTGTAATGGGTTCCAACACCTTCGCAGAGGTGGCTAGAGCAAAGCTCTCCCTTGGCAAACCGTTATAGACAGAGACCTGCAATGTAAGCATCACAAGCTACATGCGAGATAAGTTGTCTATCACAAAACGGGCCTGGATTGACACCTTTCAAGGGATGATGCTAATAGACCCTGTTTACATATGTCCCATTAATATGGAACCACTGTTAGTTGGCCAGGACCTACTGAACCGATTAGCTCTGCTCATTGACTGCCGTCGTGGAAACGTGGGCTCAGGTTGACATACCGAGACCACTTGGTTCAGAAAACAGTTTGCCAGCTTCAGATGCACAAGTCGCCATCGTCCAAAAATCCAGCAGAGACGACGACTCCAATAAGAACAATTACAGGGCCTGGGTAAAACCCTTCAGGGTACTATAGTCACTGTAAATTTGCACTCCATTCTTATCAATAACACTTTGCACGCTTTAGGGACTTTGTCAGCGAAAACAACTTATGCGTGTATCATTAGAGATCTAATGCAGGACTTCAGGGAAATTAGCTCCTCAGTCAACAGTCTGAGTGGTGGAAGGATTCCAGCTTACCTGGTCTCCCTAGACCTTGTCGAACAAATCCTTAGATCTGTTACCACCTCCGTTGTGTAACCTTCACAGATACACCTGGCATATAGTTTTGGCATTGAAATTCCAATCCATGTAAATCATCAGAACCCCAAAATAGGATTTATCCTCAATCTACCATCATAGGCAGAATATCTATAGACTAAAGTCCATATTTAATGTTGGTTTTCAGAGAGGTAATGCACATATTCACCTCAAAACACCACCAACACTTGCCTACCATGATGAGGGACCCTCGCTCTACCTTATCCCTAACCTTAACATGTGTACCAAGACAAAAGACATTCATTGGGTTTGTCCAAACGCAACCCCTTTGTTAGAGAGGTGACTTACTACCTCTGCGGCCTAAGAGCCGAATTCCCTGAACAAGTGTCAAGGTAGCATGTCCATCAAAGATGAAGGAACAGAGACAAGGGTAGAGCGAGCAGGCAATTGCTGGCTCGTTAACACCAGCCACCGAAGTCATACGACTGCCATGATACAGTCACTAAACTAAGGCTACCAAACCAAACGGTGTTCTTAATGGTTCCGCAAGGAGCCACCATGCACATTGACGATATTGTCCTCCATCATCTCAAAGTCGATAAACATAACGCAGAAATTGAGATCATGGACGCATTTAGAGGTCACAGCCTCACAGTTGATGACACCCTTCGACAGCAGCTTCAGGCTGAAGGGATGAAATTAGTGAAGTTCATTCTCAAACTGACTGGCTTGACCACTAAATTTCCTAGTCACATAAGCAGATCGTCATCTTACCGAGAACACCCTATCAGTTTGGTTGCACTCTGGCTCCTCCTTAGTGGTTGGATCATCATTGCAATTATTGCACACACCATGAACAGGTACATTCAACACCTACAGGCCAGACTGGACTCACTTCTCATACAGCCGCGTTTTACACACCAGTCTGAGCCCATCCCACAGGTTAACCCCAATCATTTCCAAGGATAAGCCTTTTAACCTTTAACCTTCCTTTCCTCTAACATTTTGGTACTAGTAACCAATGTCAGGTTCTACTTTTGATTTTGTGTTATGACCAAAGAACAACAAAGGATTGTGTTACGGTTAATGCTGTGCCTTCCAATAACTTGAAATGTTTATGTGCAATGTATGTAGTTTTAGATTTAGCTAGAAGTTCTATGCCCAGATGTGCCTCAATCTCTGTCCAGATGATAAAGCCACTGTGAACTCTAATGAAATGTACGGACTGTGTAACCGTTTTCTTTCCTATCAGGAATACATGGATGGCGTAACCCACAGGTTACTGTGAACCGACAAGAACTGTTCGGCCCTTCAGTTGCTCTGAAGATGCTGGACAACAACCAACTCTTCAGCCCAAAGGGGGGAATGTTGGGCCTCATGTATTCAGATAGAAGACAAAGGCAGGCCTAACACAGTCGTAAAACCTAACTCAGCCCCCATATAAGTCATAAATTATACTGATAAAAATCGCACTAAAATCAAACAAAGGGAGTCCAAAACAGACTACAAATCCCATGAAGCCTTGCTCACTTAAGGATCGAACTCTCAACTCCTATTGGATGAGGCACACAACAGAACGTCCCTCAACCATGACATCATCAGGAGTAGAAATACCTCTGAAATGCTTCCGGGATTTGCTTCCAGCAACTTTGCTCGCCGTGGGTAGATGCAGCTCATCGCTGCTCTCAGGTGCAGCCTCGTGGCACAAGGAAGTAACGT
Organism: Myxocyprinus asiaticus; assembly: GCF_019703515.2. Classification (NCBI taxonomy): domain Eukaryota; kingdom Metazoa; phylum Chordata; class Actinopteri; order Cypriniformes; family Catostomidae; genus Myxocyprinus; species Myxocyprinus asiaticus. Next base: position 25,945,423 of record NC_059351.1, read on the forward strand.
CCGACTTGAAACTGTGGCCATATAATCTCCATCTCGCTGGACGAGTTGAGATTACTCTGTGTTCCACTGAACACTCTAACGGATCCGAAGGAGACCGCCGAGCAATCCACATCTTCATCTGTTTGCCTGCAGAAGTGAAGAGATAAAAGATTTCTCTTCCATCTTCGATGTTGCTAATTTTCCGCCAGCCCGCCGAGAATCAGCAGCCGTACCGCCTGCCAACAGAGCGAGAAAATGGCCTCCCGTCATCACCCGAGCTTCGAGGAACTGAGTCTGAGTTAAAGGACGGATGAACACACATTCTACATCCTCATGCGATTCAAGTAAGAGGTTTACGTCTGGGCAGAGATAGAATATTATAGTGTGTTATTCTTGTGTACCAAGGTTTTTTTGCTTGTACAGTTTTTGGACCGCCTTGTCCGCTCATTATTAATACTCAGGGTATTAATTATCACAAATTTGATTTGCTGTATTGTGGTCCAACCACATTGGGCTGTTGTGCATTTCTGCCATCGCGGGTGAGACCGGCAAACTGAGTTTATCCATTAAAGAATCAAAGAACACGGAACAGTTTACGAGCCGTCCACCACGTCTCTGAGTGATAAACTAACAGCTGCTTTCTCTCCCACGATCGCGAAATCGGCTTTGGGGCCTTCACTTAATTCTCTCTCTCTCTCTCTCGTACTAACCACACACACACACACACACGCGCGCGCGATCCCTCACAAACATTCTCGGACACATTTTTGGCTAGTAGATAGCTTCGTGATAAAGCTCAGCTTTGTCCCTAAGCTATCGTACAAGCGGATACACGTGGTAACTGGTAGACGCCATTGACTGGTTTCTCTCCGCCCACATTCGCGGCCATATTCTCTGGCCGGAAGTCTCGCATGACATACTCTCCACAAGAGTCACGTCCGCCATTTCATGCGCGTCCCTCCTTACACACACACACTGTCTCACACACACACCTTATGTGTTATAGGATTATTTTAGTTTCCATATCTAATCATATCACTGTTTAGTTTGTAGTTGTAAGTCGGAAGTTTATTGACTGCATTGTATTAATTATTAATTGATATTACTGCATAAATAAACTTTGTTTATATTACAAAGAGAAGTGTTTTGGTTTGTTTTGCATACACCTGTGTCATGCTGACGGGATATCAGTGCTCGGATTCAAGCCTTCATTCATAGTTTTCTTTTCCCGAAAATCGATATTCTTCGGATGTCGATTTTCCTAAGAAAACAATCTAATATTGAGACTGTTATACTATCTGGTTATTAGTCCCTGATTCCAGGGTGGTGCCCCGGCGATATTAATCCTTATTAATATTCTATTGATTTTTGATAATTGATAATTATCTTTGATGATTGTTGAATTTGAAGGATCAATAAGCTAGTGTTAATTTTAATCAATGTTTCGTCGATGTTAACAATTAACGATTATCTTTGATAATTGTTGATTTAAAAGATTAAAAAAGCTAACATTGATTCAAATCAATGTTCTATTGATTTTAATAATTAATAACTATCTTTGATAATTATTAATTATTGCTAATAACCAAACCCGCTCCTAAACGTAGCGCACTACATTTACTGGAGCCCCATATGAGGTTTTAATGAGTTAGATTTTATTATTTAATTTAAATATTAATTAATAACTAAAGAAATAATTATTTATGATAGTAACACCGATCTAAACAACCAGTAAAGCCCTACATGGCTAAGAAAAATATTGAACATACTATGGTTATTTTATTAAAAGGAATAGTATGCCCAAACATTTATCATGGAGCACAAAAGGCAAAATTCTGAAGATATTTTACACAATTCTTTTTTCCAACAACATCATCATGGCTATCAAGCTCCAAAAAGGATTAATAAACATCATAAGTGCCATAAAAGTGTAACAGTTTGTTAGGAAAGACCCAGAAGCAAAAGGTTACAGTCCAAAGCATTTTTATTAGAGTCCCAAAAACATAAGTCAAAAACCAAAGATGACTCAAAGGAGTAAACTGGCTCTGGGAGACAGTAGTGAACAAGTCAAGGGGCACCCAAGGTGGCAAGGGAATAAAGTCCAGCAGCAGGGTGAGCACAGCCCATAAGAGAGCATAGTCTATCCAAACAGGAACAAAACTGGAACACACAGACAAAACCAACAGGATGGCTAGACTAACTCAGAGAAAAGCACACAAAACAATCTTGCAATGGACAACACGCACGAGGAGGCTTAAATAGAGAGAGATAATAGGGCACAGGTGACAATGATCAACTGGTGAGCGGCACACAGGATGGTTTTCATGGAAATGCTAGTTTAGCAACCGTGTGGCACCTGTAAACACAAGATGGTAGGGTGAAAACACATAGACACACAGGAAAAACCCAGTAGAACTACAGAGACTGACAAAAAGTAGTCAATATGACTCACGCGACAAATTCCAAGTCTTCTGAAGTCTTACAATAGCTTAATGTGAGGAACAGACATTTAAGTTATTATTTACTGATACCATTCCCTTCTGCTAATGCACTGATATCTCATTCTCATTTATAATACAATAACAGCAAATGGGTTTGGAGGAACATGAAGGTGAGTTAAAAAATTATTTACATTTTTCATTTCACTATATTCCACAGGTAATTTTTATCACAACATGTACTAAATTGCACTGTTATATCTGCTTCATTTTGTTGTATGTAATTGTTTTTTTTTTTGTTGTTTTTTTGTTTTTCGTCAAATAGTGACAAGCTGGAAAGACAATTCTTCGGCAAGGGTCAAAAAGTCTTGTCAACATCAGATTAATTATTTTGTGTGATTTGCTGTACATACTGAGTGATACTTTAGAAGGCAGACAGCGTTTTAAGTGGGTCGAATAATTACCTTAAGCAATGTTTGAATCTTGGTGTTAAGAGACAAAGGGCTTTTTTATGATTACCAAATGAGCAAACCCTATGTGGATGAAAAGTGTGTGTGTGTGTGTGTGTTTTGTTTAATTTTAATTTCCAAACTAATCCTAATTAATGACTTGATTAGAACATTTTTAGGAATTAATTGTACTCTTAAATGAAGGGACTCCTGTGCATGTTTGTGCATGGAAAATGTTTGATTTGTCTGTGTCAATGAAAGTGAATGTTTGCACACATCTCTGACACAGGGTTGTGTGACATTCAAAATTGAATTGAGTGTCTTTTTAAAGGAACAGTTCACCCAGAAATAATAACTCTCTCATCATTTACTCACCCTTATGTTGTCTCAAACTCATATTACTTTTTTGTTCTGCAGAGCACAAATAAAGATTTTTAGAAGAATATTTCAGCTCTGTACATCCATAAAATGCAACTGAATGGTATCTAAAACTACGAAGCTCTAAAAAGCACATAAAGGAGGCAAACAAGTACTCCATTGGTTTAATCCATGTCTTCTGAAGCAATCCAATCATTTTTGGGTTAGAACAGACCAAAATATAACTACTTTTTAAATCATGACATCAGCAGTCTCCTTGGCGAACATGATTTCAAGCTCCATTACACTTCCTATAGCACCATCAAGCTATGTGCATGCGTCATGCACTAGGAAGTGTAATCGAGCTTGAAATCATGATTGTGCCTAGAGACCAATGGCAAGTTGTACAGTAAAAAAATTTTTTATATTTTGGTCTGTTCTCACCCAAAGCCAAATTGATCACTTAAGAAGACACTGATTAAACCACTGGAGTCGTATGGATTACTTTTTATGTGCTTTTTGAAGCTTCAAATTGTTGGTCACCATACACTTTTATTGTGAGGACAAACAGACATCATATACAATATCGTTGTTTGTTTTCCGCAGAAGAAAGAAGGTAATATGAGTTGAAATCATAAGGGTCAGTAAATGATGAGAGAATGGTAATTTTTGGGTGAACTATGCCTTTTATATCCGATTCAACTCCTGAATTTAGGTACAAAACAGTGTGCAGAATTGAAATTAAAATTTGAATTGAAGGAAGTAGAATTACAATTCAAGGAAATTAATATAACTGCTGTAAGTGCAGTTTAAAAAAAAAATGCATGAATTACCAATATGGATGTAATCACACTTATGTATTGGGCATTTCCAGAAACATTCGAGGAGAAGAATAATAAATATCAAAGCCTGAAATTGCACTCATATAAATTAATGTTTCATTATATTTAGTTATCTTTCATTTTAGGACCATGGTGGAAAGCTCTAATTTGATATTGCGGGAATTCTGCATATTAGTTCCCATTTTTGGAGCAATTGTAGTTTGGAAATTCAGAAAGCACTGATTTGAGCTGAAAGAAAACAACCTCCTATTGCTACAAGATCAGTCTAATTTACCTCAAAATAGAGCCAAACAACATAGTTATCTGAAAACAATGTGATGGACATTCTGTGTTACTGTATATCAAAATGTTAATGTGTTTTGATGGGTTTTTACAGTATTGAACTTGGAGAAATACAGTACAGTGAAAAAGTAATTGCTCCCTTTCTGATTCCCACAATTACATCCTAATTGCTTCATATTAGGGATGTGCCACAGTGGTCTAGTCCAACAACTGACTTGTTGATTAGAGGGGTCAACTACAAACTTTAATATTTTTAGTGGTTGTGTTTTTAATAGGAGACACAATTCTCTAATTACTTGAGTCGCAACTTCTTTGAGAGCATTTTTGTGTGATTTTATAGCTTGCTGTGCTTCAAAGTGAATAATAGTCATCACAGTAAAACCTTCTGCAAGAAGTTTTGTCTCTTTAATGCTTTAAGTTTAGTCCATTTATGCATCACTGCTGTTTCAGCCATCAACACTACATGTCAAGAAGATCACCTTCAGATGTTAAATCCTCTGCTGTAAGTAAATTTCCCGTATATATGCATCGGAGAGATTAGTCTTTTGCTGTTTCTGCCTGACACTGCTTAAATAAACAGTTGCAGTAAAAAAGGTTTAAACTGCTTGATTTTGTGTACTTAATGTTGTGTACCTGAATCATTATCTTGCAGTTCTGCGCTTTTTGAATGTGCAACGAGGATCACCCTGAAGCACTCCGGTTACATTGAAGCACATCATTCTGAGTTCAGGATGCGCTTAAGCGTTTATTTGCCACTTCGTATTGGAGTCTTTCTTATTTCTTCTCTTACTTTGAGAGTTTTGTGCTATAAGATGTTATTTACTGTATTTAGCCTATTTATTTATTTTTATCCGTCAGTTACTATGTAGAAGTGCTGCGCTTTGCATCCAAATATCCTTCTGAAACATATCTTATTGGGGTCACTTGACCATAACTGAGCCTAATTATAGCCTATATTATTATTCTTAACACAGACTAGTTGATTATGAAAATTGGTAGTTTTGCACATATTTCATATCATCAAATATGAAATTTTATAAGACACCTGAGAAATCACAAAGCATAGTTTTGAAATCGGAAAAAGTAACGAATTATGCATATTGCCCTTGTGAAAAATTATTTGCTCTCTTAGTGTTTTTTTTTTTTTTTTTTGTACTTCAAAATTTATATTGTTTTGTTCCATGGAAAAGAAATAACAGCAGACAGATTTGTAACAACAAGAGGGTAAACCTTTCCTTTAAATTCAGAATTTTGCCCAGCCCTGGTAAAAGACCCCAGCTAAGCTGGGATATGTGAAAAAAAGAATTTCACTGTATATGTGCAAAATGTATAATGTGTGACAAAAAGAGTATTTTTCGATATCATGGAAGAAAAGGAAAGATCATTTTCTCCCCTCCGGAGCTACCATTACCACTACAAACAGCACAAGAGACCATTTCACACCATAAATCACATGAGAGCACAATCCTTTTCTGAATTGCAATATGAAGAGTTAAGGGTGAACTTAATAATTTCATGAAAAGTAAGAGTTGTCGCAAAACTTTTACAGCTTCTGCATGTTTTTATGTTTTTAGCCAAGGGCACAGCATCTAATTAAAGTAATGGCTTGCCTTGGGATCAATGTGCCTAGAGTTAGAGTTTCTTTTGGCATGCAGTGAAACCATGCCACTTTGTTTTTCATGCTATGCCAGTTGTACCATGGCAAAAGTCGGGGATCAGTAATTACCTTGTAAATATTATTGAGAGCACATTCTATCTGTCCTCATGTCTCTCTCTCTTTCCGCCCAGGTGCTCTTAGCTAAACAGATTGTCAAGGACAAGCATGGATTACAGATTAATTATTGAGGGAATTCAGTTCACACCAGGGTGAAAATTATGGATCAGAATTAGGTGTTTGGATTGTATTCTGGAAATCTGTGCATAACATTTAGTCTCTATCATTTAGGCAAACTGATTTAGTGGGAAAAATGTGTCTGCATACATTTTCAACATGTTGAAATATGTTGCTGCCCAGGAGCAAATCACTGCAGTTTCCAGGTGGAATGTCTACTTAGTGACATTAGATGTGTATGAATTTTACTACCATTGATGCAAATTAACCAACCAAACATGTTTGGGCAAAATTCTGAATTAATGAATTGCCTCCTGTTCAATTAATGATTTGGAATTCATACTGAATTAGACATGCGCCACAGAATTTTGAATTGGAATTTTAACTGAATTGACCCCCCAAGAATGCTGAATTGTGATTTTAATTGAATTGGCCATACCCCACGGGATGTTGAATTTGAATAGAACTGGCCACACCCCACAGGATGTTTAATTGGAATTTGAATAGAAATTGCCACACCCCACAGGATTTCAAATTGAATTGGCCACATTACACAGGATGTTGAATTTGACCATGCCCCACAGGATGTTGAATTGAAAATTTAATGGAACTGGCCACGCCGCACAGGATTTTGAAATAGAATTTAATTGGCCACAACAAAAAGATGTTGAATTGCTAATTGAGTAGAACTAGCCACACCCCACAGGATTTTGAATTTGAATAGAATTGGCCACGCCCCACATGGTGTTGAATTACAAAGTCAATTGGCCACACCCGAAAAGATGTTGAATTTGGCCACGCCCCACTGTATGTTAAATTAGGAAGTCACACAAGAGGAATTTTATTAGTCCAACACAAGTTTTGCAACATACAAGACATATCATTCATTTTGACTAATTAGTCAAAAAATTACGAATTTATGTCTGCTTGTTGTACAGTCATTTTTTTCTTATCTGATTAGACACATTTCCCTAAAGTAAGTTAAATACTAACAAAACAATTAACACAGCCATCAAAACTGCCATATGATATCACAAAATGTCCACCACACTGCTTTTGGGTGACTAGAGGTCAGATGTGAAGACTATGTAGGGAAACATCCCAACAAGTTCAAGGTTAAAAAAATAAATTATATATATATATATATATATATATATATATATATATATATATATATATATATAATTCTGTGGTTAATCACTTCAGATAATTTCTGCAGTTAAAATGCAAGCACAGTCAAGTTGCAGATATCCTGTAAAATGTTTGTGAAAGCTCTTGAGTATAAAGAAGTGATGCATTATTAATTTAATGAATGCCTGATAAATGGCTGTGAAAGCCTCACTGGAAACTTTCTCTGTTTTTAATGATTTGGGGTTTGGTTTCATTTCAGAATGTCAGGTATGAACTAGAAGTTTTTTTTAGGTCATTAGGAAACTTTCCTTGCTTCAGTCAAGTTCAATATAATCGTCTTTGATAGAAAGAAAGCTTTATTAGGCCTATACCTCAGTGTGATACGGTAAAAAAAATCAGCCAGGCTTTAATAAATTGTTGTTTTAATTTAGTCTTACACTATATTGCCAAAAGTATTCGCTCATCTGCCTTTAGACGCATATGAACTTAAGTGACATCCCATTCTTAATCCATAGGGTTTAATATGACGTCGGCCCACCCTTTGCAGCTATAACAGCTTCAACTCTTCTGGGAAGGCTTTCCACAAGGTTTAGGAGTGTGTTTATGGGAATTTTTGACCATTCTTCCAGAAGCGCATTTGTGAGGTCAGACACTGATGTTGGACCAGAAGGCCTGACTCGCAGTCTTCGCTCTAATTCATCCCAAAGGTGCACTGTCGGGTTGAGGTCAGGACTCTGTGCAGGCCAGTCAAGTTCTTCCACACCAAACTCGCTCATCCATGTCTTTATGGACCTTGCTTTGTGCACTGGTGCGCAGTCATGTTGGAACAGGAAGGGGCCATCCCCAAACTGTTCCCACAAAGTTGGGAGCATGGAATTGTCCAAAATCTCTTGGTATGCTGAAGTATTCAGAGTTCCTTTCACTGGAACTAAGGGGCCAAGCCCATCTCCTGAAAAACAACCCCACACCATAATCCCCCCCTCCACCAAACTTCACAGTTGGCACAATGCAGTCAGACAAGTACCGTTCTCCTGGCAACCGCCAAACCCAGACTCGTCCATCAGATTGCCAGATGGAGAAGCGTGATTCGTCACTCCAGAGAACGTGTCTCCACTGCTCTAGTGTCCATTGGCAGCGAGCTTTACACTACTGTATCCTATGGCTTGGATGCAGCTGCTCGGCCATGGAAACCCATTCCATGAAGCTCTCTACGCACTGTTCTTGAGCTAATCTGAAGGCCACATGAACTTTGGAGGTCTGCAGCGATTGACTCTGCAGAAAGTTGGCGACCTCTGCGCACTATGCGCCTCAGCATCCGCTGACCCCGCTTTGTCATTTTACGTGGCCTACCACTTCGTGGCTGAGTTGCTGTCATTCCCAATTGCTTCCACTTTGTTATAATACCACTGACAGTTGACTGTGGAATATTTAGTAGCGAGGAAATTTCACGACTGGACTTGTTGCACAGGTGGCATCCTATCACAGTACCACGCTGGAATTCACTGAGCTCCTGAGAGCGGCCCATTCTTTCACAAATGTTTGTAGAAGCAGTCTGCATGCCTAGGTGCTTCATTTTATACACCTGTGGCCATGGAAGTGATTGGAACACCTGAATTCAATTATTTGGATGGGTGAGCGAATACTTTTGGCAATTTAGTGTATATACAGTATATATATATATATATATATATATATATATATATATATAATTGAAATTTTTTTGCACCAGGAGTGGTATAAATTCATCCAACAGTAATGTGAAAGACTGGTAGAGTGCATGCCAAGACACATGAAAGCTGTGATTGAAAATCAGTGTTATAATATTGATTTCTAAGTTAAAACATTAGTATTGTGTTGTTTAAAATTGAATATGAACTTGTTTTCTTTGTATTATTCTAAGTCTGAAAACACTGCATCTTTTTTGTTATTTTTACCAGTTGTCAATTTTTGCAAATAAATGCTCTAAATGACAATATTTTTATTTGGAAATTGGGAGAAATGTTGTCAGTACTTTACAGAATAAAACAAAAATGTAAATTTTACTCAAACACATAGTAAATCCAGAGAAACTGGTAATTTTGCAGTGGTCTCACAATTCCTGACATTTAATTGTAGAAAACATTCCCTGTCTTAGGTCAGTTAGGATCACTACTAAGTAAGTATGATACTTTATTTTATGAAATGTCAGAATAATAGTAGAGAGAATGATTTATTTCAGCTTATATTTCTTTCATCACATTCCCAGTGGGTCAGAAGTTTACATACACTTTGTTTGTATTTGGTAGCATTGCCTTTAAATTGTTTAACCTGAGTCATACATTTTGGGGAGCCTTCCACAAACTTCTCACAATAAATTGCTGGAATTTTGGCCCATTCCTCTAGACAGAACTGGTGTAACTGTGTCAGGTTTGTAGGCTTCCTTGCTCGCACATGCTTTTTCAGTTCTGCCCACAAATTTTCTATCGTATTGAGGTCAGGGCTTTGTGGTGGCCACTCCAATACCTTGACTTTGTTGTCCTTAAGCCATTTTGCCACAACTTTGAAGGTATGCTTGGGGTCATGGTCCATTTGGAAGACCCATTTGTGACCGAGCTTTAATTTCCTGGATGATGTCTTGAGATGTTGCTTCAATATATCCACATAATTTTACTTCCTCATGATGCCATCTATTTTGTGAAGTGCACCAGTCCCTCCTGCAGCAAAGCACCCCCACAACATGATGCTGCCACCCCCATGCTTCACGGTTGGGATGGTGTTCTTCGGCTTGCAAGCCTCACCCCTTTTCCTCCAATCATAATGATGGTCATTATGGCCAAACAAAATTTTTGTTTAATCAGACCAGAGGACATTTCACCAAAAAGTACGATCTTTGTCCCCATGTGCACTTGCAGACTGTATTCTGGCTTTTTTATGGCGGTTTTGGAGCAGTGGCTTCTTTCTTGCTGACCAGCCTTTCAGGTTATGTCGATATAGGACTCATTTTACTGTGGATATAGATACTTGTCTACCTGTTTCCTCCAGCATCTTCACAAGGTCCTTTGCTGTTGTTCTGGGATTGATTTGCACTTTTCGCACCAAACTACATTTATCTCTAGGAGACAGAATGTGTCTCCTCCCTGAGCGGTATGATGGCTGCATGGTCCCATGGTGATTATACTAGCATATTGTTGTTTGTACAGATGAACATGGTACCTTCAGGCATTTGGAAATTGCTCCCAAGGATGATCCAGACTTGTGGAGGTCCAAAAAATGTTTTCTGAGGTCTTGGCTGATTTCTTTTGATTTTGCATGATGTCAAGCAAAGATGCACTGAGCTTGAAGGTAGGCCTTAAAATATATCCACAGGTACACCTCCAATTGACTCCACATAGCCTATCAGAAGGTAAATTAGGCTTGACATCATTTTCTGGAATTTTCCAAGCTGCATAAAGGCACAGTTAACTTATATATATACTGCTCTGCCACAACATTAAAACCACCTGCCTAATATTGTGTAGGTCCCCCTCAAGCGTCCTCCATGCACTTTTTGATGAAACACATTACACTATCAGCGTAAAGCTCGATGTCATCATCAGAGGCGGACCGGAACATCTCCCAGTCCGTGTGATCAAAACAGTCTTGTAGCATGGAATCTGATTGGTCCAACCAGCACTGGATCGTTCTGAGGGTGGGTGCTTCCTGTTTCAGTTTCTGCCTGTAAGCGGGCAGAAGCAGAATGGAAGAGTGG